>NC_048221.1:64777890-64835446 GCF_002007445.2 Ailuropoda melanoleuca | reverse complement strand
CCCCCCCCGAGCCGACCGCGGAGAAGGCGTCCTTCCTCCGTCACCCTTGCTTGTCAGTTTGTTGTGAAAGAAGGTGATGGCGGTGAAGTCTGGCGGGGGGGTGTTTTTATTCCTGCGTGAAGCCGGAATAATGGTGGTTCAGATCCCTTTGCCGGGGAACTTGAAATGGTCCTGGAGGGTTGTTCCAGGGTGTGTGTGCCTGTGCGTGTGTAAGTAAATTGCTTCCAGGCCTTGGAATCCGGTCAAGTTCAACTGCTTTGGGAGTGTCCCTCTCAGGGGTTTAGGCTCAGAGCGGTCAGTCTGGTCAACAAGAATAGGGACGAATGGTCTACGCAGTGGGGGAGGGTAACTTGTGCTGTCCCCCCGGCCCCCAGGGAAAGGCTGATGCTGAGTGTAGCTCAAACAGACATGCAGAAGACACTCATTCACAACAGGCAGGGCCAGTGCTTCACAGTTTATGCGGCCCTTTACGTTTCTCTTTTATCCCCCCAGCAGTCTTGTGCGAGACACGCTATTATCACTTTCCTTTCACAGCAGAGCAAAGCAGAGGCTTAGGCAGGGTGACTAACTTGGGGGACTGGCAGCCAGAAGGAGAGTGAGCCCTCTGGACTCCAAACCAATGCCTTCTGCTTTCTGGCATGATGGCTCCCGTGGTCAGTGCCTACCAGGGCTTTCCCCTGGGTGCTGCTGCGGGTGGTGACTCCTGCCAGGGGCAGCGGTCCCCAGCGATTCCCGCTGGCAGGAGACGCTCATCAGATGGGCGTGTTCTGGGGTTTTATCTCCACAGTCTAGGAACCGAGTCAGGGATGTCTCCGCAGCTGATTCCGTGGAGAAAAGGGGAGCCGAGATCCATCCATCATTGGAAGGTGCTGGCTGGGTTACCCTGGCTTGGTACAAGCTTCTGGAAGGTGAATGTATGAAATGGAACTCCANCAGCGTGGGGGAGGGGGGTGCTGGGGAAGTGCTGCCCCTTTCCCCACCCAGTTTACTGTGCAGCTGTGGGCATCTTTTTCTCTCTTGACTGCTTTTAATTTCTGATTTAATATTCTATTTAATATTCTGTATTCACGTCCTGTATTATGTTTTGTGCTAAACAAAACGTGGGGCCTTTGGGATGGGATTTGACGAGTGAAGAGACATGGAACCCCTTATTTATTTTCAGTCTTACCTGGTGAGCTGCCACCGTACTGCGTGTGGAGCAGCCCTTGCACCTGTCCACCCTTGGGTAGCCTCCATGTGCTTCCAGAAAGGATGTTTGACCTGAATTCTCACATGACCTTTGCATGGCTGAACTAAACCCTCCTTTTTTAATAGGCTGTACTCAGCCTCGTGTGGCATAATGTGGCAAGGTTTTCTTTATGGCTTTTTTTTTTTTTAAATAGCATCTTTTGAGTAATTCTTTTACTGTTGGTGAAACACTGTTTAAGATCAGATCCACTTATTTATTTAACAAATGTTTATTGAATATCTACCATTCCAGGTATTAATCCAGGTACTGAGGATAGAGCAGTGAATAGGATAGATGCAAATCCCTGCCCTCTAAAAATATGAATCCTCTTGGTGAAGTCTCAGGGCAGTCTCTCTGCATAAGAAGGTTCTTTGAACTTTGCCTCTTTGGATAGGGTGTGGGCCCCCTGGCTGCCCACAGGCAGGACACCATTCATTGTCTCCAGTGGAGAGGCAGGAAGTAACGGACACAGAAACAGCTCCACGGTTCCTAAGGTTTGGCAGGGGTGCTGAGATACACTCTAGGGCTCGACTGTGCACTGGGGTCAGGGAAGATGGAAAGCGCGTGTTTGGGATGCGTCGGTGGGAGATGGGCATCCACCTGGAAGCAGGTAGAGATGTTGTCAACAGAGCACCTTATTAATCAACGTGGCAAACCTGGACAATTGCAGTGAAACTACCCTAGCACAAGGGCTAGGCAAGTACAGAGCTTCTGCTACATGAGGGACCCAGTGTGAACTTGCCAGTTCAAGGACAGCAGGCATCAGGAGGCAGTGGGACCCACTGGCCGTGGTCCAGCCCATGATGTTCCCTATCGGCCGCTGTGCACAGAAACTGGGTTTGTGTTTCCCTTTCTTTGAGGTTTCGAGGTCATCAGGCGGGCTTGCAGGATCTGTGCTGTCAGCAGCTTTGTTCCTTGCTCCCTCCACCCTTGCCCTCGCCTGCGAGGAAATGTGCGGCAGTCTCCGGGCCATGCTTGGCACTTGGGAGTGTGGGGAGGAGCCCGGGCCCCAGAGTGATCCCGCCAAATATTGGAAGGGGTTGGGGTTTCCAAAGATCCCTGGTCACCTGCATACTTTGAACTCTGCGCTGTCTCCTCTTCTCATACATGGGGCAGAGTGGCAGAGCCTTTTTTTTTTTTTTCCGTTCCTACCTGTTCCAGAAAGAATTTATGAGATGCCATAAATCAAAAATCAGATGAAAGAAAACCAAGCGTAGAGGTGAAGTGGTGCCTGCAATGAGTCTAGAAATGTGGCAAACGTAAACCTTCATGAACTATATATTTGCAGAGTCGCCAAGTGGGGCTGCAGACACAGAGGTAAGCTGGTGCCCCGGGCTTGCCTGCACCTTAGCATTGCCTGAGGTGCTCGGATGAGAAATGGCAGGACTTGACCACAGAGCAAACAAACCAGCATCTCTGGGGGTGTGCCCAGACACTGGCATTTTTAAAGCCCCCGGGTGGTTCTAATGTGTAGCCCATGTTGATGACACTGATGTACTTTCCTGGTGGCAATAGGAGAGGGGAGACCTGCTGGGGCATAGCCGTCTGTGTCTTCAAGATGTAAAGGAAGTGCTCAGGAGAAGTAAAAGAATTCCTGGGATGGAGAAAAGTGGGACCTTTCCCCTGCAGGTCCCCATTTAGGAGGTGCCAAGAGCAATTTTAGGCTGTCGCTTGAAATGATTCCCCATTGCCAGTGCAGTTGGGTAACCAAGTTTTAGCTGGACTTAGGGTGCTAGTAGGAGATGGGGGAGGTGGCCTGTGCATCCCGAGTTCTGCATGTGTGGCCTCCCAAACCAGACAACGTAGGGACCTCGGCAGTTATAGCCCATGACTCCTGACCCTGAGTTCAATCAGGACTTACATGCTGTCACTTCAATCAGCGCTTCTCAGCTCATTCAGAACCCCCTACCCCCTTTAATGCAAATATTTGCAATTCTGAAACGATATACTAAAACTTACCTGCAATGGAATTTCCAACTAATCAGTATGATGGCTAGATGTAAAGAATTACTGTGTGGACGGATGCTTGGGCAGAGCCATACTAGACCCCAGCGAAGCCACTAAATGTGTTACAGAGACTGGACTACAGGGTCGCAGGGGATGGCTCCAAATGTGGTCTGGAGCAGAGGCATCCTGGTGGGGATCCAAGTACCCCTGAATGATGAGTGACTTTTGCTCAAGGTCTAAGGTCTAAGCGGTAGTCAAAACCAGTCCTCTCTGTTTTCACGGTAATCGCATTGCTGGAAAATTCAGTAGGTCTGAAAAGTGTGCCAACAATATATATTCTGTGCAAGTTCAGGATAGAGATAGGCACTAGGCTCCCCAAATGATAAGTGACATGTGCAGCTTAGAGGTCCTGCAGGACAAGAGACGGTCTTTACTTTGCAGAACTGTGTTGTTGTTCTGGAAGTGACTCCACCACTCAGTGCTTCATCGTGATCACCCAAACTGCCCCCTTCTCCATACTTTCAAAAGTGCTCTCTTAGCAACCATAGCAGCTCCTTTGAGAACCAGGGCTTCCCCTCATCACTTGGTAGTAAGTGATTAAAGCCCTAATACCACTGTGCGCCCTGACATAGCACGGCGCGGATGGTGGGGAAGCCAGCCAAACGGAGTGCACTTGCGTTGACTCTTACGGGGCATATTGGTGGTGATAGAAATCAGAACGGTGGAGTCGTGTGCTGTGAAGGGTGGCTAGTAAGGGACACAAAGGAACTTTAGGGGAGAATAGAAATGGTCTATATCTTGATGGGGTATCCCTGGGGTATAAGGTCGTCACAGTTAATGGAACTATACACAGATATACTGTATTCCTGGGTATACAGTTGTCACAGTTAGTGGAATTATACACTTAAGACTTACTGTGTGTTTCACTGTATGCATATCTTCGTAAAAAAAGCCAGAGGAGTGAGGACAAATAAAAATTTGTATAGAGGGTGTCTAGTCCCCTGTGACTACCTGGAACTCTCACTTTGAGAAACAGAGCTGTTCTTGCCCGACTGGCGGGCAGTGCTTGGGGACAAGCCCTGGGAGGCAGGACTCAGTATGGAGCCTTTGGCAAGGAGCCGTGCCAGAGGGCTGACAGGGTGAGGCAGATCATCTGAGAGGGGACGAGGGATGGGAGAGCAGAGCCTTTCCCATACCCGGGTCTGGTTGCTTGTGGTCCAGGAGCCCTAGCAGGTTCACTGTGGAGAAAGGGACACTGTTAAAATTCAATCCAACCATCAAGAGGAGGCTTGGGTCTGGCCCATTCCTGTCTGTAGCCCTCTGGTGATGGTAATCCTGTCCCTCTGTGCCTTACTTTCCCTTTTGCTGTAAAAACCCACGTGAAGCCACCAGTCTGGTCGCTTTGTGCCTTGTAATAGCTGAACAGCTTAGACTGCCTAGTGACACTTAAAACCTCTGTGGCTATTTTTATCTCCATAGCTCTGTGCATGATAGCCTCTGAAGATTAAAAAACTTTCCTTGCCTCATTTGTGCGAGTCAATAAGCCAAATGAATCTGCTGTGAGCCAGGCTTTTGGATCGCCTGATAGGAAGATTGCCAAAATGTCAGTGTTTCTCAGACCTTCTGAGATGATGAGTGTTTCTGTGTCCGCCGTCATGGGAGTGGTTTTGTTTGCTCATAGTTCTGTATAACCTTTTCTCTGGAGGAAAATCAGGGACAGCCATACGGGACGAACGCATGGTGGGGTTTTAGGATGTGGTGGGCTATGTGTTGCTCATCTCTGCAGAAGGGAAGCAGTCGTATCATACCATGGTGACCCCCTGACTCCTTGGGGACATCCTTGTTCTCCTTCCCTGTCTTGAGTGTGGAAGCATCTTGGGGGGGCGTCCTCAGTGTTAGGGCGAGGTTGCTCTGGCCCCATGGGAGTGACGCTGTGTGGCCGTCATGGTTCCATTTCCCATGACCGGGACCGGGAAGAGATGATTGTTGTCTATGTAGGGCAGTGCCTCCCAGATTTTCCCACCAAAGGACTCCTCTTGAGAAATGAAAAGTAAATACTCAGTCTAGCACTCCAAAGTGGCTCACCTTAAGGGCTCTTTCTTGGATGACTCATGTTTACCTCTGGGAGATTTTTCTCTCCATTTCATAGTATAGCTGTGTTTCCTCTAATATAGAAATGACTCCGCCCAGAAAGTCCTTGAGTCTAATCAGTACCCCAGGAAGTTCGACTCTGAGTTCCCTGGCTGTCTACAGCTTCTCCTTGGGGATTGCAGATTCTAGATTGAGAAACAGGGACTTGGGTAAGTCCAGAATGCTAAAGAATTTTCCACAGTCACGTGGTTCTGTGGCTTTATGAGTAAGTTCCTTTATGCCTTGTCTTGAAAACTGACATTTTTGGTCTAAATACTGGAGACTGATTCCGTTTGAGTCCTTATAACAGGTGAAGATCATAATTACAGGCTTGATTTTGAGACCGTGCCCATTCCCCAGAGGTGTTCATAATGGTTCTCAGCAGAACACGGAGGTTGTGCGAATTCATGAGCTGAAGAGCCTGCTTTAGTCTTTGCTTCTTTCAGGGACTATCCACAGTCCCTTCTCAGTTGTCGTCAATTGGTCGGAGCCTGATTCTCTGAATATTTCTCTGTTGGGTCAGATATTCATATATACACATGTCGAATAATGTGTGGGATGAGAAGTCGTATTGAACGATGCTCTGTATTCGTGAGGCCCTCAGTGTGAAGAGTGAGCCGGTATGAGGTGGAAAGTACCAGTAGGATTTCCGTTTCAATTTCAGATACGGGGCCCTTCAGGTCCCTGGAAGGAAGAGGAGGAGGAGGCTTCTGCTGCTGTCTTCTCTCTCTTCTTGGGTTTCTACAGACGTGTGGCTGCTGCAGAACTTCCCCTCGAACCAGGCGAGAGAGCTCCCATCCAGGCCCTGTGCTTGGGAAGGTCCTGCGACGCTTCTCAGCCAGCCTCGTGCGTCAGCAGGGCCAGGAGTCTGTGGGGCTAATAGGATGTGCCTCGTCGGAGCCTGTGCCCACTAGCATGGCCATAATCCGGGTACCTGGGACCCCAACAGGCTGGGCAGAGCATGCACACGGGTCTCTTTCTTAGGTCATCCCCCCGCGGACTCCAAGGCCGCTGTGTCTCCCTGGTCTGCTGAGTGGCCCGGGCTGGACGGGCTGGATGTGTGATTGGGATGTCTACCTGTATGCACGCTCAGGGCCCCTCGTGATACGTGACCGGGCTGGGGGGCCATCGAGGCAGTGCAGCTCGGAGGGTGACGTGGGCAGGGGGAGCACAAGACACTCCGGGGACTGCTCCGTGCAGATGCTGCATGGGACAGCGCAGCGTGCCCTCGGACCCTGCTCCCAGAGCCACGTGCCTGCCGCCCCCTTCCCAGAAGTTGACCCATGCAGCGCATGGGCCTTCCTGAGGTCTGGGGTGTGTCTGATGCGTGCCACCTCTCTCCTTGGCCTGGCTTTTGGCCTGGAAGGCAAGACACACAATGTGGGGGAATTCCTCAGGAATAAGAAGGAAATGCCTCAAGGTTGTGGGAAATTCTTCCAGAAGAAGGCGTTAATAGGTGCACCATGGCCACAACTTGGGAATCACACCCCCTTCCCTCTGCACCGGGGCCCTGGGCCCTGTGGAAGCCTCTTGGGTTCCGGTGACTGGCCCTCTGCCCCCAGCTGTCACTTTTCCTGTGTCTGCACAGGGAGCGGGGCTTCTGTTGGGGGCCTGCGCGTTCGTGGTCCATCTTTGCTTCTGTAGTTGAGCTCCTGGTGAAGCTGGTCGTGCTAGGTCTAGGAGGACATTGCTGTATGCCTTACGGTCATATTTCCACGTTCTCTCTAATAAACAAGAGGCTTCGCATGTATCCGCCGTGTGCCACAGAGCCATGGTGTGTACCGGTTTCCAAATACATTATAATCACTGAAAAGCAAGGGGAACTGTACTTGGGAAGTGCATGATGGCTCGCTTTTTCATGTGATTGTCATAGAAAGCTCTGCTCCCACCCCGGTGCCCTGCAGTGAATGGACCAGGCTGCTAGGGGTGGCGGGGTGACCAGCCGAGGCCACCGTCAAGCCAGCCCTCCTCCCCCGGTCGGGCGTCAGTACCTCAGTGCGCCCCCGGGCTGCTGCACCCCAGCTGGAATCAGTTATGGAGGGGTTGGTAGGCATAGCGGGAAATTTCATATGTAATCCAGACATTGCTGCACCTAAGGGTAGGAAAGGAGCCGTGTGTTAATTTATTGAGAACATTAATCCTTCCCTCTTTCTTCATCCTTTTATTTTATGTGGAAAGTTCATCGGAACAATAACACAGTGGAATAAATTTGTGACATTTTTATTGTCATTACTTTCTAAAAATATTTTGAATTTTACTTGTAAACGAATTTCAAAAATCACAGCCGGTTTTGCTCAGTCGCCTCTGGACAAGGGAGGTTGACTTAGCCAGTATCCCTTCTGGTGGGAATCGCGCCCAGTATCTGGTCCTGCTCCTTCTGCTCTCCCTCAGCGTCCTCCCTGGCTTCCTGGCTGTGCAGCCTTTGTGAAACCCCTGGAATAGTAATCTTCCTTTTCCAGTGCGGCTTCCAGCCCCATTATGGTTCCCCTCGCATTTCTCTTCTCTGACTCACACTCAGTTCCCATATTCCATCCCTTCTCCCCCTTGATTCGAGGCCAGGTTTTTGTCCCTCTGTGGTTTGATGTGAGATGTCGGGTAGACGAATCCCTCCCTCCCTCCCTCCCTTAGCTCTTACCACAATGCAAGATGAGTAGGATGGGGCCCTCTTCACAGGAGTATGGGAGAGGGAGACGATCTTCTCTGTACTTTTCTTTCCTGGCCCAGGTAGGGGAGGCCAGCCACCAGGGGAGCCCTGGGTCCCAGAGCCAGAGGTCTGAGGCACCAGGGACTCTGGGCCCAGGAGAACCTATGTGACTGGATGCTCCTGGCTGTGGAGGAAGAGGGTGTCTACACGGGGCCCCTGGGAGAGGCCTCAGATCAGAATCGGCTCAGAGCTGGTGGGACGTCATGGAAGAAGTAGGCTGACTGGAAAGGGCAGAACCAAGTGCCAGGCCTGGGGAGCACAGCGCCTCCACCGTGGCAGAAGGGCAGCGTGCTTGCAGATGGGAAGGTGAAGAAGCCGTGAACCAAGTAGCAAAGGATGGGAAGAAGAGACGGGGTTATAAAAGTTCTTTTAAAAACTTTCTGGGGCAAAGAGGAAGAGGGAAAGTGAAGTGGTTTGGGGGACTTGGGAAGTCAACTCTGCAAAAGGTTTCCTGGACTTTCCAAATAAATTCATTCCTCTTGCCCATCCTTGTCCCCCTCCCCACCCTATTCATTTCTCTGAAATTCTCCATACCAGTACCCCCAAACTGCGCTCATTTCTGGCCTGCACTGACGGAGCTGGGGAGAGCACTGTGATTCTGGCCGGGGACAGGAAGAACAGGGAGTCTTTGATTTTGTGTTACGATTCATGAGGATAAGCCTCTGTGCCTCTGACCCCTTAATGTCATGCTGTGTACCTTCCCATAAATCTAACATGAATGATCAGGAGCTCATTAGTCCATTTAATCTAAGCAGAGTGTTTGGTGTTGCATTAGTCAGCCTATTTTATGGATTGGACATTAAAAGTCCTGATGCTTCAGCCTTACCAGCATTGCAAAGGCCTAAGGAAATGATTCAGACATGAAACAAATACCAGACTCCGAAATACCAAAAGTAAACTGTAAAACCAGGGAATGGATGGTGGACTGTCTAGAGGACATCACCAGTAGGGCACATCACAGCTCAACTTTTTGGAAGTTCTTCCAGATTCTGTAATTTGGAATGCAGGTGTAGCGATATGCTTGATAGAAGGAAGCCTGAGGACTCACGGTGTGCCTGTTCTTATAAAGGGCCTGTTCCTTTTCCCCCCGGCATCTGGTTCTTTCTCTGAGCTCTGTTCTCCAAGCGCATAAAGTGGCAAGATGCCATAGGTGGTTCCACCTTTCTGCCTCGCTGGGTCCAGCAAAGTGCCAGGTTATTTGTGTTTGTTCCAGAAGAGATGGTGGTTGTCAACCTCTTGGTATCCCTCACCCCCCGCTACTCGACTTTCTGAAACTGTAGTCTCAGAGGACGGTGGGGCACAGTGCTCTTTAAACGGGTGACTCACTTTTGTCAGCTTGTGTTGGTTGTTTTTGGACACTTCTTGAGGTATGTGCAGTACCTCAAGTCGGTAACTTGAAGCTTCCTCATTCCAGCTCACACTGGCGTGTATGCTTCCTTCCCCAGATAGACTCGCCTCTCAAAGATGCTGATTCCATCCTGAGAAGCAGGACCACTTCACACAAGAAAGGGCCATCTCCAAGGTTACAAGGCTGCTTCCCCCCCGGCGGGCCCACCGGCCTTTTCTCACAGACGGCAGGAGTCTCCAACCTCAGCTTCAGGTGATCCTGGCATACCTCTCACTGCATACAGAACATTCTGTTTGTCCGTACACTTTCCCTTGGGACAGCTGCATGGTTTTATCTGATTTCTGAAGGGGTCTGTGGCCGCACCGAGGGCCACTGCTCACCCACTTTCCCAGGGTCACTTACCAATCACTACGGGTATGACCTGTGTGCCGATGGCTCCCAATACACTGTGTGCTGTCCAGTTCCAGCACATTCCAGCCCTGTGTCCATTTCACTCAGCTTTCAGCTGACACTTGGATTCTCAATTTCTGCTGGAGGCAACACTGCTGACCAGCAGACCCATGCCCAGCGGTACCGTGAGTGACACCCTTTGGGCATCTCCTCGGGCTGTCTGTGGGTTCTGGAACCTGTCCCTCTTACCTGGCCCGGCCCTCGCCGGTCCCCGTCTGAGTGAATCTGGGCTGCTGCACCCCAGACCCCCTCCTCTTGCTGGCCTCGGAGCGAGTCTTAGATACACCCTCTTTCTGTCTGTCCTTCACTGCTGGCTGGCTCACGGCCACATCCTCTCTCATCTGGGCCCCCTTTCACAGCCATCTGCTCTCCCTGCCTACCCTTGTGTCTCCGGTTTATATTCCACATGGGAGCCAAGATTTCTATGAAATCTGACTGTCCACCACGCTGCAGCTTAACCCCTTCAAGTGGTTCTCTTTGTTGCCACCGGCAAGTTGCGGTCCCCACTCTGCAGCCTGGTTCTATGTGTTGTGGGCCCTGGCAGTCTCCTCAGCTCTGCTTGTTGGCCTCCCACGTTTGGTTATGCTCCAGACCTGCATGGGACTGGTCTCCTCTAGGTGCCCCCCACCACCTCATGACGTTCCGGTGACCCTCCATCCAGGAGCCCTCGTCCAGGCTGAGTTAGGGCCCTGGGCATTCCTCTCCCCATAGACACCCCTGCATTGGCGGAGAGCTCTGCGGACCCTCCCGCCTTCCCCGCTGGCCGGTGAGCTGCTTGAGCCAGAGCCTGGGTCGTTACTCCTGCTTGTTCCCAGGGCCACGTGTCGATGCAGGCGTGTGGTAGATAGCCAGTATCCGATTGTTGAATTCAGCAGTGAACGAATAAAGAGATGAATGGATAGCTGGAAACATTTCACCAAAACTTGTACTTGTCATCAGCATGGGGGTGATTATAATAGCTAACATTTGAAGATGACCATGTGCCAGATGTTTCTACACCCCTCACACGTGACAAATCATTTCACCCTCAGTAGCTGTCAACAACAAATACTGCTTGCATCATCCCCATCTTGTCAAATGGGGAACTGAAGCATGGAGGCTGAGCTTTGATCCCATGCACCCTTGACAGGGTGTGTGGGACACATCTGTGATCACATGGGGCTTATGCCCAAATTGTGGCCATCTTGAAGCACGGCTTCTTGTTTAATTACTTTATTTCATTTTTGGGGAGGGGGGTCTCTGGCATTAGCACTCTGCCTGGCATATAGCAGAACACAGATGCTGTTGAGAGACTTCCTCACTTGGCCCCCCTTTCAACTATTGGCAGTGCAAGTCTAGTCAGGTTGGCCATCATCTTTGGGATTTCTATGTTGTTTGGGGGATCTGGCGGGGTTTGTGTTGATTTTTGTCAGGGGCATGGTTAGTTTAGTCTCGGGTGTATCTTCACCTCCCTCCCTTCCACTGTCCTTCCTTGGACACATGACCCTAACCCCATCTCATGGCCTGAAGCTGATCCCCTTGCCCTAAGGTTCTGGGGACTGATATGGCTTCAGAAGTTCCCCTGTTGAAAGGAAGGAGCCATCCTCTCCCCTGCTTTTTCTCAAAGCATTTCCGGGGCAGGTGAAGCAAAACCTGGACCTGGGGGCTTGGCTTCCATGTTTTATAGTCTGTCAGAGTGGGAATGGCTCAGTGATCATCTGACTCCGCGCCCACTGGTACGTATGAGGGAACTGAGGCCCTGGGAGGCGTTGTGTCCAACATCACACTGCCCTGCTGTGGCAGGCCATAGCCCTGCTCTTATAACGAATCAGCATTTCCCCGTAATTAATTCAGAATTATATCTTGAGATATAATCTCAAGTATAAAACTAGCCCTGGCACCTTCCATTTCTTCTCCCATGCTTAGTAATCACACAAGTCAGGTCTTGTAATTGCATGAACTAACAGCTGGCACTGTTCACTTCATTTCCTGGTGTCTTTGTATTGTTTCAGATAAACTAACACGAGTAGTTGATTGGCCTGGAACTGGCCATTGGGAAATATTTTAACCCTTTATTTTCTGCCTCTCTGTCATGGAGCCTTAAAACACACACCCACACAGTTACAGAAAGAGCCAAGAAGCCAGGCTGCTGGACTTCTTATTTTAATAATCTAAGTATAGTTTAAAAGTAAATATGATAATAACACAATTCATCTGGGTGAACTTGGGAGAAGGCCAATTTACGTGAATAAAATGTCAGAATTACAGGATATTTAAGGAATGTAGTCTTACTGCTGTGAGGTAGGTCCCCAATTCTGACCAGAAGCAGGATCATGTTGATGTAGGGAGACTAACCCATCATTGTGACTTGGGGATGAGGCAGGTGGGAGTTAGTTTATATGGTTTTGGAGAGTTTTCTGGAATAGTAGCGTTTTTATTTTTGTTTCACATACATTCCTTTCTTTTCCAGGAGAATATGAAAGTGTTACTCAGGCTTGTTTGTCTCATAGCTGTACTGATTCCTTCTCTGGAAGCCGGTAAGTTAAGCATTTCCTCGTGTTCTTGTCTGCTGAGAAACCTATTACTTAGAACACATGAAGTACCTTCCCTGACGGAGTTATTTCTTTTCCTCACCTGTTTCTGTTGAATCCCAGAACAGCCAGCCTCCTTATCACAGAACTGTACTGTACATTCTCTCATTTACGGATTGGGAAACTGAGGCACAGTGAGGCTAAGAGCCCAAGCTCGCCTAGCTAGTGTCAGAGCAGGAGCTAAAATCCAGGCTTCCAATGTCAAAGCCAGGCCTCCTCCGACTTTGTTGCTGATTGAAGAGTGTGATAGGAGATCCTGGCTTTCATTCAGAAGAGGCGTTAAATGTAGTCATTATGAACCCACAGCTGAGAGCCATCAAGAGATAGTTCTTTGTTTTTTTGTTTTTGTTTTTTTTAGTCTGGCTTCTTTCAGGCAGCATAATTATTTTGAGGTCCATTCATATTGTATAAATCGATAGTTATTATTTTATTACATGGTAGTTGTCTATTGCATGGGTATATCACCATTTAATAATCCATTCACATTTGATGGACATTTCAGCGTTTCTAGTTCTTGACTATTCAGAGTAAAGGTGCTACAAAAGGTAGCATTCGGGTCTTTGAATGGACGTATATTTTCATTCCTCTTAAGGGAATACCTGAGAGGGGAATGGTTGGGTCATATGGTAAGCTTATATTAAACTTTTTAAGGACCTACTAAAGTGTCTTCCAAGCAGTTGTACCATTTTATACCTCACCAGCAGTGAATGAAAGTTCCACATTTCACCAACACCTGATATTGTCAACCTCTTCAATTTTAGTACTGAAAGGAGTAATATCGGTTTGTAGTTTTAATTCCATTTCTTAATGATAATGAACTTCTTTTCATGTGCTTTTTTGCCATCCATATATCATAATTCACTTTATCTCCTTTGTCTGGCTTATACTAATAGCGTGTTTTCTTTAAAATAACTGCTCTCAGGCTTATGGTATCCATCTTTAACTTACTGCTGTCTACTTTCAAGTGATACTATACTATTTCACATATACTCTAAAAAACTTACAACAATATACATCTATTTCTCCCTTCTCAAAATTTGTCTAATTGTTCCTATACATTTTACTTCTTTATATGTTATAAATCTCACAATACTTTTTTATGTTTGTTTTAAATGTTCAATTATCTTTAAAGAGATTTAATAATGCTATGGCTTGATGTTCATTAATCTTTTTTTCTGTAGTTTCAAATCTGCCATTAATCATATCCAATGTATTTTTAAGTCAATATTGTAGTTTTCATTACTAGAAATTTAAGTTTTAAAAAAATCTCTTTTATGTCTCTACTCAACATGTTTGATCTAGTATCTTGAACAAATGGAACACAGTAGTAATGGCTAATTTAATTTTCAATGTATTAATTCTGTCATCTGGGTCATTTCCAGGTCAATTTTGATTGATTATTTTCTTCTTTTTTTAGAAGATTTTATTTATTTATTTTAGAGAGAGAGAGAGAAAGAGTGTGAGCACAAGTTGGGGGGAGGGACAGAGAGAGAGGGAGAAGCAGACTTCCCACTGAGAGGGGAGACTGATGCCGGGCTCGATCCCAGGACCCTGAGATCATGATCCGAGCCAAAGGCGGGCACTCAACTGACTGAGCCACCCAGGCACCATGATTATTTTCTTCTTATCATTGATTGTATTGCCCCATTTCTTTGCACACCTAGTAATTTTTGATTGAATGCTAGACATTGTAGATTTTACCATTTCAGGTGCTGGGTATTTTTGTATTACTAAAAGTGTTCTTGAACTGTTCTGCCACAGGGTTGTCATTTGGAAATAGTTGATCCTTTCAGGTTTTGCTTTTAAGTTTTATTAGTCATGATCAGAAAAGGGCTTATTTTAGGCCTAATTTGCCCCATCTACAGGGTCAAACCCTCTGGGTACCCTACCTGACGTTCCATGATTAATGAGGTTTTCCATTCTAGCTGTTGAGAACAGCAGTATGTGCTCTAGTCAATATTCACTCTAATCCTTCTGGCAATTCTCACTCTGGCCTTGGGTTGTTTTCTTACATGTGGTGCTCAGCTGAAACCTTGAGGGAGACCGTATAGATCTCCCCAACTCACTCTCTCTCTCTATCTATACAGCTCTAATCCCTTTGCTACTCTGTCTTGCAAACTCGTGGTTTACCTGGATTTCCAGCTCTAACCTCTCCATTCAGAGAGAATCCTGGGCTTTGCCTGTTTTTCCTCCTTGCAATGTCATGACCTAGAATCTTTCTCTAGGCAGTAATTTGGGAAAATTGTATGGCTCACCTACTTTGTTTTCCATCTTTCTGGTATTTCTGTCCTTTGTTCCTTGATGTTCAATGTCTTGAATATTGTTTCATATACTTCATCCGTTTTTGCAATCATTCAGGTGGGAAGGCAAATCTAGTCCATTTTGTACTGAAGCAGGTCTCTCTCATGCTACATTAGCATCAATTTTTAGATGAATAAAGAGGGGATGAGAGAGGTTAAATAACTTTCTCAAGGGCACACAGATAGTAAGTGCCACGACTGGATTTGAATATAAATCTTTCAGACTTCCAAGATGATGCTTTTAATTGTAAAGTTGTTAAAACTCATATATAATATGAATTGATGTATTTTATAATTGATGTGTTTAAATGTCGATATTACATTAAAAAACATGGATGGATTTCTCACAGAAATTCCTTTCTCTTTTTCCCTTTTAAAGACATATGTGAGGAACGTGCAGAACGAATAATTTTAGTTTCATCTGCATATGAAATTGATGTTCATTCATGTCTTCTTAACCCAAATGAAAGGAAAGGCACTATAATTTGGTATAAAAATGACGGCAAGACTCCTGTATCTATGGAAGTAGACTCCAGGATTCACCAGCACGAAGATAAACTTTGGTTTGTTCCTGCCAAGTTGGAGGATTCAGGACATTACTATTGCGCCGTAAGGTAAGAAAGGAATCAATATGTTGCAGACACGTGTTCTGTGTGCCTGCAGTAGTTAAGGACAGAAACATCTTTAATTGTGCTGAATTCACCTATTTTGGTTTATTTTAGGAATTCAACTTACTGCCTCAAAGTTAAAATCACTATTAAGTTTGTACAGCATGAACCTAACTTATGTTACAACACAGAAGCTATATTTACACAGAAACTACCTGTTGCTGCAGATGGACAACTTGTGTGTCCTTATATGGAGTTTTTTAAAGATGAAAAAAATGGCTTACCCGAAATACAGTGGCATAAGGTAATTTTATGTTAAATATGACATTTTACTTTTCCAGCAAATAAAATCGTTTTCTGTCCTAGACAATAGGGTAAATCTGCAGAGTACTTTTTCATTTGACGTATTGTTTGCTTTTGCATGGTGACACTGAATAGAAATATTTTTAAAGTTGTGAGACTGCGTACATTTAATTTGCAGTTTTTTAAAATTTTTGTAAAAGATTTTATTTATTTGACAGAGAGAGAGAGAGGGAGTGCACAAGCAGGGGGAGCAGCAGAGGGAGAGGGAGAAGCAGGCTCTCTGCTGAGCAGGGAGCCCGATGCGCGGCTTGATTCCAGGACCCTGGAATCATGACCTGAGCCGAAGGCAGACGCTTAACCAACTGAGCCACCCAGGCACACTTCAATTTTCAGTTAAATGAAAGTCTTACTTTCTGTTACTTTTATTTAATAAGATAAAGTTGAGAAGAGGATAGTTGAAATAAAAGCTATTTAAAGATAAGGCTGATTATAAATTTAAGGTTTTTGAGATAATATATAATATATATAATATATAATTATATAATATAATCATATAATATATTATTATAATATATTATAATAATTATATAATTATATTATATATAGCATATAATATATATCATGTATATTAAAATATTAAATTATTAAAATATTAAATTATTAAATTAAATATATAAAATATGTAATAATGTATAATAATATGATAAATATAATATATTTATTATAAAATATATTGTTTTTTTGTTTTATTAAAAATATTAAGTGGTCCTTAAACAACTGAGTGGTTTAAGTAACTGTCTTAAGAGTGGATTGGCTAGCATTCTGTGGAACACATCATGTTTTGGTAACTTTGATCTACCTAGTTTGTTGGAACTTACATGGGGAATCATCTTGTAGAGGTTAAGAAATACAAAATAAATACTATCAATGTGGAAAAGAAGTACAGTGTTACTAAGAAACTATGGCTTTAGCATCTGTCCTCAAACACGTTTTTCTTGCAAAGTAAATTTGTCTTCACTTGTCTTCAAAGTGCAAAGCTCCTAGGCATAAAGATTTAATATCCTAGGAATATAATTGGGACTATTGCCAAAAAAATACTATATTAAAACTTGTATGCAGGGAACATTGTCATATATATTCATACATGTGTTCAGCTTGTGATCATGTGTCTGCTGCAAAACAGAGGAGAAATAAACAGGTGTATGAAGATTATTCTTGTAAATGTTCCTGAGGTTTTCCGTTCATATATGTATAAACATCACACGCATAAAACGTTTGCCAATGAGAAAAAACGGAGTTTCTTTAGCTGGTAGGCGGGAAAATCATTACTTGGTCTTAATGCTTCCTCCCTCTCCCTCTAGGATTGCAAACCTCTACTTCTTGACAATATAAACTTTACTGGAGTGACGGATAGACTCATCATAGCAAACGTGACTGCAGCGCATGAGGGGAAATATACTTGTGGAACATTCTACACGTACTTGGGAAAGCGATATCGTATTACCCGGGTGATAGAACTGATAACTATAGGTGAGTTCTAGCTCCAGTCCTAGGAGTTTGAATATGGGAAGGCCCAGAAACCGTGATTCTAATATTACCTTCATTGTTCAGGGAGGAACAAAACCCAAGAGAAGCTTGATGACTTGCTAAAGGTCGCATAGCTTTAGTTTTTTTATGGCTAATACTATGTACATGTTTTGCATTCCTGCTTCAGATGCAGTGCTAATTAGACAGACAGTAAGAGCTATGGTTTCCAACCGAAGTGAGAGGCTTGTTCTTTGCCATGGCTATAGATGGTTCTTCCAGAGCGCTCTGGGGTTCCCTGTGACTGGTGTACGAGGAAGGGCAGTTCTGAGCACTTTCGCTTGGAAGCCTGAGTGTCCAGCAGTAAAAAACATTGACTTGATCTTGTTGGGTTGGACGCTAATGGGCCTTGGAATACGTTGCATTCCCAGAGCGCACTCTACCTACTGTTAGTTTCTTGTTAGCTCCGTTACTTTCCCTCTCTCAGCCTGTTTCCACCTCTGTAAGATGATCCAACCTTCCAAGGTTGCTGGGGAGATTAGAGATCAAGTATGCTCTGCTTGTGATCATGTGCCTGGTCCAAAACAGTGGAGGAATAAATAGGCGTAGATAATTATTCTTGTAAATCTTCCTGAGGCGTTCAGTTCTCTATTAACTATGTAAATGTGTGACTTTTTTTTTCCCCCAAAAATGACATTGCCTTTGAAAATTCATCCTGGAAATGAGTTGGAAGAGAGGGGGGAATTGAACTTTGAAGTCAATCACGTGATACTTGGGGGGTTTGCAGTTTGAGATTTTTTTTGAGCCCTGCCCATTGTTTGTCTGGTGGAGGACAGCTGTTTATGTACCTGAAATCATATTAAAATAAAATAAAATAAACATCTTGGACCTAAAAAAAAACAAACAAACTATGCTTCACCTTAAAAGCTATTTTACAAGAAAATGCACTCCTACAAATTACCTGGCGATGGGCAGAATGCTCAGCCTTTCTGTAAATAGTAGATTTTGTAAGCTTTCAGTAATGAAAGAAGAGTTACTTTAACCAGGATTTTAAAAGTTAAAGGGGCCTTATTAGTAATGTTGGGGCATCAGGCATAAATGGGGATTGTCTCAGGTAAACCCCAAATATGATCACCCTACATATAGCTAAGTTTTCTCAATTCTCTCAGAATTTATATTTTTCAAACATTAATTTTCTTGAATCAAAATGAATTCCTTGCCCAGGTCCTACAAGCATCAGTGAATTACAATCTTCAACAATCCTTAGATCACAACCATCCTGAGTTTTTAGAAGCCTCTCTCTTGCCATGGGGTAGCTCTGGTTTGTATTTCTTGACATACAGCAACCAGACCAGCAGACAGAATTTTAGAGAGAACCAGGAATTTTTTTTAATAGGTCAAATGTGGTTTAAATACTCTGTCTTCTTTTCTGATCCCTTTTATAGAAATAATATACTTCATCAGAGAAGAGGTCATATTTTGTTTTTGTAAAACAGATCCAAAAATATTAATTAAGCATCTACTATATGTCAGGCACTGTGCTAGGTATACATTAGGGAACAAAAGAGACAAGATCCTGCCCTGATGGAGCTTACTCTTTCTTTTTCTTTTTTTTTTTTTTTTTTTTTTTTTTTTTTTTTTGACTATGGTGGAATATACTGGGCGTTCTAGTTCATAGTTTTTCAGCCTTGGCCACAGATGGACCTTTGAAGTCAATCTTCTTGTAAATAAAACTCAGATGAATTTCTCTTCTGCCCTTTTAAATAAATTCTGTCAAATCGCTTGGCGTTCCACTCTTGG
Source organism: Ailuropoda melanoleuca (assembly GCF_002007445.2). Classification (NCBI taxonomy): domain Eukaryota; kingdom Metazoa; phylum Chordata; class Mammalia; order Carnivora; family Ursidae; genus Ailuropoda; species Ailuropoda melanoleuca. The sequence goes on along the minus strand of NC_048221.1, from coordinate 64,816,534 downwards.
GTCATTACTACAATTACTAAATCCAAGCGGGTCTAGTGCCCGATGGTTTGTCCGCTTAATGCTTCATCCGCGGAAGTCCTTTTCCACAGCTGTCCTGTTGCTCCTGATTCGCTTCGAGGGACGCACCTGTCTGGAGTCCTGGTGTTGGGTGTGTTTGTAGCACCAAGCTCGATGGGTTGAGCGGGGCCCAGGCTTGGCAGGAGGCATTCATGGTTTAGCTGTATAACCTCGGCATTGGTCTTCTCCCTTCACCTCTTGCCTTCTGTCTCCTGCCACATATGCTTTGGGCAGTCGGGGGGAATAGCTGGCCAGCTGCCATGTGGTGTATCTTCGTACGTTTTACTGTTGTCATCCTTTGAGATTCTGATCTGTGAGAGACTAAGAAGCCCTGCGGATGTTTGTCTTTCAGAAGAATACAAGCCTGTGAGGCCCGTAATTGTGAGTCCAGCTAATGAGACAATGGAAGCAGGTCTGGGTAAGTGGGTTCCCATCACGCTATGCTGAAATCATTATTTTGAACTCAAGATTAAGATAAACTCTCCCTTTACTGCACATAACCGAAACCATTTACTGAATAGATCTAGAATTAGTGAGAAAGTAGCACAAATTATGTCTTTAAATGTTCCTTTGGATTTCCTGCCTCTCTTAGCAGAAATCTAGCCATGTCTGATTTTTCCCCCCTTGCTTTCCTATGGATGCTTATTACCCATGAAAACATCAGCCACAGGCTAAGTTCAACAGCACTAGAAATGAGAAATGTAATTTATCTGATGGGCACGGGATGGATTTCTTAAGACCAGAGCTAAGCTTTTAGACTGAAGGGTAAGATAACAGACCCAAAAGGAAAAGTATTTTTCTAGAATGACCATTAAGACGAGTGAAAATTTTTTATTTCAAGAACAAAGACATAATCCTATAAGCATCTAGACCTACGCTATACAATACAGTAGCCATTAGCCACATGCGGCTATGTACGTGTAAATTTAAATTAAGTGAATTAACTAATTTAGTTCAATTAAAAATTAGTTCTTCAGGCACATTAGCCGTACTTCAAGGGCTTACTAGCCATATGTGACCAGTGACTACTGTATTAGCACAAATATAGAACATTTCTGCCGTCACTGAAAATTCTCTTGAAAACCACTGGTCCAAACATAAAAATAGATTTTCATCTCAGAGGATCAAAAGCCAGGCTGGCGTGCAAAGTTCTCTTCTGTAAAAGTCAGTGCATGAAGACAGCGAATAGCTATACAGAGTTTAGAAGTAAAAGTTTGTGACCAACGGATTCTGTACTTGGCCAAGTTGTTATTCACAGTGGAAGGTAATATAAAGACATTCCTAGACGTAAACCAACAAAGATGTGACAACTCACAATTAAATATAGGCCAATAGAATCTAGAGCAGTGTTCCTCAGCCCTCTTTTTTCCCCTCATTAATGCTCCCCTTTAGAGCCTAAAAAGGCATTTCCCTCCCCCAATCCTCTTCCCTTCTTCAGTTTTAATGCCACAGACCTATTGTATATCTCTTGATGTACCATGGCACTTGGCACGGCCACAAAGCATTGCGATATCTACGAATTTCTTGCCCTCTCCCCAAGAACCACTTTTTGCCCTGTTGGCCATAGCTTCTGGGAACAATTCATATTCTAGTGGTGTACATTTAGAGCTCTGAAGTTCAGGTGACACTGATCTCCAAATCTAAAAAAATAGCTTCATATTAGGAAACAATTATTTTATATATTTTATATATGTTTTTTAATGTATCATGTTGACCAGGTGCACACATCCCCCTGTCGTATGATGATGCTGAAGGGTGTCGAGCAGGCATTTGCTGAGATGCAGTACCAATTAGCAGTGAAATGACTGAGAAAGATAGGAGCTGGGGGATGCTTCTTAAACTTAATAAATAACATCGATTCAATCCAGTAGTCACTCACATTCTTAGTGGTGAACCACGGTAGTGTTAGATGTCCTACAGGCATAGACCCTCAAGGCAAAGATGCCCAAATAACCAGCATTACTTAACATATTCTAGAAGTGCCCACTTGATACAATCATACATAAAAGAACCAAGGTATGCTTACTGTAAGGGAGAAAAGGACTTTGTTATTATTTCAGATCATATAATGTATATATTACTCTCAAGAGAATTACTGGGGAGAAGTTAGAATTAATATATTAGTAATTGGCCAGATATAAAATTAATGTTCTAGGTGTAGCGGAAGTCCCTTCAGCTGCGGTGGTGTGCTGTGGGGAAGAGATGGATTTGTAAATCCCCGAGCGAGGTCCTGCCTCCCTGAGGCCACTGCTGTGCCGAGGAGACTGTGGGTGAAGCCATCATCACTATGTCTGACCAGGAGGCAAAACCTTCGACTGGGGACTTGAGGGATAAGAAGGAAAGAGCGTCCATTAAACTCAGAGTCATTGGACATGGTGGCAGTGAGATTCACTTTGAAGTGAGGATGGTGGACGACACAGCTCAGGAAACTCAGAGAATCATGCTGTCAAAGACCGGATGTTCCAGTGAATTCACTCAGGTTTCTCTTCGAAGGTCAGAGGATTGCTGATAATCACAGCCCAAGGGAGCTGGGAATGGAGGAAGATGTGATTGAAGCTTATCAGGAACAAACAAGGGCTCCTTCACCAGTTTAGATATTATTTTTATTTTTTCTTATTTCCCTTCAATCATTTTTTTAGTTTTAAATATAGTTCTTTTGTCATGGGGCGTTCAAGACGGAACTGGAGCCTGGCACCTCACGTCCTTAAGACATCCGGGGATTTGAATTCTGGTGTCCGTTAGTCATTATCATTTGTTTTCCTGGTGCTGAGGTTTGGTGATGAAACCTCGGTGCCCTTCCTGTTGCCCTCTCCTTTTGACAAATTATACGTGTGCACAGAGGGGCCGCCTTGGCCAGGACTGCGTGTCTTCAGGCTTGTAGTAGGTAAGACTCTGCGATGCTCGTGTTCATAACGGCTTTCCGATTGGCCCTGATGTTCTGACACGTGATTACCTCCCTCCTGGACTTGTGGCTTTCAGTGGGAGACGGAAGTTTCTCGGAGAACCGAGCTGTGGAAAAATGGCCTTTCCTTAACTTAAATCTGCTTTTAAAATCTGAGGGGCTGGCCCCACAGAAGAGAAATATCAGGCTGGAGTCGAGGTGGCGTAGAGATGGTGAGAATAGGGACTAACTCCAAAGATGGCTTTACTGAAGAGAAACCATTTTAAGATTAAAGAAAAATCTTGTCAGAAGATCCCCGAAAACTTGTGATTTTCATAAGTAGTTAATAAAGTCATTCATGCAGAAGTGTATACAATAGAACACTGCTCTTTTTTATTTTATTTTTACTTTTTGGCCTGGGGATATGGGTTTTGAATGGACATTGTCTATACCAACTTCATTAAAGTAAACAAAATAGTTGTAAAAGCAAGCAAATGAATACAATTGATATTCTAAAATGGTAAACTTGTTTGGCAATAACCAGCTAGAAAACATAATGGGAAAAGAGACCCCATTTGCAACATGTCGTAGAGATGTCTATAAAATTTCTTAGCAAAATCTTTCAAAAATATATAGGATTTATAGGGGAGAAAAAAACACAAATTCTGACCTATATTTCAGGAAAATTGAGACTTAAAGCATACATATCGACAAAGAGTGGAAGTGATCTTGTTTCCAATGCAGAGAAAATTGGTTCTTAGTGGAAAAAAATCTAAAGCGATATACTGTATGTCTGTGGTATTAAAAATTCATGGGAAGGGAGGCCATTAGGATAAAAACGTCTTAAAAGGCTCCAAAGGGAACAATAATGAAAAGAATCTTGAGAAACACCGATTTAAGGAAAACTGTAATAGAAATGTATGTTTTTTTCTTATATGGAAAACTGGAAATTGTAAAGATAGCAACTCTGAAAATTATAGTTTTAATGGAATTCCAATAAAGATATGAATGGGCTTAAAAGTTGGCAAGTGGTTCTAAAATTCACCCAGGAGATTAAAATGATGAGATTATTAAAATAATATTGGGAAGAAGAACTCTAAATGATACTAACATTTACCCTACAACTGCAGCAATTAAGATTGTGGTGCCATTGGCATCAGTATACCCATTCAGCTCAACCAGGAGAGTCCCAAATAAATAATTTGTTTTCTGATAAAAGTGGCATACAAATTATTTTTCAATAAGTGGTTTTGAAGTGGTCAATCAGCTATTTGGATAAAAGCATTAAGTTAAGTCTCTCCTTCACAGTTGCTAACACCATACCCAATTGTATTCTAGACAGAGTAAAGAACTAAACCAGTAAAACAATGAAAATATTTTATATACCTCAATGGAAATGTGCATAGATATTTTCCTGATCTGGTGGCAGAGCTTTAAGAAAAAAGTTGTGAGAACAGACAAAACAGAAATTTGATCAAATAAAAAATAAAAATATCTACACCCAAAAATTTCCATAAACAGAAATAGAAGGAAAGCAGTGAACTCTGAACGGTATTTGGAATCGTTTTCATGTATTATAAAAAGTTAATATCCTGGATGAATAAACCCACACAGCAGTGAGGTTAATATGAGACTCAATTAAATAATAGACAGCAGACGGAACAAGCAGTTCTTAAAGGCAAATGAATACTTAACTTCTAAAAGACGCATTCATTCACCATGATTTCAAGAAATACACATGAAAATTTAAATGGAAAGTTTTCTTCTCTTGTTGGGCAATAACCAAAAATATTTGAAATCTGGGGGCTTGGGGGATAGAAGGCACTCATCAACACGGCTGGACAAAGTGTAGATATGTATGGTCTCACTTGGGAGAGGGGGGCTGGCTTTTTAAATTTGTATATCTCTTTTTTTTTTAAGATTTTATTTATTTATTTGACAGAGATAGAGACAGCCAGCGAGAGAGGGAACACAAGCAGGGGGAGTGGGAGAGGAAGAAGCAGGGTCACAGTGGAGGAGCCTGATGTGGGGCTCGATCCCATAACGCCAGGATCACGCCCTGAGCCGAAGGCAGACGCTTAACCGCTGTGCCACCCAGGCGCCCCTAAATTTGTATATCTCTTAATTCTATTTCCAGATTCAAAGTAGTACTTCAGGATATGTACTATATTGATGTACAAGAATGGTCATTAGAATATTAATTCTAATAGTGAAAAAAATAGAAACAAATTGAGTTTAGCAATAGGAGAAGCATCAATCATAGTGTTATCTGTATTGTGGAATACTAAACAGCCATGAGACAGACTGTTTTGGAAGGCCGATCCCGTGAGCTGGAATTCCCAGCATACAGTATTCACAAAGAGTAGACAGTAACACGCCATTTTTACAATTGCGTGTGAGAAACATTGCGTGTGTACACAGAGAAGATGAGGAATAAGATGCACGAAGTTATTAATCACGGTTATCTCCACGTGGTGGGTTGAAGGGCAATTTTTCTTTATCTTTGTACTTTTCTATAATTTAAAATTTTTATTCAATGGCCATTTATTAATCTGGATAGATCAGATCAAAGTCAATTGCTATGATTAAAACTGCATTGCTTTGCAGGATCCAAGCTACAGTTGATCTGCAATGTCAGCGGCCACATTAGTGACTATGTCTACTGGAAGTGGAATGGGTCATTGATTGACGAAGAGGACTCAGTGCTGGCAGAGGACTATGTACCGTAAGTATGCTGAAAGCCACTTTATGCTACAGAGAAGTTTTGGTATTAAATTCATGGCATGAAATTTAGACAACCTTGATGGTTTAATTGGATAGCAAAAGTTAGTTGATTAGCCCTTGACCCTTTGCTGCCCATACTGAGTTTTGCTGTGCTAAATAGGATTTATAAGACCTTACACACTTCAGGTAAAAAATGTCATTGTGATGCAAATTCCGGACCACTTGGAAGGCCTTCTCTTGGATTTGGGTAAATATTTACAACATTCCAATGAAGCAACTTTCCTGAATTACCCTTCATGTTATTCTGTGTTTTAAACAGTTTAGGGAAGACTCATGAAGTGGGACGGAGAATCGGGCACGGCACCTCTCAAGTCTCTAGTGGCTTTCTGTTTCCTCTCTTGGGATCAGCTCCTGACTCCTTAGCATTCTCCTTGGTCACCTGCTCCAGTCTCCTCTTGTTTCATGTATTCTTCTCTGTGCTCCCATGGCGACTAGAATGCACATCCATCTTTTTCTTCTCGGAAGCTGGTAATTTTACTTTGATCTCTGCTACTGAGTCTTTTACAGACAGTGGTCTTTGGGCTATAAAATCTCAGATCAGCGTTGCTAACAGCCTGACCATCATCCCTGTGCATAGGGCTGGTGATCATTTCTGCCACAATTCATATAGCGAATAAAGAGGTGAATCATGTCTATGTGTCTCAGTTGTAGTTTTACTGAAACAACTTCATTTATTCTCTCTCTTTTGAACAGGGTGGAAAATCCTCCAAAAAGAAGAAAGAATACAATCATCACCATTCTTAATATTTCAGAAGTGGAAAGTAGATTTTATCTACATCCATTTACCTGTGTAGCCAAGAATACAGAGGGTTTAAATTCAGCATATATCCAATTAATACATCCAGGTAAACAACGGAATACGTGAAATGCAGTTTTGGTTTATTGTTGCAAGAGTCTATGACCTTGAGGTCTGCAATGCTGTTTCCTCTGCCTGGAACGCTCTTGGATTCCTCTTAACCTGGTTCTATTCTTTCACTTGTCAGCCGAGCTGTTTCTTCTAGGAAGCTTTCTGTCCTCTTGCCTGCTCTTAACAAGCTCTCTGACCAAGCAAATGAGGTTAGTGCCCCTGTTATATACTTTCAGAGAACCCTGTGTCCCTGTCACAGTATCTGTCATAATTAGTTTTCTTTACTTGACTTAAATTCTGTGACAGTGCCGACCAGGTATCTTACCGATCATTCTATTTCCAGAGCTAGTAGTGACTTAAATCTGGCATATCATAGGTATCTGACGAATATTTTTAGGTAAATGACAGCATAATGGATGTAGAGGGGAATCCTAAATACCCACTTTTCAGAGAGGATGTCGGAAGTTACTGGTTTTCTTCCATTATATGATCAAACACAATATTGAAAATATTTGTGAACTATTTTGATTATTTGTAGTTGAATTAAATATAGGGTATTTATGAATGTGTACATGGAGGAAAATTTAAAAACCTTTAGACAAATTGTTAGAATTAGTAAATGAATTGAGCAAGATCACTAGTCTCTCTCTATATGTAAATACATACATATATGTACATATAGTATTTCTATGTATGTCAGTAAATACCAACAACAAAGAGAAATTAAATTTAAAATATTACATTTACAGCAGTGTCAAAAATTATCAAATACTTAGGAATAAATCTGGCAAAGGCTGTTTCAGACCTCCGTGATACAAACTAAAAAATGTCATTGAGATAAATTAGAGAAGACCTAGATAGGTAGGTCTAGATAGATATGTTCATAGATTGAAAAACTCCATATTATAAAGATATCAGTTCTCCCCAAATCAATCTATAGATTCAAAACAATTCCAGTCAAACTTCCAACAGTATTTGTGTAAGTATGGGTATGTGTTTGTGTGGGTGTGTTGTTGTGGGCCGGTTTATTCTAAAAGTCATATGGAAATGTTAAGGGGCAAGAATAATCAAGGTGGTCTTGAATAAAAACAGCAAATCTGGAAGATTGACACTACAGGTATCATGATCCTTGTGTGAAGCTGCCATAATTAAGGCTATCAGTGTGAACTATGCATTGGCCCAATTGGATATTGGTCTGGAAAATGGTATATATCTTGATTCCTATTTCATACCCAAATCAGCTGCAAATGGATCAAAGACCCAAACTGGGAAATTAAAGTAATAGAGCTTTGAGATTCTCTTTTCTGGATGCCTCCGTGACCCCTGACATTTGGAAGGCATTTTTTTCTTCTTTCTTCTCTATACCACACCCCCTTAGCTCTCCTTCCCCTTGCTTTTCTGCCCCGCCTCCACTGTAATCATGGGAGGGAGTGAAGCTAGGAGAATGTGGAAGAGTGACGCATTCTGTATGGTATCCTTAAGCCCCTTCTTTCCTTTCCCCCACACTTCAGCTTTCCCCACTTGACTCTTCTGTAGGCTTTTGAGTGATTTTGACTTGTTTTACTCTGAAGTGCTCTATCCTATGGGCTTTGGCATTTTTTCTGTGTTATCGTATACAGCGGACCCTTGAACAAAACGGGAGCTAGAAGCACCAACACTCTACTCCCAGTCAGAAATTCGAGTATCACCCTGAGTCCCCCCAAACTTTACTACCGATAGCCTACTGTTGACCAGAAGCATTACTGATAACATAAACAGTTAACACATATTTTGTATGTGTATTAAATACCGTATTCTTACAATAAAGTAGGCTAGAAAAAAGAAAATCTTATTAAGAAAATCATAAGGAAGAGAAAATACATGTACAGTAACTGTATTGTATGAAAACTGCCCATAAAGGGACCCATACAGTTCAAACCTGTGTTGTTCAAGAGTCAACTGTATTGTAATATTAAGGTGGGAATTTAATACAGTGCACCTCAGTTTTATACTGTATCAACTCTAGATGGCTTTGTACATTAGCATGCTTTATTAAGTGATGGTAACAAAGAGGTTAATGTTATCTGGGATTTGGAATTGCAGACTAATCCCAAAAATGGTTCCTCTGGGACGGTAATATTTAACTTGGTATGTCCAAATTTTCAATTCTTTTCGTTCTAATATATTTTTTCTTCTTCTCCGCTATAGTGCCTGATTTCAGGAAGCACACAATTGGTGTATTTGTCATGTTAACAGTGATAATTACATGCTCTGTTTTCATCTACAAAATCTTCAAGGTCGACATTGTGCTTTGGTACAGGGATTCTTGCTATGTTCTCCCCCCAAAAGGTACAATTTTGTATTCTATGCAATGTTTCCTTTTTGGAGAGAGGGGACAGTTAAGAGTTGTAGAGGATAACTGAGAGGGTTTTTACTTACATTTTAAAATGAAAAGTGGCATATACAAGAATAGTAGTTATTCTTATAAATAATTATAGTTTGGGGACTAAACAGACTGAATAGCGTTGTTTTCCAAGTTACTGCTTTGGTGTTCATGACGGTGGGATAAACAGGCATTTAGAGCATTTGTTTGCAAATCCAGCTTGTATTTCCCTGCCCCGTTCTGGTTAAGACATTGGTGACCCTATGGTCTGCCTTCAGAGGAAAGAAATGACGATTTTCATGCATCTGGGAAGCTCTCCCTTTCTCTTCTGTTTAAACCTTGCAAAAAAAAATTAATACTACAATGATACATAAAAGGAAGAATGGATAGAATTCAGGGCTGAGACACCAGGGAAGAAGATAAGACCAGGGAGCTAAGGATAGTTCCCAGACCAAAAGGTAAAAACTCTCTGCACGTGAGGGGCCATTCAGTGATATAAGAATACTTCACAGTAAGACACAATACATAGGAACTTCTAGGAGAGGACCACTTTAAAGAGTTGTATTTTTAGTATTGCTGCCTCATTCGTACTCTCACACACAAAAATTAATAATTCATTCTGAAATGCACATTCGGGATACTGACTTTACCCAATGCCTTTTCTTTTGGGTCTAAGTATTTTACATTTTCCCCTCCAGCTTCAGATGGAAAGACCTATGATGCATACATACTGTATCCAAAGACCCCTGGGGAAGGGTCCACCTCTCACTCAGATATTTTTGTGTTTAAAGTCTTGCCTGAGGTCTTGGAAGAACAGTGTGGATATAAACTGTTCATTTATGGAAGGGATGCCTATGTTGGGGAAGGTGAGTAGTCTTCATTGTAAAAATAATTGCTAAAGTTAGGTTTCATCTTTCTAGAAGAACTGCGGAGAAGGTATACAGCTTTGGCAGTTTTAAGAACCTCCTCGGTGGGTGTGTGATGATGATTTTCACATCCATTAAATGCAAAGTACTTACTTTTCTTGTGTTTTACTGGCACAAGTATTAACTAAGTTTTATTTAGTTTTGGGAAACTTCACGGGTAGTTAGATCCAATAGTTACTCTACAACTGAGACAGCAAAATAGGAGTGGAAGAGATCAAAAGGCTTAAGGTTTTAAAATTTCTACCCGAAGTATTCTGAGTCCTAAATGAAATATTCAGCTTTTGTGGATCAGGTTTTGAGCTGGTCTACAAAACTAGAAGCTTCTTTCATTTTAATTAAGATGAGAAAAAAGAAGGGGGCGCCTGGGCGGCTCAGTTGGTTAAGTGGCTGCCTTCGGTTCAGATCATGATCTCAGGGTCTTGGGGTCGAGCCCTGTGTCAGGCTCCCTGCTCAGTGGGGAGTCTGCTTCTCTCTCTGCTCATGCTCTCTCTCTCTCTCATGTAAATAAATAAAATCTTTTTTAAAAAGGATGGGAAAAAGGGCATTAGAAGACAAAAGGGTTGGGGTGGGAAGAACCTTATGGGGTTTTGGTTTGGGAGAGAATAATTATTAATTGAAATTTTACTTTTGCTGTGCTTCTTGTTTTTCAGACATTGTTGAGGTCACTAATGAAAACATAAGGAAAAGCAGAAGACTGATTATCATTTTGGTCCCGGAAGCATCAGGATTGGGCTGCCTGGGGAATTCTTCTGAAGAGCAGATAGCGATGTACAATGCTTTCGTTCAGGATGGAATTAAAGTTGTCCTGCTTGAATTGGAGAAAATCCAAGACTATGAGAAAATGCCAGAAACCATTAAATTCATTAAGCAGAAACACGGGGCCATACGCTGGTCCGGGGACTTTAGGGAGGGATCGCAGTCTGCAAAGACAAGGTTCTGGAAGAATGTCAGATACCACATGCCAGTCCAGCGGCAGCCACCTTCATCCAAACCCCAGTTTCTGTCCTTGGCCACAAGGCCAGACTCGAAGAAAACGCTGCAGAGGGAGGTGCAGGTGCCCCTTGGGTAGCAGGGAGAAGTGTGGCCCAGAGTTCCTTGGGTGACTTGTGTCTTGTGGCATTGCAGGCTGGGCTGTGCGCCCACTGACTCTACAGTCATAAAATGCACCTGTAGCATCCCTTATCCCTGAGGTCATCTGGAATCGGATTGTTAAGGGAGCAGAATGCGGTGACGATAGCAGGTCAGCGCAATTCAGAACCGAGGGCTTGGAAACCCTTTTAGAAGGCAACAATGCCCTGTCGGAAATGTGTGAACTGCTGAGAACAGGCACTGGGACCACAAATGAGAGGGAAGAACAAGCAGGAAATATTTAGCATCTATAAACGGTTTTATGAAGTTGTCTACAGTCCAAAGGTGGGGCTGTGGCCCAGCCCGGGGACTGCCCGGTCCCTGGCCCCCCCACTGGCTTCCTTTGGCAGTGCTGCCGGCAAAGTGAGACTGGTATTTCACAGAGTGGGGTAGAAGTATTCTTGGAGAAATTTCCATTTGCTTCGCACTTTCCGCAGACATCGACAGACAGCTGTCCGTTTCCAAAGACCGAATTTCATTTCACAGCTCTTTAAATTTCGGTGAAAAAAGGGATTCTTCAGGATTGCACGTTTTTGGAAAAAACTTAGCTTTCTGCTGGAGAGAGAGAATTTCAGAAACAGGAGTAGCAGAGCCCTGATCCAGCTCTGCATGCTTCCCCCCTGCCTGGAACGACCGTTCTGTCCTACCTTCCTCTTCTGGGTTCCACTTGACTCATGGCTTCTTTGGAAGGACAACTTCCAGGTCACTTCCTGCCTGCTCTCTGTCACACACCTGGCCGGCGGATTAGCTGTCCTTCATGAAGTGCTGCTCTAAGCTCCCCCTGCTCTTATTGCGGGGCTCCTCCTGGTTGGGGAGCCAAAGCCCGATTCCCCCAGTCTGTCCGCACAGCCATTCGCCTCACTGTCCTGCTCTGTGAATTCCCAGTCAGCCTCGGGTACCCTCACGCCCACCCCTAGTACTCCCTCTTCTCTGCTTCTCCTTCCTGCCTCCTCTGACCAGAATGCCTTCTCGAATTTTCTCCAGTTTTATGAAATTCGAAATTTACTCCAACTCTGTTTCTCTAAGAGATTTCCCCCAGAAGCTGCCCTGACGTACCCGCTCTCCCCTCTCAGTCTGACAGCACTGACTCTGTTGGCTGTCCCTTTGCGAGAAGGCCGTTCTGCCGGGGAGGCTGTGGGTGTGTCTCTCCTTGTCTGGGTGCCTTCACGAGTAATTTGCCCACCTGAGGTAGGTTTGGGTAGGGCTTTCTTGTTGAAAAAGGTCCACAGATTATCATATTTCAGTTTTGCAATCATCCTAATGTTATAGAGAAAGCAAGTGACCTATTTTTAAAAATGATGTTCTTAGTGCTGTCAGACCTAGGGCTCACAACAGTGTTGCTGGCTCCGAGTGTAGTGTCTTGAACACTTGACTTCAGGTCAGTAAATGTCCCCTTCAGCCCTACCCCCGGCACTTTTGTGAGAAGAAATGCTTGTTTTCTAGGATGGTGGCTGAGTCCAGGAAGGCTTTCATTTAAGAAACCAAATTCTAAACTTCTGAGTGTTGGAATTCACAAAAACTATGGTTAGGTTTGTGAAAAATATTTCTGCTTTCATATATTCTTTCCCGAAGGGTAAATATTTCTTAATGAATTAGAAATGAAAGCAAATTGGTTTTTTGGTACAGGAAACTATTTTTTAAAACTTGATGATAGTCCCTAGAGAAACCCTGAAAACTGCAAAGCCAAGTTCACGTGCCACTTGCCCCATTTTAAACGTCGATGAACATGGACAGGCCCTCTGTTTTTTATATTTTAAATGTATAATGTTATGGGTGAACACTGACCTATATAGTGTATTCCCTTCCCCCACAGTGATCAGAGCTAGACAAGAAAGTCAAATGCTCTGCCTCTTCTCTTTCCACCTGCTTTCTCTTGGATCAGATCCGGCAGCGTTGAGTAAAAGCACTGTTTTGGAACTGCTGTTTTTTTTTTTTTTTTTTCTAGAAAGTGCCTAATTTTTGTCAGCGCACATGGGGCTAGGGTGTGAGGCTGTCATGGCCAAAAGGCCTATCAGATGTTTAACACCTATGTTGTGGATGATTTTAATCTGTCATCCATAAAACACACTTGCGTGTGCAGTGCCAAGAAAGCGAATTCCAAAACTTCGACTTAGCAGCAAAGTTGGCCAGAAAGTAAGGAGCGGGGAGAACAACCAAGAATTACCAGTGGCATTGCACCTGAAATTTAGGGAGGGACAAGAATCAAGGGATTTGCCTAGGACCAGGAGAATCCCCAACAGGAAAGTTCATGTCACCGTGTCACTCCCAGTTCCCAGGGGAGGATTCCGGAGGAAGGAGCTACACTCCTAGTTCTCTGGGAACTTCCTTTGTTTTATTGTTTTCCCTGAAAACCTCTTTTAAGCTCTTCCTTTCAAGCCTTCCCCATTAATTAGATTGTACTGCATTATCTGATGGTGGTATTTTTTTGTCAGCCTAAATGTTTGAAGGAAAGTTTGCCAACAAAGCCTTTGGCTTCCAGTGGTGAAAACTGGCTTAGCAGAATTTGTATTTTCCTTCTCCCACCCCTCTTTGTGTATTTGTGATAAAAGAAAAGGTATTGAGCCATTTTTTCCAGTGGTATTTTTGATAAATTATATTTTTACTGGTTAATAATGAAGGGTTTTTAGAAACTTGTTTGTACAATTGTGAGCAGATACCAAGTATTTTTATATAATAAAACATCAGTCCATGTACAGCATGTATCACTGATCGATGGACTGAACTTATTTTCCAATAAAATTGGCAAAACCTGGTATTGAGTATTCTCATGAAAATCTGTTTCTGTGCCAGCCCGGTCCTGGGCTTACCCAGCCACACTCCCAGCTCTGATGTAGGGTGAAGACCCCTTCTGCCTGGGGAATTCAGAGGCCACTAGCCGACCGGTGAGCCCTGAATCCCACCTGTGGCCTCAGCGGCAGTCCACTTGCTTGCTTACTTCCAAAATGGATTAAAATGTGAGGGTTTTTTAAAATTATTAATCCTTTACCAGTCCAAAAAAGAGAGCAACATTTGTATGGACTTTTTCACATTTTACAAAGGGTTTTCCATTGATGTTCTCCTTTGACCCAGAAAGTGAACAAATGGGCAAACGTGGTGTCCACAGGGCAAGCTCGCGATGCTCACGAACTCCAGGGATCAGAGAGCCAGGCACCGTCAGCGCTGCTCTGCTCTGACCTCACAGCCCTTCTCCCAAGCAGGTGGCTGGGGTGGCACCCGGGGAGCAGGCCCCAGGAGGCAGGTGAGCCAGGAGTCTGAGGGCCCACTCTAGGTCCTGCCTCCTCCTTGGTGTGCAAACTTGGACAAACTGTTTGAGCCCCAGTTTCCTCACCTATAAAATGGGTATAATATCTCCTTCGTAGAGCTGTGCAAGGATTAGAAAGTTGAGGTATATTCTGCGGGCACCGCGCCTAGCCTACAGCGGGTCCTCAGGAAATGGGAGCTTGGTTAGTAAGAATTCTCTGAATAAACCTGGTCATATTAGAATCTGCAAATAGAATGGAATTGCATAAGGGAATCTGCAAACCAGAAGAGGCAGCTGACACCAAGAGGGGGCAAGTCAAGCAATTGGAAAAATAAAGTGCAAATGCCCAGAGAAAGATGTGTGATGTGGAGGCCAGGAGCCCTCCTCCCATCAGCCCCGGCCTGTGTTCTGTGTCACTGAGGGCCGGTGACTGACATTCGGTCACACTGACCCTCTGCTGCCTGGGGGACTTTAAGGGACGTCTGGTTTCTAAAGAAAGGGATTTCATACGCTCCTGAAGGATTTTTCCATAAAAAATGAAAAAATGCAAGAATTTCTGAAAATTTCAGGATCAGCTATCCAGAAAACTTGCCTATACAGAATTTCTCACTGGAAAAATTCAGAGAGCTTTTCACCAGATTTTGGTTAAATACATATTTTTTAGCAAACAAAAAAAGTCAATCCTAACCACCATTTAAAAAACCATTTAAAAGTGGTGTGGGGTTTTTTTTTGTTTTTGTTTTTTTTTGGTCATGAGGATTTTTATTCTCTTTACCAAGTAACTTCCTTAGAGTAGGGTTTTGCTTTGCTTGCTTTTTGTTTGTTTTTGGTCTTTGGAAATGTTTCTCAGTCGGGGTGCTGTCTGGTGGGAAAAAAGCCCCGAGTATTAATTCCTACATGGTCACAGTTTTGAAGCTAGAACAAAGCATTTGGTGGTTTTGTGCCTCTGTTTTCTCATCTGTGAAATAGGACCTCCTGTGTTTCAAGGTTTTTATATGTGGAAAGCCTCTGTCCAGCATTTGAGAGAGAATTTCAAGATATATTTTTTAAAAAGTTGCCTTTTGATCAGATAAAACAAAAAAAAATTCATTTATCCCAAATGTATCTTTTTCAGATTCTGGGGTTTTGGCTGTGGAGGGAGAGGAAGACATATCATCTTTTTTTTTTTTTTAAGATTTTATTTATTTATTTGAGAGAGAGAGAGAGAACAAGACGAGGGAGAGGCAGGAGAGGGAGAAGCAGGCTCCCTGCTGAGTAGGGAAGAAGGCATATGTCTTGGACTTAACTTCTAAAAATGATAATAGCTTTTATTTAATCCAGTTTTAGCAAGTCAGGATCTGGTTTGTTATTTTTAATGTACACCTGATGCTGGAACAACGCAGGTTTGAACTGCATTTGAACTGATGCTTGTTCCAGGATCAACTATAGCTGGTTTCCCAGATATTAATTGAGGGACTTTTAAATATAAGTATCATAGAGTTATAAAATCAGATTTCCTCAAGCTAATTTATCAGAAGAAAATCTTTTCACCTTTGAGGCTAGAATCTGTGAGCATGGTGAGTTGGGCTTGATGTGAAAGCACAAAAAGGTAGCAAGTGGCAAGAGAAGGTTCTGGAGTTGGAATGGGGCCAGTTGTTCCTTTTTCACCAAGATAAGATGCACAAATGAATCATGACAGTAGCTAAAATTCATAAAATAGGAAAAATAGATTACACATAAAAAATGTACATGGGGAGGCAGGTGAGAGGGACCTCCTTTTGGTGCACCAACATTTATTTTTCATATGAGTGTGTGTGTGTGTGTGTGTGAATATTAGTTTTAGGGAAAGGAAGAGTTACAGGAAACAGAGAACACTATTTAAAGTGAGTATTAACCTTTCGAAACAAAAAACCATGTTCATCTTAACACATGTAGCTCAGGTTTTGGCCGATTAAAGCACACAGACCCTGTGTGTTCACCTCAAACCTGCAGCCCCAACATTAACACAGCAGTTAGGAGATTCATAGCTGTGAGACCTGGTGAGCCTGTGCCACTTGACTCTCGACCCACAGGATGGTGTTGACTTCTCTAGGCCTGTGCTGGGAATTGAATGTACTCAGAGTGAAAGTCAGTGAAGCTTGTTTTTCTCAGAACCTTTGACCTGGAAGTGATCCCAGTGTCACTGGGTTCACCCTTCTCGGTCTGGGACACGAGCTGCACTGATACCATTCCACAGGGTTCCCCGGTTTTCCTTTCACTCAATATATCCTGAGAGTGAGACTCCTGTGACTTCATTAGTGGGGGGGAAGGCATTACATGCTGAACAGCTCCCAAGGGAACCCATTTCCGCTTTCGCCCTGTGGTCAATCCTGTCTGATGGTGGCTCCTTTTTTTCTCCTCAGCCATTTTACATCACTGGTCCTGCTTGGCCTGAGACAGAGTCCAGCCTCTCACTGCCTTCACGGCTGTGCACAGTGGCCATCTGCTTGAACACTATTGTTAGAGGACATCCGGAATCATGCCTTCTTCAGATTTCTTGTTTCCTAAAACTGGACTCCATGTCCTCCCTCAAATTCCCAAATGTAGGGGAAATACTTTTGCTCTCAAGTTTACTTTTGAATTGTTTTAAAAGTGCCTCACATTATACTGACACTGAGAAAATTTCAAAGTCAGAAAACACTCTAGCCATAGTGAATAGTGTGAAGAGAAAGTACTTCTGGAAATGAACTCGTACTGTAGAAAGTCTTAAATCCCTGACTGAAATATCTGCTATTTATCATTCAGAGATGGTATAGGGGAATTATCAGAGATTTTAGGTGGAAGGACATTGGGCATAAAGAAAGTTGGCTGGGGGACATGGTGATGCAGGGGATAGGGAGTAAGAGTTTAGGGAGGCCTTTAGCAGGTGGAGATAATAATCCCTTTGTGACTTGATGGTATTAGAACCATTTTTCTTAAATTAAATTTTTTTAAAACCCCTTTCGTATCATGGAAACAATATTGGTTTGAGAGAATGCAGAAATTTCTTCTAAAAAGGACATGTAAGAAAAAATCACTGATGACCTTACAAGTTAAAAAAATTACTGACTTAAAAAAAAAGATTTTATTTATTTATTTGAGAGAGGGGGTAGGAGCAGAGGGAGAGGGAGAAGCAGACTCCCTGCTGATGAGAAAGCCCAACTTGGGGCTCAATCCCAGGACCCTGAAATCATGACGTGAGCCAAAGGCAGACACTTGACTGAGTGAGCCACCCAGGCACCCCTAATTACTAACATTTTATTGCCTTTCTATTGATATAACTGAGATCATTTAATATGTGCAGTTTAATCCCCCTTTTTTTGACTTAGTAAAAATATTTGCCCATGTTACTATTATTTGAAATGTGATCTATGAGTGATGATTAAGCCTATCAAATGGATGGTCCATAATTTAGCTTTTCTGCTTTGTTTGGACATCTGGATTATTTCCAGTTTTCAGTCATTGGTTGTGAAAATGAAATAATCAACCTTGCCTAAATATCTTTGTCCACTTCTTTCATTATTTGCTTAGCATAGATTCCTAGAATTGGTGGTCCAGGGGGCACTGGACCTTTTCAGATTCTTCACTAATTGATTTTCATAGAGACATTTTCTCTACCTTCCCACTGGAAGTATGTGACACTGAAAATACTCATTTTTAAATCTCCATCAACTTGATAGACAAAAAGGGTATCCTTTGTGATAAATATTTATTTGTACATTAAATAATTCAATCAAAAATTTCACTTAGCATTGACAGTTCCTGGGGGGGGCAACCCTTACCCCCAAATTCTGTAAGACTCTCAGCTAATCCACAAGAAGGCTGAGAATATAGCCCAGATGTTCTGACTTCCAGATAAATGATCTTTCTAACTAATCAGCGTTAACAGATGACATTGACTAGGGATAAATGTAAGACCCTTCACTTGCAATAAAGGAAGTGTACAAGCACAGGTGCGGATAAGATGGTTTAGCAGCAACAAAAGTGAAAAAGCTCTTTAGAATGTTGATGTACAGTAATTCTAGATTGAATGAATGAGCAACGTGGGGGCAAGAACAAGCCAAAATAGCATACAAGTCCAGCCAGACCATAGGGGATATTGACACAAGTGTAACATTTAGAATTGCAGGCATGAGGTTCCCATGTCCTCCATGTTTCAGAGACCAGGAGACAAGCCAGCTGCTAAGTGCCCTTGTGGGTTGGTGGAGTCTCTGATGTGAGGTACTTGGTCTAGAGAGAAGGACCATTGTAACAACATCAGCAACATTAGATGTGTGGCAATGTGGAAGACTAGGTTCTTCTTTTTATGGACCCAAAGGGTATAGAAATAATCCCTAAGTAGATGAGATTTCCTCCTCCCATTTGGAAGGATTGATTTGCTAGTAGGCCTACAATTTGGAATGGGCTGCCTCGGAGAGAATGAATTCTTCCCAGTCTAAGCTAGGCAGGGATATGAAGAAATCCAAACACCAGATGTGAGATTAAACCAGGTGACATATAGCAGGTGTTTTTGGGGGGGGGTGTGGCTATGCCTGAGTCAAGTCAACTGGTGCTGGGTGGGTGTGGGGCATGCTGTTATGGTGGTGTGTGTGTTTGTGTGTGTAACATAAAAGTCCTTAAATTGTGAGGGCTTAAAAGTGTTGATTATTGGACCAAGCAGTGCCCCATGTATAGAAGGGTACGTATTACTCTACTCAAGAGAGAGCTAACTGTAAGGCCCATTCCAACCCTGTGATTTTGTGATTCTCTGAATCAGACTGAAGATAGACTGAAATTGAGAAAGAACAGAGAGACATTCAAATATAAACCAAATGGGTCCCCATATGTTCATTTCCACCATCATTGACCTAGACCTAGCCACATCACCTCTTTCTTCGGCTACTCCTTAGCCTACTCCTTAGCTCCTACCTAGGGCCATGTTTCTACTCTTGCTACCCCACTCCTCATAACCAATTCTTCATGCAGAATCCAGAGTAAATTTTCTTTCATCTTTTATTGAAGTATAACATACATTTGGAAAAAACAACATATGGGACCAGCTCTATGAAGTTCCACAGACACAATTCACCCATGCTGCCTCACCCAAATCGAGAAAGGGAAGATGTCCAGCACTGGAACACCCCCGTCACATGACCCCTCAAGACAGTTACAGCCC
This sequence comes from Ailuropoda melanoleuca, assembly GCF_002007445.2. Classification (NCBI taxonomy): domain Eukaryota; kingdom Metazoa; phylum Chordata; class Mammalia; order Carnivora; family Ursidae; genus Ailuropoda; species Ailuropoda melanoleuca. The sequence continues at coordinate 64,797,156 of NC_048221.1, read as the reverse complement.
CCGCCCCAAGGGAAACCACCATTCTGACTTTCAACACATAGGTTAATTTTTCCTGGTTTTGAAATTTACATAAGTGGAATCAAGTAGCATGACATCTTATTTTAAATCTATTCTTTTGCTTGACGTTACGTGTATGTGAGCTTCATCTGTTGCTTGTATTTGAACGTAGTTCCCCCTCATGGCTCTACAGTATCTCATTGTATGACTCTGCCACACCTGTTTTGCCTATTCTATTATTATTGAGCATTTGGGTAATTTCTAGTTTTTGACTGTTACAAATACCACTGCTGTGACTATTCTAGCAAATGTCTCTTTTGTGAACATATGCATGCATTTCTCTCCAAAGTGGATTTCCTGAGTTAGCTTCAGAAGATACTACCAAATAATTTTCCTAAGAGGTCATGCCAATTTGTGCTCCCACCACAGCTCCAGTTGTCCCACATCCTTGTCAACACTTAGTAGTGTCAGTTTTTATAATTTTGGCCATTTTGATGGGCTTTTAATGGTCAACATGACATTTAAAAAAATGTAAATAAGATTATATCTCTTTTCTGCTTTAGACCTTCTAATAGCTTTTAATTTTACCTAGAATAAAATCCAACCTTCTTTTTATGGTCTTTGGGCCCGTGTATGGTCTAGCTCCAGCCTACTCTGTGACTTCTTTTACCCATAGTTCCTGCTGATTCACTCTATTCAGGCCACAGTGGCTTCATTTGTATTATTTTGAAATGTGAAAACTCTCTCCTCCTTCAGATTTTATACTAGCTGTCCCTACTAGAAGGAGAACTCTCTCCCCAGAGCTACTTGTCATCCCTCGGGCCTCAGCTACGGGTCCCTTCTTTAGTGAAGCCTTTCCCAAAATTCTATCATTTCATCATATTTCGTATCCTCTATGGTTCTCAACCTGAAACCATTTCTTAGCCAGTGATTCTCTCATAACTATTGTCCCCCTACTCCACACACCAGCCACTGGACTGTAAGCTCTGAGAGGATCTGTCTTCTCTACAGCTGTTTCCAGCACTCAAAATGTCTTCCTGTGCCCAGCGGGGGCTGTGTGAACACTCAGTGAGTGAGTGAACGAGCTGATCGTGGAGCCTGGGGGAGAGGGCAGGAGCAGGACCTCAGGAAACCAAAAGCTGTCACCCTGCTGCTTCCTCCGTCTCCGGAAGTTCATGTCATCCCAGCAACAAAAGCCTGCCACAGCATTGCTACTGTAGATTTCAAGTCTCCCAGAAAGGACAAATGTGAGACCATAAGAACGTGAAAGATAAAAAGATCTGGGCAGAGCCTCCACCCCGCACCCCAGCCTAATCTGGGTTTCAGAGCATTTGTGCATTAAATGTGAACATATTTCTGCTTCATTCTCACTGGGAAAATTTACATGCAGGTTCAGTGCAGCGGGAAATCATTCGATATTTAACCAGAACACAAAAGGCACTGCAAATTATTAATGTGCTTTCGTATATGAGACCTTGAATAAAAATCGTTGCCCTGCTGCTCGTCTGTATATGCACCACGTCCTTGTCTGAGGAGCGAATAGAGTGAAGGTAAAATTCAACCAATCTGAACTCAGCAAGGCCTCCATCACCCACAGACTGTGGCTTTACACCTGTTCTCAGGATGTGGCAATGAACCTGTGGCGGAAGGTTTTCATTTTATAAAACAAACAAAACAAAGCAATTGAAAAGAGTCCTTTACCATGGCTTGTACCTAATGGCATAAACTTCCAAGAATGCTCCCATTGTGAAAATGTCTACAATTGGGAAAGGCTTGAGGAGGAGGAGTCAGTGGGAAGATAAGGATAAACTCCACGCTCATCGAATATCCGTTGCTGTCGGGCAGTCGGCAAGGAGGTTTTTACAAACGTCATCTCTGCAAAGTGGGTCTCATCATCTCTGTGTTAAAGATAAGGGGCACCGCTGGGGTCTGAATTCCCGGTCAGGGAAAGGGCAGCGAGACATGTCTGTGCCTCCCTTTGAAGACAAACACAGGACACAGCAGAGGTGGGACTTAATGAGTTCTCTGCAAATTGACAAGATGAAGACAAACAACCAGGTGGGTGAGAGGGCAATACATGCAAGACATTCACAGAAAGACACACACATGGCTAATGAACACAGGCGAAGGTGTCCCATCCTACTAGTAATTAGAGAAATGTAAAATAAAACCACGAGATTCTACATTATTGGGCTGGCAAAATTGGCAACATGGCAACATGTCCGTCTGACATTCCAAATATTGACAAGAACACGAAAGAATGAAACTCTTATCCTCTAAAGGATGCTAATGTGGAGAAAATGAGGGATTTTTCTAGTACAGTCGAAGATGCACCTACCCAAAGTGCTGCAGCCTTACTCCCTAGATAACCTCTCAAAATCCACACAAGAGAACATTACAAAAATCTTGACCGCAGCACTGTTTTTTTGTTTTGTTTTGTTTTTTTGGTTTTTTTTGGGGGGGGTGCTGCAGGGAGAGGGAGAGAGGGGGAATCTTTTTTTGTTTGTTTGTTTAAAGATTTTATTTATTAATTTGACAGAGAGAGACAGCCAGCAAGAGAGGGAACACAAGCAGGGGGAGTGGGAGAGGAAGAAGCAGGCTCCCAGTGGAGGAGCCTGATGTGGGGCTCGATCCCAGACGGGATCACGCCCTGAGCCGAAGGCAGACACTTAACGACTGCACCACCCAGGTGCCCTGAGAGAGGGAATCTTAAACAGGCTCCATGCCCAGTGCGGACCCTGTCTCAGGACTTCATCTCACAACACTGAGATCATGACCTGAGCCAAAATCAAGAGTCTGATGCTTAGCTAACTGAGCAACCCAGGCATCCAACCACAATACTATTTTTAAGAGCAAATATAAATTTGAAACAACGTCCAAAAGAGAAGGATACACAAATTGCAGCATATTCATACAATGGAATATCATACAGTAGTGACCTTGCATGAACTAGAACTATACTTCTCAAAATATTTGCATATCATACTTTATATTGCTTAAGGGATACACACACACACACACACACACACACATCAGAATGGTAAGCACTAAATAGGATAATGAGTTTGGGTGGTGGGAGAGACACATATACGGAAACATATATACAGAATCACTGATTTCTGAGGCTGGGTCTTGCTTACATGACTTATGACTTGTTTTGAATTACTCAGCTGTTAATTATTGCATGATGCACATTTAAAAGGAAAATTTTAAATGTGAAAATCAGAGAAGAAGAATAAAGTGATTGAATTCAGGAAGTCCTGCATAAAACAGCAATTTTCCCATGGCTCTAACAAAGCAAGGCAAGAAGCTCCATAAATAAATTGTTTGAATTTCTTCCTCCCCTTTTCTCATTAGCAAACAATGTTATCGGGTTTTTCCAAACTTTTAAGGTAATTGAGAGCTTTCAGTAAATGTTTTGGTTTTCTGTTGTTTTTAATTGTCAGGTTTATAATCCCGCCCCACCTCCACCCCCTATCAGTCCTGCCTTCAAAACTGTGTGGTTTGTTCTCCCTGTATCAGGAAACACACTTGGGAAAGGAACCATCCCTGAAAGTGTAAGTTTCCGGTCAGAGCCTCACCAACAAAAGGAAATACCAGAGATGTTCCAAAAGGGGTGCTGCGGTGGGGGGGGTGGTGCTGGGGCGGCCCGTCGAAATTTCATAAGCTTTGGGGCAACTATACTGATTGGACTTGGCACTCATGCCTATACTCAAACTATAAAAAAAAAATAAGATACTACCCAAATTTGTTCATAAGGTAGAAACTGAATCAGACAAGGAAGATTAAGAAAAATTTGGGGGGTGCCTGGGTGGCACAGCGGTTAAGCGCCTGCCTTTGGCTCAGGGCGTGATCCCGGCGTTATGGGATCGAGCCCCACATCAGGCTCCTCCGCTATGAGCGTGCTTCTTCCTCTCCCACTCCCCCAGCTTGTGTTCACTCTCTCGCTGGCTGTCTCTATCTCTGTTAAATAAATAAATAAAATCTTTAAAAAAAAAAAAAAGAAAAATTTGGAAATAACTTTTAACACCGCTTATAACAATAGTTCTGTATGTCAATCATTTGACAGTTTTCATAGTAACACCTTTGTTTTGTTTTGGGTGGGGGCTGAGCCTGGCAAAATGTGTCTGTGCAAAGGAACCTCATTTAATGCTGATGTTAGGGGAAAGTGATAAAGATCTCCATTTATAGCTTAACAAAGGGGTCCTCAAAGCGTGAGAGCCCTAAGCATCCCCAAGATTTGTGAAATCGAAACAATTTTCACAATAATGTTCAGATCTTATTTGTCTTTTTAATTCTCATTCTCTCACCTGAGTATAGTGGACTTTTTCAGAGGCTGCCCAGCATATTATATCCTAAGAGATTTGGTACAGAAGAAGGTATGAGAATCCAGCTGTCTTTTCTTAAGTTACATGTCAAAGAGATTTGTAAACACTAAGTAAGGGGTATGTGGTAGTATGTACAATTTAGTTCTATGTACAATATAACTTTTCCCAATAATTTTGTTTGTTTTGGAAAGTTCAGTTATTTTTCATAAGATGTACACTATTTATGGTAACATTTATGTTAAGTTTATTGTTGTTATTAAAAATAAGAACATAAATGTTTTACATGCTCTCCATTTTAATTCCTAATATAGTAACTATGGACAGACGTTACCCACATAAACAAGCACTTTGGAATCCTCAATAATGTTTAAGACAAAGAAATGGGCAAACAAACCACGGGCTTTCAGCGAATCACAAGAGAGCATGGCTGGTAATGTAGTTGTGGGGCTCCTGTCCTGTTCCTGTGGTGGCTTCTGTTCTCAAGGTCTCTAAAACCACAAAGACCACCACACAGAGCTTGGCCAGCAATCTGCTGAATGGAGATGACATCTTACATATATTTTCTAAGTCCCAGTGCCCTGTGGGGATCTCTCTGGGGGTGTTTCCTGATGGCCAGGGCAACAGTCCTGGTTGATCTCATCTTATTTGGAATTTCAGACAGGACCAGACTTCGTGTTCTTCAGGATCACACTGGGATGTCTGCTTTACAGAAATTGACAGCAAGACTCAGGCAAATAAAGGCTAGTCCTTGGAAACCATTTGGGATGGCTTCCACTTTGGGGGCATTCTATATAGGCCAAGCAGGGCATGTGACCACTGCTCAGATGGGGCTTGGAAAGGGAAGAATTCATTTGTGGGGGACAAGTCGGAATAGATTTAAGCAGGCATGACGGCCCATGAAGACTTGGTAACTGCCAGAAAATCAGGTAACACGCCTTTAAACCCACTTCTCAGTGTGATGCCACCGGTCCTTCCTACGCAACCCCTGGGGCAAGGTAGGTCTGCCCTGCCCAGGATGGCAAGGGAGCAGCCTGGTGTGGAAACGCCACGCCTGGGTTCAGAGCCGGTCCGCCGGATTCTCCACTCTCCACGGGATCCCGCGAGCTCCAGCCCCGTCGGGCAGGTAGGCACTGGCTGGGAGTGTGCGGCTGAGCCAAGCGGGTGGGGCGCCGACTCTGAAAGGTGTGGAGGGAAAGAGGTGCCTGGCAAACATGTGCGCGACCGACCGGGAGGCCAGAGATCGGGACTCCGGGGCCGCCCCGGACCGGCTAGGCGACCTTGGGGGAGCGGGTTCCGTCTCCGGGCGAAGCTGTGCAGCTCCCGTCTACCTGCCGGTCCGGAGGCGCTCCGGCTTCCTCTCCCTTTTCCTGCTGGCCTTTGCCAGGTCGGTCTAAGCTGGCTTCTCCCAGGTGAGCCGGTAGTGGGGGCTCCGTTTGGACCGTGGGGCCCAGGAGGACCCGGAGGCTAAGGACGCGCAGGTGAGGCTACACGCGCCCCGCCCCGGGCGCAGGACGCAGACCGTGCCTCGCTGCCAGACGGAGGCGGAGGCGCACCCCGGGCTGGGGTCCTCCTTTCTGCAGCCACCCTACCAGGACTGTCTGGCCCAGCGCCTCCCAACCCCTCCCGCGGATCCCTCTCCAGCCGGGATTCTGGAGGTCGGGCGGGGAGGAGGGAGTCTTTGGGGGCACGTCGGGTTAATGTGGGGCCAGAGTTGGAGGGCTCCCCACGAAGAAGGGAAGGCCAGCGGCCTGGGTTAGAATCTCTGTGTTCAGTGTCGCCGCCCCCGCCGTGCCCCATCCCCTCCCACCTTCTCTCTTCCTCGTAGCCCAACAGGGGGATGCTGGCCTTGCTGCTCTGCGGCGTGTCCCTCGCGCTTCCACCCTTTGTCCAAGCAGGTACGTGCGGCTGTCCTCGGGCCTCAGAGGCCACCCTCACCTACCTGCCTCCCTGAGGCTCTGCGAGAGCCCCTGTGCGGGCCCCCCCGGGGGATCGCAGGACACCCGAGCCTTGCCTTGAGGGTACACTTACCCCAGGGGACCAGGCAGAATTTCGCCCGAATGCAGAAAGGGCAAGTTTCCGTTCCCAACATCTGAAGCTCAGCCTCAATGTCACCTTTGAATTTTGAGGTGACTTTGGGGGGGAGTGGGGGTGGGGGAATAGGCAAATTTGGAAGTCTTGAGTCAAAATGCTCAAATGGATATTATACTGTCTGTTTTATATGACAGAGGGTCATTTTATGACCCAGGGTAAAAACACAGAAATCGTCAACACAACAGATTTCTTCTGAGAAGAAACAACAGTTTCTCCAATGCAATTCAGTAGAGACGAACTTTAAAATGAGCAAATTTTTTAACAATCCTTTTTTGGGATGGTATACTCACACCTCTCAGTGAAGACAGAGTGAAATAACTGGGAGGCAGGGCAGAGAGAAAGGGGGCAAGGAGGGCTCAGAATAGGAATGTTCATTCGGAAGGAGGAGGATGAAGGGATTCAGGGTCTTAGAAAAGAATGGACAGAGAGAAATCTTTCCAAATGGGGAGGATGAGTCAGTGTGTTTTATGAATACATCTGGAGGACTTCCAATTCAGCAGACTATTTTAGACACCTCCCACACTGAGGAAACTCTCCAGTAAAATTTCAAGTTGTCTAGAAAATTAAAGAGGCATTTGTTAAAACTAATAATCAATAACACTAGGGTTCTCTTTCATGATTTTCCCCCTTTCTTTCCCTAGATGCATGCAAGGACGTTAGTATGCAAAACGAGGCACCTTCAGCAGGCCAGCCTTTTGCTTTCAATTGTACGCACCCGCCACTAACATCTGGGCAAGTACGGGTAACATGGTATAAATACCCTAGCAAAATCCCAATATCCAAAAACACACAGTCTAGAATTCACCAGGAGGCAAAACTGGATTTTGTTTCTCCCCCTGACACAGGAGGACTCTGGGATCTACCAATGTGTTATAAAGTAAGTTACTCATTTAAAATAGAATTCTCTCTTTCTCATATATACATATGTAAAAATATACGTTATAATGATATACACGTACAATTCTTTTAGGAAAATTCTTAATAAACTCTTAATAAATGTAGAAAATTCAGTGAGAAACATAAAATATAGTTTTATCATTGTTACCAGACGGTTTCCAGTGAACATACTTTATTTTTTTTTAAAGATTTTATTTATTTATGCGACAGAGATAGAGACAGCCAGCGAGAGAGGGAACACAGGCAGGGGGAGTGGGAGAGAAAGAAGCAGGCTCACAGCCGGGAGCCTGATATGGGGCTCGATCCCATAACGCCGGGATCACGCCCTGAGCCGAAGGCAGATGCTTAACTGCCGTGCCACCCAGGCACCCCTCAGTGAACATACTTTAACACAGAACAGATTTATAAAGCGGTTGTTGGAACATGAGATGCATCTTTTCCCGTTGAAATGAGGCCACAAGCCAGACCACTCAAAAACCTGTTTGTCCCAATGTTACTGCTACCTTCTTTCTTGGAATTCGGGAAGTAGGTGTGACAGGTGGCACGACCAGATAGGAATAAACCCCCTTTGAGCACCTTGTCCGGTCCTTGTGCTAGGAACGTAACAGTGACTCCGCACCAGCTACGTTCCAGCCCCCGCGCGGAGCCCTGCACTGGGAAATCGTGTAGGTGAGTGGCACAAGTCTGGTGGGAGACAGTCGAGCCAGCTGGGGGCTGCGGTGAGCCAGAGAGCTTATGCCCCACCAAAGGCAGTGGTCCATTCAGCTCAAGTCCATTTTCCGATTTTTCAAGGGAACCTGGAAATTGTGTGTGTGTGTGTGTGTGTGTGTGTGTGTGTGTAACTTTTCGATAAGCTATGTGTGTGTGGCTTAAATAAAACACATTCATGGATAAAATTTGCCTAAGGGCCTCAATTTTGTTACCTTCCCTAACTGACGTGCTCATCCTTAACAAATGACTTGGTAACGCCGAACCTTGGTTTTCCTGTCTGTAAAATGGAGGTCATGCCAGCCTGATGGAGTTGAAGGGACATTTAGTTGAGACGATATGCGAGATTCGTACTCCAGAGGGTGAGTGCGGTCTCCCTCTGCCGCTCTGTCTCCGTGGTCTTGGCCTCTGCCTCGCAGTGGTACAGGAGTGGGAGTGGCCGTGAGCCCCTGTTTCCTGGCTCTTTTCCGGTTTCTCTCAGCGTGTCGATCAGGGTACTGACATCTTGTGGGGTCTGCTGTCCTGTTGGACTCGAGGTGATGAAGTGAGAGAGCCAGAGACTGTATGGCACACAAGTTCTTCTGGATGTCTAGGCTGGCTTGAAAACACTGAAATACTGTGGAACAGGGAAAGAGAACCTTTCATAGAAGATAGACATAGATGCTGTCTGTCATGACAGAAACGCGAACTCTCACCAATCTTTCGCATTCAGAGATGATACTTGCTTAGTAAACTGTATATTGTTACCTTGAAGTAATTTCAAATTCATGCCAAATTTGCAGGAATAGTATAAAGAAGTCTCATCTACCCTTTATCTAGATTCCCCTTGTTTAACATTTTGCCACATTTACCTTATTATTCTCTCTCTCTCTCCCTATGTGACTGACCCCTGAACAACATGGGTTTGACGTGCACGGGTCCACTCATACACAGATATTTTTTGATAAATACAGTACATAATTATAAATGCATTTTCTCTTCCTTATGGTTTTCTTAACATTTTCTTCCTCTAGCTCACTTTATTTAAAAATATGTATATAATACACATAACATACAGAATATGTGTTAATCCTCTATTTATGAAATCAGTAAGGCTTCCAGTCAACAGTGGGCTATTAGGAGTTCAGTACTGGGGGGGTCAAAAGTTCTACGCAGATTTTCAACAGTGCAAGGGATCGGTGCCCCTAATGCCTGGTTGTTCAAGGGTCAACTGTATGTGTATATTTACATGCAATATTTTTTTCTAAACCATTTTTTCCAAAACATTGGAGTTGTATGCATCATGTTGCATTAGCCTGGAGTCATTCAACATGCTATTTGCTGTCAACAAGAATACTCCTTACGTAATCACAGTATAGTTATCCTACTCAGGAAATTGAACCATCATACAATATTTTTATCTAATTCCCCATTCATATGCTAATTTTATCAATTGATTCGATTTTTCTTTATAAATTTTTTTTCTTTCCTTTCCGGGAGAGGGTCCAATCCGGCCTCATCAGTTGCATTTGGCTGTCATGTCTTTGCAGTCTCTTTTCATCTGGAACGGTTCCTCGGTCTGTTCTTCATGCCATTGACATTTTTAAGGAGCATAGACGAGGAGTTCATATACCAGCCCTTCACTTGGGTTTGCCAGATATTTCTTCACACGTAGGCTGAGGTTGAGCCTTCTCGGCTGGAATACCACGTTAGCAGTTTGTGTCTTCTTCCAACGACACACTCCGGGGCTCGCGGTGTCCGTCTGCCCCTCACTGGGCTGCACGGCCTGATCCCTCGGCTAAGGTGCGGTCCAGCGTTTCCACAACAGAAATACTTTCCTCTCTCTTGTAATTAGTGGCTGAGGAAGACATTTGCACAGTATCTTGGTGATGAACTGACAAGACGTGAAGATGAACAGCTTCCTTTGCTTTTGTGGTTGTTTGACTTTATGAGGTTTCAACGTGCCATTTTCTTACAGCAGCACAAGCACCTGTCACAGAATCCATGTGAACCTCACTGTGTTAAGAAAATACTGGTGTGGCATTTCCGGAAACGGTCCGCTGATTTTATCAGATGAATACAAACAAATATTACATGCTGGAAGGGACGACAGTCTTACCTGTCATCTGAACTTCCCACAGAGCTGTGTTTTGGATTCACTAAAGTGGTATAAGGTAAAAAACAAAATAATTTTCCTATCGGTATTTTTCTTCTTCTTCTTCAAAACTTACGTGCTTTTTAGTTTAAGTTGGATCTTTTAAGGCAGAATTGGTAAAGAGATTTGTGTACCCAACATAGATTTGTCAGCCTATTGCTATTGATGATTTTACCCTGCTAATTATTGCTTTTGGAATTTATGGTTATGATAGCTTTGTAGTATTTTGTTACTTAGATTCACCATCTCCCCACAATTATAGTTTTCAGACTCTCCTCGGTTATTCTTTTTTTTTTTTTTTAACAGCTTAATTCGTTTGTTTGAATGAGTGCTGCATGCCCAGGAAGTTTCTATTGGATAGGAAGATGGCTTTCGAGTTCCTTCTACCTTCAGTATTTTTTGTATCAACTATTGGGCTAATGGAAAAATTACACAGGTGTTCATTTAATGTGTCAGGATGTATAATAAACACCATTTATATTCTCTCTCATTATACTCTTATTAGCATTGGCTCTGACTACAATTTAATCATTAACAATAATCCCGTTCCAGGGGGCACCTGGCTGACTAAGTCAGTGGAGCATGTGACTCTTGATCTCGGGGTTGTGAGTTTGAGCCCCACATTGGGTGTGGAGCCTGCTTGAGGAACAAAATTCCCTCATAGTATTTCTGTTCTGTCCAGAGGGTGTTGGTTGCCAGGCCACAGTCCCCTCAGCCTCCGTTGGCTCGGACTGTGGCATTACCCATTTTCCAAGTCCCACTTTGGCCTTCTTGGTATGGTGAGTCTCTGTTCCTTTCTTTGGCTTCTCTAGACTCTTCCTCAAGCATCCTGTCTCCCACCTTGCAGACTTACAACCATTACCTCCTGGCACCCGTATTAAGACTCTCTTGACAGTAGGACTCTTCTGGAATTTTTTCTTCCTGGCCTGGACCTGTTATGGTCATAGGTTTAAAAGCACTTGACATCTGTAGAGAGGTAGATTTTTAGAATCAACTTTACTACGTCAGTGTTAAGAGGGATGGATTTTTTTTTTAAGCACTTGCTTGAACTCATCCTCTACTCACTGAATCAGATTATCCATGGGTGGCGTTCAGGCATTTTCATTTTTAAAATAATGCTCAGGGGCGCCTGGGTGGCTCAGTCGATTGAGCATCTGACTCTTGATTTTGGCTCAGGCCATGATCTCAGGGTCATTGGATTGAGCCCCATGTCAGGCTCCACACTCAGTGGGGAGTCTGCCTGAGATTCTCTCTCTCCCTCTGCCCCTCCCCCTCAAATAAATAAATAATTCTTTTTTAAAAAGATTTTATTTGTTTATTTATTAGAGAGAGAGAGAAAGAAAGAGCACAAGCAGGGGGAGAGGCAGGCAGAGGGAGAAGCAGGCTCCCCACCGAGCAAAGAGTGCAATGCAGGACTCAATCCCAGGACCCTGAGATCATGACCTGAGCCAAAGGCAGATGCTTAACCGACTGAGCCCCCCAGATGTCCCAATAAATAATTCTTTAAAAAAAAAATAGCTGCTCAGCTTAAGAAGGCAGGAGGCTAGCAGGTAAGCCATATAAAGAGGTGAGATCCTTCTGAAAGTGTCCACCTGCTCAGATTCAGTGACCCCAGTTATGGCTCTATTTTTGCTACTATCTAGTTCTCAGACCTTGAGTTACTCTTTGGGCTTCAGTGTTTTCTTCTGTCAAACGAAAGAGTTGGAATCAAGTCTTCGAATATGTAGAGCCTATTATCTGCCTGCAACTGTGCCAGGAAATGCTTCCTGGAGGAGGTGACCATTGCACTGCTTCAAGAATGAATAGCAGTGAAGCCGTTGGCGGGCAGAAGGAAGGATGCTAATTAGAAAAAAAAACAGCAGGCACAAAGGTATCAGGTGAGAAAGAGAATGGTGTTTGGGGGCATTGGTTAGAGTTTGGGGTCCATATCAGAGTGGAGTAAGGTGATGCTAGGAAGTAGATTGCGTATGCTAACCTACACGTAGCCTATTCCCCACTTAATGTATGTCAGTCACACTATTAGGGTAATGACAGGCTCAGCTTCCCTATGTGTTAGTCGAGTCCTGTAGGCATTGCAGTGAATACATTGGAAGGGTTTGAGAAGGGTGGCATGGGGATCATTGAAGCTATTTCAGAAATTCAGTGAATGAATGGGGACCATGTAGGAGAGCGTATGAAGTAGAACTGAGAATGAAGCAGAAGGAGAGCAGAGCCAGTGGAGGGAACTCATTCCTGGTGGCCCTTCTCTTCTCCATTAATTGGAAGGGGATGTTGGGCAGACATTTAGAAAGAGCAGCATAGGTGAATAGGTGAATGAGACAGTCGAAGGCAAAGAATTTCTAAGGTGAGGACCACGGATTGGTAGTGGTGCAAAGACGCATGTTGATGTGATTTTCTCCTATAGTGCTCATCGGGTTGTAGGCTTGTAGGAGACGGATGATGGAACTGACACAGATGGGGTTTTGCAGGCTGAATGTGCTGGAAGGATAAAGGGAAACAGTATTGAGGAACTGAAAGGGGGTGAGTAAAGTAATGGCCACAGGCTGGGAGAGGAAATGATGTCTGAAGGAAAGTGACCACTTTATTTATTTATTTATTTTTAAGATTTTATTTATTTGACAGAGAGAGAGACAGCCAGCGAGGGAGGGAACACAAGCAAGGGGAGTGGGAGAGGAAGAAGCAGGCTCCCAGAAGAGCATAGAGCCCGATGTGGGGCTCGATCCCTGAATGCCGGGATCACGCCCTGAGCCAAAGGCAGACGCTTAACGACTGAGCCACCCAGGTGCCCCGAAAGTGACCACTTTACAACAAAATAGAGGAGTCTAGGGGACTGGTCCAGGATAACACAGAAAAATGAGTTTGAGAGAAAGTGCAGGTAGAAAAGTATAACGAACACGATGGACAGATGTTCACTATCCGCGGTGAGCCTCTTTAGACTAGAGGCTGTACAACTACAAAACGAGAACAAAGCAACCCAAACACACCCCATGCTTTCCCAGAGTTGCCCATAGCTATGATGCAGTTTCTGCAGCCGGCTTCCCCGGGAGGCTTAAGTGAGAATGGCAGACCTTCCTGCTTTTCTGCTAGACAGCATGGACGTGGGGATTTTCTGCAGCGGTGTTCCCGGGCCGGATGCGGGAGCTGAGAGGCAGTGCCTATGCCTTCTGATGTTGCTGTTGGAGTGGCTTCGCTAGCCGTGGCATGGCCTCACACACCCTAGCTGCCTGGTGGCATCCCTGGTCTCTGACCAGCAGGTGGTGGGTTCCCCACCTCATCATTGTGGCGGAGGGGAACAGGTGTCCTGTGAGCTAGGCCCTCAGTGCAGTTCTGGCTTAGATCTCACTCCCTGCATACTTCTTAAACTTTTGTGAGCACCTTATACCCCTGTGTTGGATCCTTTTCTGCCTAAAATAGCTAGAATACCTTTTGGTTTCTGCAACTAAATCCAGTCGGAGGGACATAGCCTCCTAGATTGGATTTGAAGAGTAAATGAAATAATCTGTCCACTACGCTGTTAGTTCAGTGTGGGTACATAGTAATTACTTGATAAATAAATACCAGATATTATTATTTGGTTAAAATAAAGGAATGGAAGAGAGGGAATCATAAGAAATGATAAGAAGAATGGTATATTTGTTTGTGGGAATTTAGAGACATAGCAGTTCTGGATCATGACCAAGTCCAGCTTGCAACTGGGAGAATTGGAGACCGAGAGGAGTAGAGGTGGTCCTTGAAATTGAGGTGTCATGGAGGAGAAGGTTCAGGTATTAAAATACCCATTCTCATAGATAGTGAAGTATTCACATTTGGAAAAGCAGTGATGTCTCCATTTTTTTTATTCCAAGTTACTTCTCAAAACAATGATTTCTGTGCACATCTGTATTTGCTGAGATCATTCTCAAAGGCAAATATAATCGTGTTATTCCCTTGTTGAAAAAACTTCCATGTTCATCCCCTTGTCATGGTCTTCTGTGATTGGGCCCCTGGCTGCCTGACCAGTTCTATCTCCCTCACTCTCCTATAGGCACTGCACCCTTAGCTGGGTGCTCTGGGAGATTTTATGTCTCCTGCCAATGTACGTGCTGGGTCAAAAGTGTTTTTCTTGGTGATTGAAAGACAAAATACATTAAAATGTTGGCTGCTATTACTATTAATATTTTAAGTTTAAATCTTCTTAATGAGATGTTGCCCACAATTTTTAAATAAAAATCAAGGCCTTCTGAGAATTTTAACTCTTAAATGATGCCCTGGTGGATTATAGTAGAAGCAGTCTTAGTTACTGTAAAGGAACAGAATGGCTCTAAGCTATCAAGGCTGGGTTTTAATAAGATTAATTATTTGTACATCTTGAAAGAAAGAATGAGTTGATTGGGAAGGGACTGGTCAATGATGGAAACATAGAAAGGAGGCCAGATATTTCCCCTTTCCGAGCTCTCTCCAGTGAAGTTTTCTTAGTCAAGGACTCAATGCTTTTTGTTTGTCTCCACTCTAAAGAAGATGGCATCCTGTTATTGGAACCAGATGCCTTCACCTGACTCTCACTAGTAATTCCCATTCTACTTGGTAAGCAATTGTCCAATTATAACTGGGTTTCCCAAATAGGGAATAATGTAAGCCTTCTAGAAATTCTCATTGTAAATAAACAAATACTCATTCCGGCATGATTGAGTTTCCTCTTCCAAGGTGGATCCATTCACACTGTTCCAGTGGCAAAGAACGGGCTCTGGTGCTGAGCTAACCACAGCTGACTCGGTGAGAGAGCTGGACACTTGGGCAATTAAATCGTTATTAGGGGTTATACGTTGGTCTTCTATATTAGGACTGTGAGCTTTCTAAGGACAGGGACTACATCTCATTCCTGCATGACAGGGCCTCTCACAGCCTAGCATAGTGCAGGAACCTGAACACTTGAATGAATAAACGGACTCAGTAATCCAAGAACTCTGTAGAGTGGCACTTTCTGAAAAAAAGAGGAAACATGTTAAAGAATTCACAAGTGGGTCTGTGAGATGGAAGAAGTGGTGACTAGCATAAGAACGTGAGCTTCTGCCAGGACAGAGGCCTGCCCTGGGGTGGTCTCTGAGGATGACATGTGAGAAGGGCATTCCTGAGACTAACCAGGTCTCAAGTGGGTTTGGCGTGAGATTGTTCTTGTTGAGGCGGTGGAAACATGGGTAATATAACGAGTTATGTGACGTCTGCCTGTAAGCCTCACCAGCATACTTTGACTGTTGTTCAGGCCTCCAAGCAGAATGTTCTTGAGGAATTATTTTGGACCTCTGTAAAGTCCAACCCAATAGGTGGAGAAGGTGTACTTGGGCCTAGGACACAGCGGAAGTGGTCATTAATCGCCTGGGCTTGCAGTCTTGGCATAGGGCTTGGTGCCATGAGCTGGTGGTCCACTGGGAGGTATGGGCCCCTGTGGGTGGAGGGCATTCCTGCCTGTTCACACCCTCCTACCACACTCCTTTGTGGGTCCATGCAATCCTCCTCCCTGCGGTCTGCCATCCAGTTCACATAGGCCTCTTTCCTCTCAACTTCCATTAGACTTAATATTTACAGCACTCACTGTAGCCTGTAACATAGTCTCTGTCAAATCTGTAGATATCTATCTATCTATCTATCTATCATCTATCTATCTATCATCTATCTATCTATCATCTATCTATCTATGTATCTATGTATCTATTTTTCTATCTACCTATTGATATCTATAGGTATCATCTTCAGTTAGATTATAAATTACCCAAGGTCTAGGGATCACATACATTTCTTGCATCTCCCCACGGTTCATAAGATGGTGTTAACTAGGATTGTAACTGGTACACGAAAATACTCTTTGAATTAATTTATATATGTATATATTTTTATATTTAGGGCTGTGAGGAGATTAAAGGAGAACGGTTTATTTCCTGGGAAACAAGGCTTTCAGTGAGCAACGTTTCGGCCGAGGATGGAGGGAACTATGCATGTCAAGCCCGACTGACACACGCAGGGAAACAGTACAGTGTTCTAAACAGCATCACTGTGCATATCGGTAAGTATGCTTATGCCCATGGCCTTGGCTTCTTCTTGGCTTTGGGTGAGATGGCTGGCTTTTGGGGCAGCAGTGAATCTTGATCTTGATTTTCTTGAAGGTTCGCAGGCTCTCAGACTTGCCATTGTTAGAATCAGAGGGTAGAAAGAAGAGGGCAAAGGGCATGAGCAGTTTCATTGCCTCATCTGGAAAAACAGAATACCCAACACTCTCGGTATGAAAATTAAATGAGAGCATGTATGTGAAGTGGTGCTGGGGTGCGGGGTAAAGTGTAGGTGTTCAGCTAGTGGTAGATATTACTGTCACTCTTATTTCCCTCAGCCGTCACTGGTGTGACTACTTTGCTGGGCCATTCCAGCTTTAGCCTTTCCTGCCCGGGGCATGCAGAGTTCAAGGTCTCCGGACTGGGCTCCAGGATACTTGATGCTCATGGGGGGTCAGTTCTCAACCCAGAGCAATCAGTTTGTTTGAACATATGACCAGGAGATTTGAGAACAGAATCTTCAGGGTAGAAGGAACTCTAAAGATAATTTAACTTAAGCCATTAATTTTATAGAGACCCAGGAGGGGGTGACTTATGAAGCCTTCAGAGCTGGTTAGTGACAGAAACAGGGCCAGAACGAAGGCTTTCAGTGCCCAGAATGAGCATCGTTTCTTCTCTGCACGTTCAGCAAGGAGTTCTTGCTACATTGCCTTTTGCTCCTTTGTCAGTAGACAGTTGTCTTCTATGTCGACTCATCTAAATGGAAAGAACTGAAGACTGAATATTTGTTTGACTTGGACCATCATGTCTGTCACTAATTTCTGTCAGACTTCCTAGTCCTGGGTGGTACCTGACAATTTCCTGATGGTCTGGCTCTCTTGGGGAATGTGTTCAGCATGGCTGGCTTCCTGCTTCCCACCCGGAACCCTTTAATTAAGAAAATTAATTGTATTGCATTTTATGATTTTTATGCTCTTGGGTTTTATGTTACCTGTCATCTCTCCACATGTAGGCAAAAATATCTTTGTCTTGTTCACAGCCGACTCTCCCACACCTAGCCCAGTGCCTGGACCAGACTAGGCACAGACCCATTTATTAACTGAAAGAGTGATCACTATAATGCTTAGTTTTCCATTGGTGGCCGAAGGAATTCTTTGAAAGGCAAAATGAAGACTACCTCAGGAGGTCATTGGGGTCAATAGTCTATATTTCGCGTTGTCGTAATAAGCACTTAGTGATGATCTATTATATGTCCCAATTGTTGGAACCCGATAATTAAAAAACTTTAAAGAAACCCCCATTGTTACCTCTATTGAGAAGCTCTCAGCCTGGTGGTAGTGGAGCTAGAGATATAAATGAATCGTGTTCACATTATACAGTAAGGATAGAGTTGTAGATAGAGTTATAGATACCTTCTGGGAGAACAGGAAAAGAATCAGAAGTAGACACAGGGATGGCAAGTAGATGGTCTTGGAAGGCTTCCAAAGTAAATGGCTTTTCAGATGAATTTTGAAGGATGAGTCAAATTTAAAAAAGTGAAGAGTGAGGCAGGGCGGGGAGAATAGTATAAGACAGAGCATAGAAGTGTCTAGTATGTATGCTTTGTATTGGATCTACAACTAATTTTGTTAGAGCACACGTAAGCATGAGGGAAGGAGTGGTGGGAGCTGAGGCCATGGAGTTAAATAGGGTCAAAGTTTAGGGGGGCCAGTTACATGTAGCTTTTACCAGGCAGTCACTGAAGAGCCCTTGGTTGCAGAGCAATGAGGCTGCGTTTGTGATGGACAAGACCAGGCTTGAGATGGTTGAGCAAGCGTTGAGGAGGGTCTTGAGGCCTGGAGGCCACTTTGGCAGCTTCTGCCGTAGCCGGTATTGATAAGAGGGCCGCTAATCTGAACTTGAGTGGAAGTGGCAGGGGATTCTTCTTCAGGCAGTAATTTAGTGGCTCTTTACCGAGTGCCTAATAAGGCCTGGTCCTGCACTTCGCAGAGAGAGCATGAGAAGGAGGAAGCAGCCAAGACCGAGGCTCTAATGGAACTTTGAAGTCTGAGCAAGGAAGGGAGGCAGAGATAAGTCAAATAATCTGCTAGTGAGATGTGTAATTACCAAGGAGATGAACTCCATGAGGGAATGGAAAGTATGAGATCGAGCAGACAAGGACCTGTTGAGAAGGCGGAGGGTCAGGGAAAGCTTCTCGATAATAGTGATGCTGATAGTCAGGAAGCATTAACTGGGTGATGGAGTGGGTGAGATTTTTCCAGACTGAGGCAGCAGCCAAAGTAAAGGCCCTGTAACAACACAGACCATGGTATGTGTAAATGATGGGAAGTAGGCAAATGGCCTGGAGCAATGCTGAGTGGGGGAGGTCATGTGAGGTAATGAGATTGGAGAAGTAATCAGGGCCAAGAATTGGTAGGAGCATGCATTCCAAAGCACAGAGTATGGAGTTGATTCTGTGAACAGTGGTAAGCAGCCAGAGGAGTTGAGAGCAGGATGCATGCCGTGACATACATTCCAGAAAGCTCAGTGTGGCTGCTGTGCACAGAAGGATCCCTACGGAGATAGGAGTGGTGGGTAGGAGGCAGGTACAGAAATGCAGGTGAGATATTAGGTAGGTACAGGCAACATGGTGGCACTGAAGATGGAAACATGTGGATGGGTTCAAGTCATTTGAGGAGGTAAACCCCACAGGGGTTAGTGTTGGATTGAATACGGGGTAAGGGAGGTGGCAAGGTCAAGGAAGCTGGGCCTTTTGGCATGTGCAACAGACTGGACGATGATATTATTCAATGAAATCGTATAACTCTGGGAGAAAACTGGATTTAGGAGTGAGATCATGAGTTTGGTCATGGGTAAGCTGAGTTCTTGGAGGTGCTCATGTGGAGATGTCAAGTTGGCCTGGCCCTGGTCTAGAGAAAGGTCTGGAGATGCAACTTTCCAAGTCCTTGGCCTTTATATGGTAATGGAAGAAGTAGATACAAATAAGAGTGCCAAGGAAAGACTGGAGAGTGGAAAATAGAGGGTTTAGCTGTGAAGAGGGAGGCACACACGGGGAAATGTTAGGAGCTGAAATTAGTTTGGTTTAGTGATT
>NC_048221.1:64629382-64777086 GCF_002007445.2 Ailuropoda melanoleuca | reverse complement strand
TGAATTTTGAAGGATGAGTCAAATTTAAAAAAGTGAAGAGTGAGGCAGGGCGGGGAGAATAGTATAAGACAGAGCATAGAAGTGTCTAGTATGTATGCTTTGTATTGGATCTACAACTAATTTTGTTAGAGCACACGTAAGCATGAGGGAAGGAGTGGTGGGAGCTGAGGCCATGGAGTTAAATAGGGTCAAAGTTTAGGGGGGCCAGTTACATGTAGCTTTTACCAGGCAGTCACTGAAGAGCCCTTGGTTGCAGAGCAATGAGGCTGCGTTTGTGATGGACAAGACCAGGCTTGAGATGGTTGAGCAAGCGTTGAGGAGGGTCTTGAGGCCTGGAGGCCACTTTGGCAGCTTCTGCCGTAGCCGGTATTGATAAGAGGGCCGCTAATCTGAACTTGAGTGGAAGTGGCAGGGGATTCTTCTTCAGGCAGTAATTTAGTGGCTCTTTACCGAGTGCCTAATAAGGCCTGGTCCCGCGCTTTGCAGAGAGAGCATGAGAAGGAGGAAGCAGCCAAGACCGAGGCTCTAATGGAGCTTTGAAGTCTGAGCAAGGAAGGGAGGCAGAGATAAGTCAAATAATCTGCTAGTGATATGTGTAATTACCAAGGAGATGAACTCCATGAGGGAATGGAAATTATGAGATCGAGCAGACAAGGACCTGTTGAGAAGGCGGAGGGTCAGGGAAAGCTTCTCGATAATAGTGATGCTGATAGTCAGGAAGCATTAACTGGGTGATGGAGTGGGTGAGATTTTTCCAGACTGAGGCAGCAGCCAAAGTAAAGGCCCTGTAACAACACAGACCATGGTATGTGTAAATGATGGGAAGTAGGCAAGTGGCCTGGAGCAATGCTGAGTGGGGGAGGTCATGTGAGGTAATGAGGTTGGAGAAGTAATCAGGGCCAAGAATTGGTAGGAGCATGCATTCCAAAGCACAGAGTATGGAGTTGATTCTGTGAACAGTGGTAAGCAGCCAGAGGAGTTGAGAGCAGGATGCATGCCGTGACATACATTCCAGAAAGCTCAGTGTGGCTGCTGTGCACAGAAGGATCCCTACGGAGATAGGAGTGGTGGGTAGGAGGCAGGTACAGAAATGCAGGTGAGATATTAGGTAGGTACAGGCAACATGGTGGCACTGAAGATGGAAACATGTGGATGGGTTCAAGTCATTTGAGGAGGTAAACCCCACAGGGGTTAGTGTTGGATTGAATACGGGGTAAGGGAGGTGGCAAGGTCAAGGAAGCTGGGCCTTTTGGCATGTGCAACAGACTGGACGATGATATTATTCAATGAAATCGTATAACTCTGGGAGAAAACTGGATTTAGGAGTGAGATCATGAGTTTGGTCATGGGTAAGCTGAGTTCTTGGAGGTGCTCATGTGGAGATGTCAAGTTGGCCTGGCCCTGGTCTAGAGAAAGGTCTGGAGATGCAACTTTCCAAGTCCTTGGCCTTTATATGGTAATGGAAGAAGTAGATACAAATAAGAGTGCCAAGGAAAGACTGGAGAGTGGAAAATAGAGGGTTTAGCTGTGAAGAGGGAGGCACACACGGGGAAATGTTAGGAGCTGAAATTAGTTTGGTTTAGTGATTGATAATTTGAAGAGGTGAGAGAAAAACTGTTGCCTAGAGTGACTTCCGGATTTTAGCTGTGATCTAGGAGGGCATCGCTGGCCGGTGATGACCTCTGTTTGGGATACACTGAATTTGAATAGTTTGTAGAAAGTGCAAACAGTATTGTTATTATACAGGACATCTGTTTTTGCATTTTTCTAGCTTCCTTCTTCAAATGTCTCCATGTACCCCCTCCCAAATATAGAGGAGGCATGTGGGGCTAGCTAGGTGAGTGCTAGATGCTGGAGGGCAAATGGGGAAAGGAAGAAGTGGAGAGAAACAAAGGGCTGGGAAGTGAGCATGAGGGAAGACAGTCTTAAGGCAGGGTGAAGGAATGGAAAGGCCAAAGAACAGAAGAGGACCAGATGTAAAGAATATGGAAAAGCAGGGATGGAGGATGGAACAGTGGGACTGAAGATGAAACATTAGGATCATTCTCTCTCTCTATCTAGGACCTAGACCAGAGCTTGGCTTAGAGCCACTGCTTACAAACTGTATGCGGACTATTAGGTAATGAGATTGTATTACACAATCTCATCAGTTTGTATTTATACCAAATATAGAATGGTGACGCGAGCTCTCCTGGTAGCCCAGCTTGTAGGGTTTTTCCTTAGCAATTCAATTATTTCTGGTTTAAAAATATGCATTTACGAGGCAGTAGTTCATCACACCATGAGTTTTGTTCTTTCGTTGACTCACGTTTATTAAAGACCTGCTGAGTGCCATGTTTCCTTGCGCTGTCATTGGATAAATAGTTGGGAATGTATCATACATGATTCTAATGCAATTTCATGTGGGTATGATTTCTTAGCAGAAACAAATGGATATGCAGGAAGAATTCCTAAAATCATTTATCCAAAAAACAACTCAATTGAAGTACAACTTGGTGAGTAAAATTATCGAAGCCATTGAAATCACTAAGGGCAGATTAATATACATGGTTTAATATAAAACCAGTTAAATTTCATTGAATGTCTCGAAACTTGAAAGAGCATTTTTAAAATTCATGTCAAAAAATGTTGGAAAAATAGCAACAATAAGTAAATACTGGTATTTGAATACAAATAGAAAGATTAAAGCAACATAATAGAAAATAATAAGCATATCTTAGAATATACCACAATTTAGTAAAAGAGATTTGTGACATTTAAAAATGTGTAGAGAAAGAGAGAATAGTATATGTGTGATATTAGTGTAACTTTTTAAATGTGAAGAATATATCATTCATTCTTTATCTCATATCAGACAAAAAGATACATTTTTGATGAATTCAAGAACTACATATTAAAAACCCACAGAAGTACCATGAAAAACTGAGATAAATTTATATCTAACCTCAGCTTGATGTACTTTCTACACATAAAATCAGTGGAAGAAATCACAGAAGATTAAAAACTAGACTAACATAAAAACCGTAAATGTCTATATACAGGAGAAATGGTAAGGTTAAAATGTGAATGACAAACTAGGAGAGAATGTTTGGAATGGAGCCATCAAGAAACAGGTTATGTCATCTCTGTACAAAAATATCAACAAATCAAGGACTAAGAATAATCCAAATGAGTAATTCACAGAAGAAAAAAAAGGCTAACAAAATATGAAAATACATTCATTGCAATAAAAGAATTGTACACAAAAACAATGATATGTATCTATGAAATTTGTAAGGCTTAAAAAATATAAATACCAAATGTTAGCAAGGATAATATAGAGAGTGTTCTAATACATTACTGGCCATGAATATGAGCCATCCCTTTAAAAACATTTGTGTTTAAAGCTTTCAACAGTTTCCCATCTCACTCAGAGTAAAATTCAAAGTCCTTGCATTCCCAACATGGCGCTCCACGGCTGACTTCCCCTTGCCAGGGCCCACACTGGTAAGCTCACACTTGATCACCCTGGTTTGCCTGCTGTCCCTTGAACATCTCAAGCGCGCCTCCACCTCAGGGACTTTGTACTTGCTGTTCTCTCTACCTGGAATTCTCTCCCCCACACAGTTCCATGGTCCCTTCCTTCACTTCCAATAGGTCTCTAATGAATGTTGTCTCACTTGACCACCACATTAAAACAGCTCACCTCTGGGGCACCTGGGTGGCTCAGATGGTTAAGCGTCTGACTTCCACTCAGGTGATGATCCTGGGATTGAGCCCCACATCGAGCTGAGGGGGGAGCCTACGTCTCCCTCTGCCCCTCCCTGTGCTCATGCTCTCTTTCTCATGCTCTCTCGAATAAACAGATAACATCTTTAAAAAAGATAGCACACCTCACTCGCCATCATGCTCTGTCCCCTGAGCTCTCTCTAGTTTTGGTAAAACACTTATCACCACCTCACATATTTTGTCTCGGTATCTCTAATTCTATTTGAATCAACGCTCCTTAGGAGCATTTTTTTTTTGGTCTGGTTTGTTCCTTCCTGTATCAGCAGTGCTCAGAACAGCTTCTAGAACAAAGCAGATGCTCAAGAAATAGTTGCTAAATAGCTAAATAAAGGAATGGACTGGAATAAACTTTGTAGAAGGAAATGCCAACATGTATTCGGGAACTTCACAAACAACTTTTGACTCAGTAAGTTCTAGATGGTAAACCACATACAACAGAAACAGATCCCCAGGGCCCCAGAGATAGATAGATAGATAGATAGATAGATAGATAGATAGATAGATAATTAATTGTGCTTACTATGTTGCAGGAAAGAAAAGACATGATTGCAATTTTCAAAAGACGACTGCAAACTTTTAAAAAAGGACCCTATCAGATTCGAAAAAGAACAAATAAAATATCGGAATTGACAAGTACAATAACCAAAACCAAAAACTCAATAAAGGGTTTAAGAGCATAGGAGACATCTGAAAAAAAAGAGTTACTGAACAAAAATATAGGTCAGGAGGAAATGCCTGGGATTAAGCACAGAGAGACAGAAGAATGGGAACTGCAGAGGTTAGAGAGAGAGGATACCCAGAGCTAATGTGTATGTAACTGCAATCCCAGAAGAAAGGGAAAAGAGAAAGTGGGAGCAGAGGCACTATTATTTAGGCGATAATGTGAGAATATCACAAACTGATAGACACATTATTCTGAAGACACCGGAAGCTAAGGGGACTCGGCAGGACAAATAAGGGCAAACCTACACCTTGAGATACCAAAGTGCAACTGCAGAAAAGCAAAAACAAAGGAAAAATACCTAAAAATTAGGGAGAAAAAGAAAAACAAACCCATCCTCTGTGCACAACAGTAAGCCCACTGTTTGAAGTTTTGATGGAAATAATTTAGGTTGTCTGCTGAAGAAAAACGCTGCTAATTTTATAGTCAGTGAAAATATGACAAACTCAAAACGACAAAATTTGCCAACCACAGTCTTACACTAAAGGAGCTCCTACGGAGTTCTTTAAGCAGGAGGAAATGTTTCTAGATCGTGAATCAGCTATGTAGGAGGGAAGGAAAGAGTGAATGTTGGCATAAATATGTGAGTAAATCCAAATGAATCTTAATTGCATGAGGCAATAATGATGACGATTGTTCATGGAATTTAAAATATATATGAAATTAGAATTCACAACCGCGTTTGCCTGTTAAATGCAATTGCATCCTAAGACTTTACACTCTCTTAGAAGAGGGTAGAAATAATCAATAATATCAGACTCCGATAAGTTTGAGGATCTATGTTTTAATATAGAGGGTAACCCTAAAGTAATAATAACTTTGCAAATACAGAATTATATGGAATAATAAAAAATAATCAAGAGGAAGATAAGAAGGAATCCAAAAGAAAGAATTAAAAGACAGCAAGAAGGAAAAGACAGATATAGGACAGATGCTACAAATAGAAAAAAAAAAAAGATAGTTGATTTAAACGTACATATGTCACCAATTACAGGATGGACTAAATACTCCAAATAAAGATTGTCATCCTGGATTTGAAAGAAGAAATCAAAACTCTGGGCTGTTTACAAGATGCTGGAAGAGAAAAGACTAGAAAATGATACATGGTATAAACACTAACCAAAAAAATGTTTGTATAATTATACTAATATCAAAGTAGATCTGAAGGCAGAATGCATTATTAGAGGTAAACAGAGATACTTCATAATGACTAAAAGTTCAATGGTGAACCCATAGATACATAATAGCATGGCCTTAAAAGTGTGTGTGTGTGTGTGTGTATGTACATGTGCAGAAAGACAGAGAGAAAGTTAGTTCAGGATTATAGGTAGAAACTAAGTCCACAGTAATAACGGAATAATAATGACGACACTTTGCAAGGTAGCTGGTAGAACAAAGCAAACAGAACACCCTATCATGACAAAATGTGCCCCCAAAATGGCCTGATGTTCATATTATAGAGCCCTGAGCCTAACTACTACAGATTACACATTCTTTCTAAGCACAATGAAATGTTTAATAAAGGGATGCCTGGGTGGCTCAGTCGATTAAGTGTCTGCCTTCAGCGTAGGTCATGATCCCAGGGTCCTGGGATCGAGTCCCACATCGGGCTCCTTGCTCAGTGGGGAGTCTGCTTCTCCCTCTCCCTCTGCCCCTTCCCCCAGCTCGTGCTCTCTTTCTTTCTCTGTCTCTCTCAAATAAATAAATAAAATCTTTACCAAGAAATAAGAAAAAAAAGAAATGTTTAATAAAATTGACCATATATTGGGCTACAAAACTAGTCTCAACAAAATCTAACAGATTGAAATCATATAAACTATATATTCTCAGACCATAAGACACTGAAGTTGGAAATAAATAATAAAAAGACAATAACCATATAGGTTGGAAAACAATAAAAAAATCCTCTAGATAGCTCATGGATAAAAATAGAAATCAGAAAATAATTTGACAATGAATACTCATGAAAAGATTATACCGAGGTTGGCAGGATACAAAGATTCAATCAGAGCGTATTTGATAGCTTGAATTAGAGAAGGAAGCTAGTTGAAATATCCACGAGCTGCACGCTCACTCCTGAAGACAGAAAAGGAGAAGCAAAATAAATCCAACAGAAATGGAAGAAACAAGGTGAGCAGTAATCTCAGAAAATAGTGAAACAAGTAAATGAACATGCAATTGAGTGATTAACAGAGAAAGAAGTTTGTTTTTTGAAAAGTGGAATGTGATTGCTAACCCCCTGAATGATTAAGAAAAGAGGGAAGACCCAGTCTGAAGGAAAAAGAGGCCATCACCATAGATCATATGCACATGAAAAAGATCATAAAAGAATATTCTGGAACACCTAGTGCCAAACAATTTGAAAATCTAAAAAGAAATGGGCAGTTTCCATAAAAATCAGTACATAGGATCTGGCACAAGAAGATAACAGATGTCAGAATAGACATATTACCAGAAATGTAAAATCTTACCACAAACAAATTTCTAGATCCACTTGGCTTTCCTGTGAACTCTACAAAGCACTTAATAAAGATATTTGGCGGATTTAAACAAATTGTTTCACAGTAGGAAAAGAAGAAATAGTCATTAACTCATTTTATAAGGTCAGGAAAATCTTGACACTCAGACCCAACAAGGATGTTGTTACAAAGGAAATTTCAGGCCAATCTCATTCATCAACACAGATGAAAAATTTTAAGCACATTATTAGCAAATTTATTTTAATAGCATACCCAAAGGATGATACATTTCGGCTCCATTGGGTTCACGTGAAGCAATGCTAAGTTGCTTCATGTTAGGTAAGTCATCCTTCTATTTTAGATTAACAAACGAAGGGAGAAAAAATAATACACTCATTGATACCGAAAAGCCACTTAGAACACCTGAACTAGGAATTTATTATTTAAAAAAAAAAAAACCCTCTCTTAAAACTAGGAATGTAAGGGAAAGTCCTTACTCTGAGTTTTAAAAATCTATCTTTAGAAGCCTATAGAAGAAACAACAAACTCAAGACTGAACTATTAAACACATTTCCTTTGTTTTGAGGGACAGCCAAAATCTCAACAGATTTTACTTTTTGCTGAATTTGATAAGTTGAGTGGAATGTTGGTATGGACTAGTAAAGGCTGAATAATAATCAAGACACTTTTAATGAAAAAGGACTAGCTGAGGAGATTTGTACCATCAGATTTAGTTTAGACAGTGTAACCGTGATACAAGGATAGACAATGAGTTAGAATTGAAGGTCCAGAAATAGATCCACCATATAACCTCTTGATTCTGACACTGCTCTAGGGAAGGTGCGATCTCTTCAGTAAGTGTAACTTGACAATGGGATGGAATACAGAATAAAATAAAAACTTGCCCCCTTTCTCACACGATTTATAAAAATAATTTCAAATGAGTTGTAGATCTAAATATGGAAGTCATAATGATGTATTTCTAGAAAAAAAATCCTTCATGATTTGGGGTAAGGAAAGAGTAAAATAATAAACACATACCAGTCAATAACTACTCTTGAGGTAAAATTTGGTAAGTACGACTACAGTCAACATAGGAACTTCTGTTTATTGAAAGACAAGTCAACCCTCCAGACGGCGAGACAGACCCGTGACAGTTTACCACAGAGGGCATCCACACGGCCAATGGAGGTCTAAAACGTGCTGGAGCAGGTGCAGTCTAGGGCAAGCAGATTCAATCCACGGTGTGATGTCACCACACACGAGTCGAGCTGGCGAAAATAAGGACTGACACCACCACACACTGTTAAGTATGTAAAGTAGCGGGCGCTCGCCTACCCTGCTGGTGGAAGCGGAAATTGGTACAACCACGTTGGAAAACGGTTCGGCCTCTCTTTTAGAGTTGAAGATACGCAAAACCTTTTCGCTGGTACATAGGCACGTGTACCGTCACGTACACGGGGGTGTGTACGGGCACGAGTGTACCAGTGCCCCGGGGGCGCAGCGGAGCGCTCACAGCAGCCTTACGCCCTGAGGCAAACGCTACCGCAATGCAGCCGTGTGCGTAGCAGTCCGAGAAGTGCGTAAGCGCTAGTGGGTTCTCTTATCTGAAGTGAGTACAGCTCCGTGCCGCAGCACGAATGAGCATCACAAACAAAATGTGGGCCCTAGAAGCTACGGTTCAAGTGTGAATGCATAGGTGACACAGTATAAAGTAGGCAAGGGGCATGTGGGAGGCTTACAGTTCTGGCAACGCACTCTTTTCCTGATGGGGTGAAGGTGGTGTGATGTGCGCTTTACGTTCATGTTCTGTACGTTTTACTATGCATGTGTTATAGTTCATGATTTAAACAAAGACGCCTTAATTCCACCGAGAATAAAGAAACATGAAGTAGACTGTGTAGAAATAAAATAATATTTTATGTAGAGTGAATAGATGGACTATATTGGGCTCACGGAGCAAAATAAAAATTAAAGTAGAAAAGAAATAGAGAAGTCAAATAAAAATATAAAGTTATTAAAAATGATTTGTGAATGTGTGTGGTGGAGTCAGGAGAGGGGTCATGATTGGTGAAGTCAAAATATCACTGGATTTGGAAATAAACAACCAGCGTTCATGTCTCATGTCTTTCTCTCATGTGTGACCTTGGGAAAGTCGCCAGTCTATCTGAACTTTAGTGTTCTCTTCTGTAAAATGGACATTACAGCACCTCCTCTTTCCTGAGTGTAGGATTCTTTTGAAGATGGGAAGACTGAAGGAGACAATGTGTGTGAAATACTTTGTAAAGTTCTTTGCTGAGTTTCCTGAGACTGATAGCAGTGGCCGTGTCCCTGCTATTGCGGAGGGCATCGGCCAAAGCCGGTGATGTGTGGCAGTGCGTGGCTACCTCTTTACAGGAGCCCTGGAAGGTTACTTGTCCCTAGGATCTCTGTCCCGGGAGAGAATAAAGTGGAGGAACGTTGACGTCTGGGGTGAATTTTTGGTAATCAAAAGACACGCAAGGATATTGTATAGCTAATCACTTTTTTGTAGGCTTTTCATGTAACATCTATGAATTTGCTTTTTACAGGCTCCGCCCTTACGGTGGACTGCAACATCACAGACACGAGGGATAATACAAATCTCCGATGCTGGAGAGTCAACAACACCTTGGTGGACGATTACTACAGTGACTCCAAACGCATCAGAGAAGGATTGGAGTAGGTGCCGTGTTTTTCTGGCTTCCCTAAAAGCCGACAAGAATTTCCTCCCTTACGTTATTTTGGTGCTAGTACTTTTTTAGATGCTTCTCACTGACCCCTCATCACTCTTCTTGGCTTTGTCTCTCAAAGATCTCCCCAGCTCTCTGCAGGGCCGAGCCTCTGGTTCAGAGAAGTGTGAGGCCCATGTGATCAATCTTCTTACATCTTAGCTAGACAGATGAGCAAAATGTCAAGTCTGGGCTTCACGCCACAAAATCCGTTTCTCTCAGCTCGTCCTTAAAGCCAGCCTCGTTCCTAAGTCGTTATGTCATGAGCCGTAGATCTTCAAGGCTTCAGACAGCAGCGCGGAGACTCTTGGGGGAAGCAGGACTTACTCATGAGCTAATCGTGTGATAGAAACCCAATTTGGGGTGGTATAAATTGGGGGGCATAAAGCAAGACTCACTAGTCTGAGGGCAGAAGAACTGGCGCTGGGCCCTGCGGGGTAGATAAGTTAGCGTAAGTGGAGACAACCAGGGGAAGGCTCTGGAGGGCTGAGGATGCCTTCTGTCACCATCCAGAAGAAAATGCAAATCTGTAACGGCCACAATCCACGCACCTCACTGAGCTGGTCCATGATGCATCCTCAGGGTAACGTGATGGCCTGAAGTGTTCTCCAGAGAGAGAATTTTATTCTCTAGACTGAAGATGGTGCACTGTGCTGGGGGAACTACAACTCACGGATAAATAATTGGCTCCTTTCTTTTACAGATCCCACATTTTTTTCCAGAAACATATTTTTTACACAGTGAACATAACCTTCTTGGAAGTGAAAATGGAAGATTATGGCCATCCTTTCATCTGTCATGCTGGCGTGTCAGCAGCCTACTTCATTTTAAAACTCCCAGGTAACGGCTCGATGGGGTACACGCTGTTCAGAGGATTCAAAACGATGACAAGGAGACACTTGGTGTGAGACAGCACAAAGATATTCAGTAGGGAAACTCAGCATTAATTTCTTGTTTGGAATGTGATGGTTTTAAGCCCATTTCCAGAGCAGAGGGGGGTCAGTGCTCGGGAAGGCGATGAGTGACCAACTCAAGAATTTCCAGCCGTCACTCCTGTCTACTTACCAGGGGCTTTATGAATCTCATAAATATTTCACGGCCTGGTCTTCTTATCATGACCATTGATCCCTGACGTCTATACATTACAGGTTCCCAGACCTGAGTCCTCCCAAAGGGAGAGGCGGCATTGTTGCTCCAAGAGCTGGGGAAGGACAAAGAGACGTGGAGGATGGGAGGGAAGGGCAGCTCCATCTAATAGAGGCTAGAGGCTCAAGCGCCTGGTCAGGGTCAGATGGGGCACCCGCGCACGGAGCAGACCCACTTGGTTGTGCTGGGACTTAATCAGTGGATTGCTATTTCTGTTGACCCAGAATGTGTCGTAGTTATTGTGCTTTCTTGTGCCATTTCTTTAAAGACACACAGTAGTGCCTAGGGATGTGTTTGACCTCAAACTGTTGGCAACATGGTGTGACCTAGGGCAGGTCATGATAAACTCCTTAGGGAGTATTTAAAAAAAATGAGTGTGCTCTGGGGGGTTCAAAGAAAAGAGAGTTCCCCTTCTACACCCCCCCATATACACACACATAATACACACCTCCTAGTAGAGACTGGAGCATTAGGAAGGGGCTGATGAAGGAAGTGGTGTCTGTGGTGGGTTCTAAGAATGGGGAGACTTTCTCTTCCTCTGTCCTTCTTCCTCTTTCCAAATTCTCTCCTTCCTAGAGCCTCCTTCCGTGGCATCACTGGTTTGGGCTGTGGTAAAGGGAGAAAGCTGTGCTGTTCCTCTTCTGGGATGTGTAGGAGCCTGTTTTCAGGGACTTGACTTTCCAGGGGAACCGGTTCTGCTTCTTGGTCATCTCCCACCCACTGCTTTTGCCATCATTGCTCTGCGGTGTGTTTGCAAAGCAGAGCAGGGGTAGACACCCTTTCCGAGACTGTGCCTTGCAGACAGGCCCCCAGCCCGGACCTTGCTGGCACAAAGAGGGTGGGGGGTGTTTGGCTCTTGGCCAGTCTTAGGGAGACAACAGAGTTGGCTTTCAGGGGAGGCAGCTGATGGCTCTCTATTTATGACAGGCGTCCTGCTGCTCAATTTTGAGTGCCCGTGAAAGCAGTTATGACAGTGGAATAATCAGGAATGTGCAACAGAAGGTCTTCCAGTAAGCATGTTCAAGGCTCTACTCCGGGAGAGTCTAGCAGCGTTGGCTAAGGGAGACCCAGCCGTGTGTGTTTTGAGAGCAGTCCTCATGCCCTCGAGCCATGCTGTAGCCACCGTCAGGAGCTAGGCTTCTGCCGAATTCCCCTCCCCAGCTTCCCAAGAGCACATTTGCTTCCTGAAATGCGTGGGCCACACCAGATTATTCTGCTCCCATATACCTATTATATTTAACTGTGAAAAAATATTTAAGCAGTGTCCTCATTGACCTCTAACACATTTCCATTGGGGATTTGTAATGTGATCTGTATAAGTAAAGTGTACTGTTGACTCTTGGTATTATCATTATTATTTACTTATATCTTTATTTGCTGTCATTTGCAGCTCCAAATGTTCAAGGTTACTTGATAGGAGGGCTTCTTGCCTTGGTCAGTGCCACAGCGTCTGTCACGTACCTTTACAACATTTTTAAGATCGACATTGTACTCTGGTATCGAAGTGCCTTCCATTCTGCTGGGACCAAAGAAGGTAAATGTGGGTAACCCCTGAGGATTGCCTCATACTTGGCACCCGCTCATCCGTGTAACCCGCTCATCCGTATAACCATTGTAAATACACTTGAGCGTGTTTTACTAGCTTGACTTTCAAGTTGTTGGCAAATTGGGAGGAAGGACTCTCCCTGGAACTTCTCGCGCTTCCATTGGTCCATGGCCACCAGCATTGTTCGGTCGAATGAGGCTCGCAGGCTAGTCATGGCCGAGCAAATCTTAGCTAAGGAGCAGGAGTGCAACATCTTCTGGGTCCCACTGTGACCGTTCTGGAGAGGTTTCACTGCTCTTTGCCAGAGAGGACAATTTCTCCTAGAGCGACAAGGGGCTCTCCATCTGTGATACATCTTCAGCACGATGGGCGCTTGAGAAAAGTTTACATTATGGAGAGAGATGAGCTGCCTGTGGTGGCAAATCTTTCTAGGCTCTGTCCTTGGCGCCTGAAAGACTCAAGTCCCTGACTCGCAAGGCTGGAGAGAGACCTGGGTTTGCATCTGGTTCTCCACTTACTCCCATGTGATCTTAGAAAGTATTGAATGCTCTTCTCTTTCTTGGCTATAGAATGAAAGAAAAAAAAAAAGGAAGGAAGGAGAGAGGGAAGGAAGGAGAGGAGGAAGGAAATAAAGGAGAGAAGGGAGATAAGGATGGAAGGAAAGGGAGGAAGTGGGGAGGAAGAGAAAATGATCAGAGCCTGCTTCATAAAGTATGGTAGGAGCAACTGAGTTGAAGTCCAGGAAAGCCCTGAGCAAGGACTTGGGGCAAAGGGGGCCTTGTAGTCTGAAAGCCAGTGTGAGCTGTCTCTGCCACTCTGCCCTGGGTTTCAGTTTGGTCTGCGGCACTCCCGTCCTGCCAACAAGTCTCAACACAAAGCTTTGAGGAACAGGCACTTCCCACCATTGTGGTGTTCTTTCTCGTTATTGTTTTGTTTTTCTTTTTTTTTCTTTTTTTTAAGTAGGCTCCATACCTGGCATGGAGCCCAATTCGGGACTTGAACTCATGACCCTGAGATCAAGACCTGAACTGAGATCAGGAGTTGGACACTTAACCGACTGAGCCACCCAGGCGCCCCCCCCCACCACCACCATTGTGGTTTTTTAAACTCTGTGCTATTTTCTTGTTGTCTCAGAATGGTCATGATCTATTAAGGCCTTGAAAAAAAGTAGTCAGTCTGCTTTAATGTCCCCTGATTGGATGGAAAATTAATACATGGTCGGGAGAAGTCTGTGCACTTCACGTGCATGGAAATACCCACATTTATACCATTCAGGTCCAGAGACTAGAATGGGAATTCAGGGAAGTGGGTGTCCAAGCACGTTTTATGAGTACCTACCAGTAAAAGGGCATTATTTACACCAAGGGCCTGCTTTGCATATAAAACACATAGTACAAGTTGTTGTCCATCTGTTTGAGAAAACAGGTGTCCTAACTTGGACTTTAGTCTAAGCTAAATTTCAGAATCCAAAATCGGCAGTCCCGTAGCAGCGTAGAAAGCAACACGTTGTTTCCTGAGGGCCAAATTCAGTCGTGGACACCCAACTGTGCCTACCCAATGCCACTTGAAGCCCCTCTTGTCCTGCGGCCCATTGGCTGGATGTGGGGTCTCTCCTTGGGGCTGTGGTCCCCGTGGAGCCTTCCTGTGGCCATGCAACTGCCTGCATCTGTGGCAGAGGAGACCAGTACGCCACCACTTGTCTTTTCTGACACACGCACGTGAGCAGTCCGATTTCTGTTTATTGACTGACTGGACACTGCGGGGACTTTAGTGGTGTTCCCAGATCTCTGGTTCTGGTGCGCGTCTCACTCCCTGACTCACTGGGACTCCCAGGGGCGTGTGACCCGAGGGCTGGTGCCTGCTTGCTGGTGAGGTCGAGTTTAGCAGGAAGAGAAAAAAGGAATAGTGACTCACCCAGAGCAGGGGGAGCTGAGCAGACGACAGACTCAGGGAGCCCCACCCTCTGCTGAGACCGGGCTCCAGCCCAAATTCAGGCTGAGAATTTGGACATCGGGGCTCACAGTCAGCCAGGACTCCTCTTTTTTTTCTTAATTCAGATAAGTGTTTGCGTACTTTATGACTAAATCTCTAATCTCTACAGCTCCATCTATGAGAACGACCCCTGTAACGTCTCTCTGAGTGTTGGCTTTGACAATGAGCTGGTGATGAGACTTAAGATTTGTCCCAGATGCTATTTCCAGGACGGTGTCCTTGGGGGATATCTTCTGAGTTATTGGGGGGAACCTGTGGAGTAAGGGGTGGCAAATACAAATGAAGAAATAGGCAAATTGTGTCCTTCTTATGATAAATTATTTCCCCAACTAGATGAGTTACGCGTTATAACATGAGTAACAGGTGGGTATAACTCAGTTTTTATTGAGTCACCGACAGCCCTAATCCACGGGTTCTGTATGTTCTCTAGTAAATTATAGGAGTTACTTTAAAAATTCTCCTTCCAGCTGCGCGTGCGTGTACAAAAATATTAGAGTCAGCTTACACATCTAGAGAGATTTGCGTATGTCTCACCACCTTTCAAATAGGATTGTGAAGAACATACATGTGAAACACAAACACATTTATGAAAAAAACAAAGTAGGTATAGTGAACGGAGGGTAGAATGGTAAAATAAAGCTTGGGGTGGAATTAATGACAAATCTCGGGCACTTCTTCAAGATGAGTTGGCTCTAGAAGCAAAGGCAAAAGCAACGACAACAGGCATTGCGTGCTATTTACAAGTGCACTTCTGTTGCTTCTGCGAGCACATGGCTTTTTCTGGGACGAGTTTCCAAGGAAAACTGTTTGTAGGGAGCCCTTAGTTTTAAAGAGTGTAATATAATGAATCTTGTCTACAACAGCATTCCTGTGGGAAATGTAGTAGCATGTTGCATGTGGCTTTTCTTCTAGTGTCTTCCATGTTAGGGCTAAAATGCCAAACGTCACGCAATGAAGTAAATCACTTACATGAAGGCCAAATTAATTCTGTCTGATTTTTCCATGGGTCCAGTTTGATCAGGTTTGAAATTAAGCAGTAACATAAGAAAAGAAAGTAAGGGGTTGAATAATCTTTAAGCAATCTCTCATAAACATTAATACATGCCAATAAAATTTTGTATTCCTGCTAATGGCCAATAAAGGCACATGCAGATGTTTTAACATCAAAATTAAGGCTGAATCTCCTCAGGAAATAAAAGGAGCTTGGCCAGAACCTAGATAAACGGTCTAGGTTTATCCACTATGTAGAGACAGGCTGTGGGAGTATCTGCCAGCAGGCCATTTCCTTAAAAAACTTACTAGTAGGTCTGCATTTCTACAGTTTTCTGGGTGAAATGGACAGTGGGGGGTGTGTGTCAAACTTACAATAATCTATTGCCATTCATTGTTACCTTCCCAATTGCTCTAACAGTTACTATGGCTGGGAAGCAAATTACCTCAAAACTTTGTAGCATAGAGCAGCCATTTATTTTGCTGATGGGTTCTGTGGGTCAGGACGTGAACAGGCACAATGAGCATGGCTTGTCCCAGCTCCGTGATGTCTGGGGACCCCGCTGGAGGACTGGCAGTTGATTTTGGCTGTCAGCTGGTGACCTCAGTTTCTCTCCCCAGTGGCTTCTCTGTGTGGTCTCTTTGTGTGGGCTACTTTGGGCTTCCTCCTGGCACGGCGATTGGCTTCCAAGGGCTAGTGTCTCAAGAAGAAGAGAGCCAGGAAAAGCCATATTTTCTCTTACGACTCAGACCCTGAAACTCTAGTGTCAATTCCACTACATTCTATTTGTCAAGGCAGCTACAGAGTCCTAGTCAATATTAAGGGAGCGGAAACAGATTCCACCTCGTTGTGGAAGGTGTGGTCAGTTCTGAAAGAACATGTGGAACTGGAAATATTGCTGGGGTTATTTTCTTAAAAAATGCAGTCTGACACACTTACGCAGGATTAATCAGGGATATGCTTTATGACGTTTCCTCCTCCCGATTCTCGTCTCGGCCACACGAGAGGGAGTGGTGGACTTGGGTTTGAATCAAGGCTGTGTGCACTTAGCAGCTGAAAGACTGGAGAAATAACATAGCCTTGTCTGTCTCAGCTTCCTTTCCCATAATCCAAGGATACAAATGTAACCCTCACCGTGACTGTGACAGGCAAAGCTGGCAGGCAGTTGTCTGCGAGCACCCTTCAAAACCACAGGCAGAGGCGAAAAACAAAATGGCCTCAGCTTGATTTTTTTGCTATGTTGGGGAATAGATGATGAGTTGATCATTTGGAAATGACGAGAACCCACTGCATTTTCGAGAACAAGCCACAAAGGTAACATTTCTACTCAAAAGCTTAGAAAGAAAAAAAAAAGATACCAAAAAATTGGGAGCATTTTATATTTTGCTTTTCTAGAAGGTGAGAGTCCCCTGCTACCCAACTCTCTTCTGTCTCAGAGTCTGCATTTGCACAGCATGGAGCACTTACCTGACTTCTCACACACCTGGCTTAAAAACAGGGGACTTGGAACACTGTCAAGAGAGAGAATTCACTTAGCAAACATAGGTTTTTGTTTTGTTTTTTTTTTTCCTTTTTTTTTTTTCTTTTTGTAATGAGAAGGAAGAAAGAGAAACAGCCTGAGAGAAGAGAGACGCCAGTGGCAGGGTTTCGGGCAGAGGTGGTGATGAACACGGATGTTTGCTGTAGTTTACAGACCAAGAAATACTGTATTCATTTGGGAGTCTCTGCTATGTGGTGAGGAGAGTACCAACCCAACCAACCCTTTATCATAAAAGGATTAAATAGTATCAAAATCTTAAAGAAACTTAATTCTTTTCTAAAATGTTTGAAAGCATACAGCCTTTATGAAATCTTAAAAAAAATTTCATATATCCCCTGGCTTTAGAAAGTCAAGTGTATGACATTAAATTTAATTCAGAAAGATATCCGCTTACGGAGTGGCGGTATAGACTAGTAACGTTGAAGACGTTACAGAAGGAGTTTTAGCTGGGTTGGGTTTCTGCAGACTCCAGACACAAATTACTCGGCCCTTTGGTACCTGCCTTATGACCCCAATTTATTAAAAAGCTGAATCTGCTCACGATCTAAAACTTCTCTCTCCCCCACATAGATTTAACCTCCTTGAGCCTCTGTAAAATCAAGTTCCATTCAGACATTTGGCAACTACCGATAGAGACTGTCTCTGTCCCAGGGCCTGCTCCAGGCACTGGGGGTGGAACCCCACCAAAAAATGTCCCCATTCTCAAAACGCTTCCTTTCATGGCAGGGCTGGGGAGACTGAGGAAGGGTGTGCATGTGTGCACATGTGTTTGTATTCCCATTTTCCACAGGGTGGCTGGGAATGGTAGGCGGAGACTTGAAGGTTGTCATTAGTGGCTGGTGTGAGAATTTATGGAATGGGAAAAGGCTACACGTAAACTGGAAAGTTCTGGATGCATTTTAACTACAGATCTCCCTTGACTTACAATGGGGCTATAGCCCAATAAACCCATCATAAGTTAAAAGTATCATAAGTTTAAAATGCGTTCAATGCACGTAACCCACAGAACATCACAGCTTAGCCGAGCCTACGTTTAATGTGCTCAGAATACTTACCTTAGCCTACAGTTGGGCAAAATCATCTGACACAAAGCCTATTTTAGAATCAAGGTTGACTGTCTCATGTGATTGATTGAATACTGCCCTGAAGGTGGAAAACAGCATGACATATGGGTACAGGTGGTTGTCAGTATATCAATTGTTGACCCTTGAGATTGTGTGGCTGACTCAGAGCTGTGGCTTTTTGCGCTGCCCTACATCAGAGAGAGGCTAGGACTACATATCAGTAGCCTGGGAAAGATCAAAATTCAAAATTCTAAGTATGGTTTCTCCTGAATGTGTGTTGCTTTGGTACCATCATAAAGTCAAAAAATCGTAAATCGAAACCTCTTAAGTTGGGGACCGTCTGTACCATCATTTAGACAAAAGCTAGAAGAATACAAGATTTTACCTTCTTTTTTTGGGCTCAGAGACACCCTTCTTTTCAAGTCTGTTCAATCAAACAAAGTTCCATATAAAGGGAATAAAAAGGAATGGCTCCCGCTTGGGTCCCATTAGGTTGGCTGTGAATTTCCAAATAGTCTGGAGCTCAAAAAAAAAAAAAAAAAAATCACATTCTCTAATGAGATGCTCACACAAACCTCCTAGCCCTGCTTCAGTTTCTTACTCATTCATAGGACTCTTGAGTAGAATGTAAACATCCCCCTTCCATGCCCTTCTGAAGCTCTTCCCCTTCTTGGCCTCTTTACCCTCCACTCCCAGCACCTCATTTTTTCCTTAACCCTTTAAAATCCAGGAACTGCCCTCCATCCTTTATGAATTTTCCCCAAGAGCTCCAGGCTGTGGGGAAGTTTTGTTTCTTTCTGTCTCTTCTGTTCATTCAGCCACGTTCTCTTAGTGCCTCAAGTTTTCATTTCCAAGTCTCTGAACGGCCTTTCCAGTTACACCTTGCGTCGTTTCGTCTGTACAGGGGTGAGCACAGTGCCTGTGACATGCGGTTAATTGCTTCATAAATGCTAGGCTCCTTCCGGTGATGACGAAATGTGCTGCTGTGCTGGACTTCTCTGTTCTGCACAGCACATTCCTGGAGTCTGCTCAGAGGCTTGGTCTCTCTAATGCCGTGTGCAATTGCAGTGACAAAATTCATGAGTGGCCGTGCATCACGAGAGACTTGGCCCGCTTTGTCTGGTGCCGTCATGACAGTCCGGCATTGCACAGGGCACAGCAAGAGTGACAGTGATGGAGACTCCTGTTTTCAGTTCTCATTTTCACCACGGGAACTGGTGGACTTAGAGCCTAAGGACTCAGGTTGGAATTGGGGCTGCGTGACCTTGGAGAAGTGATTCTTATGTAACGGGTGTAGGACCATCTTTCTCTAGGTCAAAGCCAATGGGATAGGAATATCAGCTGTAACTAACAAATCCCTGGAGGTTCAATGTGGACAAATCTGAGACTTCAATTCTTCAGGGGTCCCAGGCATAAGGGGTTGAAACCACACTTTTGTGAGTTTTACCTCCAGAAGCCTGACTTTGTTCTGACCGTAAATATCAAAGAAAAAAATCTCCTTGTGCTTCCAGGAGGTGGGGGCGGGGGGGCGGAGAAAATCATTCTGAAATATCCTAGAGCACTCTGTTCTTTTGAACAAGGCTTGCCCTCGGGATAAACTAGTTAATGAAAGCCTTATCCTCTAGGGTATTATCAGAGCCTAACTGACCTGCGCAGAGGGAATTACCCAACCCCAGCCCAATCTAGCCATCCTGCCCCACCTAAGTGGGGATAAAAAACTGAGAAATGCTTGTGAAGTCCTGAGTCACTAAAAGACAGATCTAGTCACAGGACCATAGAACTCGTCCTCTTCCTCCTCACCTCACCACCAGGTTACTAAAGGCCAGTTTATAGCACTTTGTTTTACCGGTACATTCTATCCAGCTTTCAGGGAAAAATACAAGGCAAATTAAAAGGCAAATGTACAATTTGAAGAGACAGAGCAAACATCAGAGCCAGAAATGGCAGGGATATTGGAATTATCAGACTGGGAATTTAAATCATCCCTGATTAGTATGCCAAGGGATCTAAGGCATAAAAGCAGATAGCATGCAAAACAGATAGGCGATGTAAGCAGAGAGGTGAAAATACTAAAAAGAACCAAAAATAAAGCTAGCAATTAAAAAAAAAAACTAACAAAAATCAAGACTGCCTGTGATGGGCTTATTAGTGAGGTGGATCTGGCTGAGCAGAGAATCTCTGGGCTTGAGGCGATCACACCAGAAACTTCTAAAACTGTAAAGCAAAAGGAACAAAGACCGGGGAAAAAAGAACAAAGTATCCAATGAGTATGGGACAACCGCAGAAGGCGTAATGTAACTATAATGAGAATACCGAAAGAGGAGAAAGAGAGAAACGAACATGAGTATCTGAAACACTAATGACTGAGAATTTCCCCGAATTCATGTCAGACACCAAACTGCAATCCAGGAAGCTCAGAGAATACCAAGCAGGATAAACAAACAAAAGCCTAGGCATATCATCTTCAAACTACAGAAAATCAAAGATAAGGAACAAATCCTAAAAGAAGCCAGAGGGGAAGAAAACACCTTACCTATCGTAAAACAATGATGTGAGTTGCATTCAGCTTGTCCTCAGAAACTACACTAGCAAAAGAGCGTGAGGTCAAATATTTAAAGTGTTGAGAGAATGAGAAGCCTAGTGTGACAATGCTTGGCTCCAAGAGAGCCAGCCAGGCACTCTGAAGTCATTGAACCCGAGGGAAAAGGACATCATGGTGGTAAGTCAGATTTTCGCTCTGTTAACATAGGAGAATTTGGTAGGAATAATTCTGCGAGTTTATCCCATTTCCTTTTCAGATGGCAAGCTGTACGATGCTTATGTCTTGTACCCCAAGCCTCAAAGAGAATTCCAGAGCCATGAGGTGGACACGCTGGTGTTGAAGATTCTGCCCGAGGTGCTGGAGAGGCAATGTGGATATAAATTATTTATATTTGGCAGGGACGAATTTCCTGGACAAGGTATGTTTCTAGCGAGGTGTAAAAGCCACGGATAAAAAGGAAAGGGAAGTCTCTTTTCCTTCACTTTACAAATGGTGGGGTGGGGGGCTCTGCTTGCCCTCCGCATGGAACCACGGGGAGTCTCGTGCCGCCTCAGCACACAGCCCCTGAGTGGAGTTAGGACCAGCTCTTTTCTCTCTGGGGCTCATTCCTGTAACAGGATAACTAGGATTTCTGGTTGAAATAATGTGACTCTCACTGTGAGTAACGAGCAGTTGGTTGATGACAGCCTTGGCCAAGAGACCAAATGGAAAAAAGAGGTCATTTGCCCTCATGTCATTGAGACTAACTGCTGAGTATTCTCCATCAGTTCAAATATGTAAATCAGCTCATGTGTAAAGATGATTTTTATAAACCTTAACTGCCCAGGCTTCTCCTACATAAATAAAACAGAATTTATTTACGTCTCCTGTTGAACAAGAGTATAGCTTTGGGCAATGCAGGCAACATCTCCAAACCTCACTGGTCTCATCTGTCAAATGGGGAGGAGAATGCTTCCCTGACTCGGGTGACAGAACGAAATGAAGTAAAACCTAGTGGGGACCAGTATAGAGCTTAGTGCATATTAGACATTCGACAGATAAAGTTTCCTTCTTGACCTACATGTTTTCTTTCTTGGAACGCTATACACCAAATGGCTGAAATTTGAAATAAACGTCCTTCACTGGTCAAGAGGAAAACAAGATTACTACTTTCTAGCATTTGGTAGTGGCCTGTTCTGGGTCATTTGGGAAGGTTGCTGAGTACTTTGGATTCTCAATATTTATTGAGCACCTGCTATGTGCTAGGTAATATTCTAGGCACTAGAAATAGAAAAATAAACCAAAGAGAAGGAGAACATGAGCTTGGGGAGGTAAGAGTATTTTTCTATCCTAAGAATAAGGAGGATATAAAAGTTCATCTTTATTGCTAAAAAAGACTAAGTTTCATCCATAGCTGGGTATTTCCAGAACTCTCCCCAAGAAATCATCAGGGGATGTTATTTAGTTTCAAGTTAGTCCCATAAATCTGGGCATTTAGCTACGAAGCACAAGAGGAAAACAGAAATAAAAATTCATACAACATTTGAGCTATCTACATTTTCCCTGTCCTTTTGAAATCTATTTATTTTAAAAAATGTGGTCATCATCTAATATATACTAGACCTTCAGTGAGGTTGGTGATACAAAGTTAGGCACGATAAGACCCTTGTTCTGGGTAGGTCACGTCTGTGGGTGCAGCCAGTGGGCTGAGGAAAGTGACCTATCAGCAACTAAGTACCAAAAAATATGACTTACAAACACAAAGGACCAATTGTTCAGGGAAAATCAGGAAGGTTTCACAGAAGCTATGATAAATGCTAAAAAAACCCCACTTTCGTTATCCATTCCTGAGCGACATTTATTTTAAAGTCCATGTGGTCTTTCCAGGGCCCATTTCTTTTTTTTTTTTTTTAAAGATTTTATTTATTTATTCGACAGAGATAGAGACAGCCAGCGAGAGAGAGAACACAAGCAGGGGGAGTGGGAGAGGAAGAAGCAGGCTCATAGTGGAGGAGCCTGATGTGGGGCTCGATCCCATAACGCTGGGATCACGCCCTGAGCTGAAGGCAGACACTTAACCGCTGTGCCACCCAGGCGCCCCCCAGGGCCCATTTCTAATATTCTCAGAGATGAATCTAGGCTCTGTCACTCATGAGAGAGTGTGCTCCTTCTTTATTTCCAGCT
The DNA here is from genome assembly GCF_002007445.2 of Ailuropoda melanoleuca. Taxonomy (NCBI): domain Eukaryota; kingdom Metazoa; phylum Chordata; class Mammalia; order Carnivora; family Ursidae; genus Ailuropoda; species Ailuropoda melanoleuca. The sequence goes on along the minus strand of NC_048221.1, from coordinate 64,754,404 downwards.
GTGGCCAACGTCATCGATGAAAACACCAAGCTGTGCAGAAGGCTGATCATCATCTTAGTCCCCGAATCCCTGGGCTTTGACTTGTTAAAGAACATGTCAGAAGAACAGATTGCAGTCTACAATGCCCTCATTCAGGACGGGATGAAGGTCATCCTGATTGAACTGGGGAAAGTCAAGGATTACACGGCCATGCCGGAGTCGATTCAGTACATCAGGCAGAAGCACGGGGCCATCCAGTGGAGTGGGGACTTCACAGAGCAGTCACAGTGCGCAAAGACCAAGTTCTGGAAAAAAGTGAGGTATCACATGCCACCCAAAAGGCCTCCACCCTCTTTTGCCCAGCTGTTGGAGCACACGTCCTGACACCTCACGGCTGGCTAGTGGGAGGCCAATGTGGGGTTGGTCACCCGTGACGGTGTTGTCGGCATGGGGTGGCTCACGGTTGGACAAGGATGCATTGCATTTGGGCTGTCGGCTTGAAGCTTGCCGTTGTGTACTTGTTGCGACAGGGCTTCTGTCTGTTGCTCGTTTTGATCAGGGCTCCTTCTTTAGGGAAAGATGTCACCTTTCCAGAAGGCCCTCATTCACTTACGGGCTCTGAGGAACACTCCATGAACACAGAGCAGATGAAGCATGTGAGCCCCTGGGGAAGGGAACATGGAGGATGGTAGTGGCAGTTGAGATGTCAAGAAGTTTGGTGCATGGTGTGGCACCCATCGGGCCAGAGATGGAAGTCGGGGTGGCAGGAGGCAATCTGTGGGCTTGGGGAGTGCTGGCAAGGAGAACCGCACATTTTTTGTGACCACGATCTTAGCACACTCATACTGGGAGCCACGTAGTGGTCACATAGACCAGAGGGGACCAAGTGTGGCCCCACTGGGATTGCCCATTAATCACCCTCCTGTAGGGCCCCAGCCTTGAAAGACTTGATCTGTTGAATCAAAATAAGTAACAATCCACTCGTTTTTCCAGCTGGCCCATGAAGGGTGGGATTCTAAGCTACATGTGAGAGACACAGCACACCAAGACGATGCGATTCTAGTCCCTGTAAAACAAAGTAACCTTTCAGTTAGCCAGCGTCCCCTCATCACAGGTCCATTTATGTTTAACAAGTGTGAGGATTTTTGATGCTAAAAATTAGCAGTAAGCTTATCACTACTTTCAAAGACCCTGATCTGAGGAGCTTAGATAGAGTCCAAGTCTCTCGTTCTGTGGTTGATGACATCAAGCCCTAACAAGTGGCCTGCTGGGGTCAGAATGTTTGTGTCCCCCAAATTCATACGTTGCAATCCTAACAACCCATGTCATGGTGTTAGGAGGTGGGGCCTTTGGGAGGTGATCAGGTCAGAAGGGTGGAGACATCATGAATAGGGTTAGTACTCTCATAGAAGATACCCCAAGAAGTTCCTTGCCACTTCGGCCATGTGAGGACACAGTGAGAAATCTGTGACCTGAAAGAAGGTCCTCACTTGACCATGAGGGCACCTGTTCTCAGACTTCTTGCCTCCACAACTTTGAGAAATAAATTTCTGTTGTTTGTAAGCCACTCGGCCTGTGGTATCTCGTGATAGCGGCCCAAGCAGCTAAGGCATGGCCCTAATGAAGAGTCCATGGGGGTTGGGAGGGGGTCAGCCAGTGGGCAGGACAGGGGAGGGGGGAGAGGGAGGAGGAGCAGGGGGGTGAGTTGGGAGAACAGGGACCCCAGCATGCAGGAAGGAGCAGAGTGTATGGGGGGCAGGGAACAGGAACAGGTGGCTCTATGTCCTTCTTCACAGGCTCCCGCTAGTATAGACTGTCTGGTGGGATCTGAGGTGATAAGGAGCCCACTCCAGCCTCTTAGAATTTATGTTCCAAGGTGACCTAGCGTTACCCATGTCTTTGTCACCATATGCTGGTTCTCACTCAGCATCAGGCCACTCTTCATTTTACTTAACAGTTGCTCTTTACAGATTTTTTAAGTTGTGATAAAATATACATCATGCAAAATGTACCATCACAACCATTTTTAAGAGTACAGTTCAGTGTCAGTCAGTACATTCACCTTGTTGTGGGCCACCATCAGCACCCTCCAGTTCCAGAATTTTGTCATCTTTCCCAATTGGAACTCTCTCCCCATTAAATGCCAACTCCCTCTCTGCCCTGCCCACAGGCCCTGACAACATTCTGCTTTCTGTGTCTATGATCTCGGCATCCCTAGGCACTCATGTAAGTGGAATCATACAGGATCTGTCCTTTTGTGCCTGGATTATTTCACTTGGCCATAGGTCCTTAAGATTCATGTGTAATCTTTGCTTTTTGTTTCATCCTTCTTATGTAGTCCCCCCCTCCCTTCTTCTTTCTTCCCTGGTGAAGGGTAGCAAGTATCGATTTTATTATGGGGAAAAGAGACAACCACCAGAAGTAATAAGCTCATTAGGGCCCTTCTAATCAGATGTTCATGAATTCTTTGCTTCTCGGTTTATCTCTCCAACATGGGAGTCATGATTCCTCATGGAGAATTTGCCAGTTTAAGTAAAGGAAGTTGTTTCTCTAGGTACACCCAGGAGCAAAGTGATGGCCACTGATGTGTTTTTCATTCTGTGCCCCTCACCCCTCAGTTTTCTCTCCTCTGCTTATTACTTGGAGATTGCCACTGATACTGGAAAAGTCTCTGTGGCCGCAGCTGTCAGAGTGGCACTTTGCCCTTCACTTTGTCTTATGTGGAGCCCATCCCCTACAGCCTTCCCCTTCCTTCCAAGCCCTTTCTCTCCAGAGGGTGAAGAGAGACAGAGCAGCCCCATGAGTCAGGAGACAGGGCAAGACCCTGGGATGTGTCGTCTGTCAGGCTGTCCCCATTGCCTATGAATTTTAGAAAGAGATTCTCCAGGGTTCTTCGGTGACTAACCTTTTATAAATAAATGACTGTATCCACACAACACGAGTGGAGGCTGTCAGAAAAAAGAAACCCATTCCATCAGAGGTACAGGTGTTTTCTGAAACTCTGTGGCTGATGGGAGGCCAGCCCTGTTGGTGAATTTCTTAACTGGAATGATTTTTTAACTCAAAACTTCCTTCCCCTCCAATACGTGCCCTATGTTTCTTTTTGTCTAAAAGTATGTGAAGGTGTATGGATGTGTCTTAACAGTAGAAAAACAGGGACTAAAGGAGTTGTCATATTGGAGGAAATTAACTCTGTTTTCAAATAAAATGCTTGTAAAGTTCTTGAAAAATAAAATAAAATAAAAGTACATAAAGGTACATTATTAGTGCAATTACATTAATGAATTATGTCAGCACATTGTAATCTTATTGTTATTAAATATGTTTTGTGTCCTATATAAGAGGCTCCTTTTCTCAAGGGTTCCAGCCTTTCATGTATTTGGACATGGGGCTGGTGTTCTCAGGCTTGAATATACTCTCCTAGTGACAGACCATATGCTCTGAATCAGGATTTGTACAGATCTTCAAAGATGGATAAGACTTATCTTATTCCAGTAAGTTCTGTCCTTTTAAACAGTGTCTTTCTGATAATTTGAGGAGCGATATGGATATCTCCCTAGAAAAAATGTACATACACACAAAATTTTGGCTGCAATTTGAGAAAGTTGACAGAATTTTTCAAGCTCCTCAAAGGGACCTTACAGAAGGTCCCCAGGCTGTGGGAAAAGGACCCATTCCCTAGAGGGACTTTCGTTTTTGTACTTATTGGATGTGAGCTCAGAATTTTATGCAATTCTATGTAGAGGTCTGGTGATAAACGTGCCGAGTGAGGCATTCAGGGTCCTCCTGAAAGTTGTCTAGAAAGGAACGCAGACTTGAGATTTTCATGGTATTTCAGTCATCGTCTAGCCCAGGACTGCCTTACTGGTCTGCCACAATGAGCTGCAGGTCTCTGAGGACAGTTATTCCTAAGATATTTCCTCATGGTGTGTCTGGAACCCTAGGCCTTACCTGCGTGTGAGCCATGATGTGAAAAAGATTGGGAAACAGATCCTAGTCAGGTGGGGCCTGGCAAAGTGAAGGGAGTAAACTAAAGATGTTCAATACTTGGTGGCAGAGCTGGGACAGATGCCACCGTCTTCTCACTGTGCCATGGCTCTTACCCTATGGCAACTCTTCGGACCCTCTCAGTCCTGTGACACCAGCCACTCATGGGAACTAACTTCTAGAAACCCGGGAATGGACTTCCAGAAGTACGCAGTTAGGGCTTCTGAGTGATTTCCCTTGATTTACTCTCGGCTTTGTCAGGAGCACACACATTTTTTGTTTGGTATTGTTTCTGCCCAGCACTAAGCAAAACTATAGCATTTAGGTTCATATGAAATTTAACATTCAGGATTCAGAATTCCTTCAATAAGTCTTACCCTTCTTGAATGGACCCTTCTGAATGGCTGGAGATTTTAGATGAGAGGTCAATGAAGGATGCTCTGTCCCTTCCTGGAATAGCTTTATCACATCTAACACAAAGCATTGGAGTTGACTGAATTTTACCTCTTGCCTGGAGCCTCACTATCACTTGGGAACCTGGGGGTCCAGGGCTCTGCCTAGTGGGGAAGAGTTTGTGTTTGAAACTCAACTTTTCCACTGCCTGTGGGGCCTTTGAGAAACTGGTCAACCTCTCTGAGCTTGTCATCATTCGGGGATGACATGAGGGAAAAAGAGATAACATATGTGAATATGGGCATAGTAAGTGGTTGTTATTTACGGACAGATTGGACACCCTTGAAAGAACTCTGGCCATGATATTCAGGGGGAAAAGTTTAATTGAAAGGGGAAAAAAAAAAAACGATTGGCACTGCATGTTTTGCAGTAGGCAGCTCATGGTTTTTGGAGAACCCTAAATTTTCTACTAGCTTCTTAAAGTCACACATACACAAAATGCCCCTGGAGATGGGGTGCTCTGTATTGGCATCAATGGGGTCTATGACTGTGCCCCATGCTGTGGGCTCTCGGCTGGAGTAACTTTCCAAACCATCCTGCCCTGTCTGCTGGCTGGTGTCCTCTTCCATGTACACAGGGNCCCCGGGCCCCCCCCCCCCCAGCCTTCCTGATCCCCTGGGTAACCACACAGGAGTATCTGCTCCCATGGGGCCTTTGATTATTGTCCTTGCTTACTGATCAGTCTTGATTGTGTGGAGCTCAAGGAGTTTTGAAGCCTGGTCCTGGGAGGTGAGTGCCAGGAATAACCTTCAGCCATACTCAGTAGCTGAGGCCAGAAGAGTATTTGAAGGAAGTACCTGAACTGGGGAGATCCAACTGACAATACTATCCCTCTCCTGGGCCTCTGGAAGTCAGCGCTGTTACGCCTCCCCTGGCCTCAAGCCCATCCTACCACCTCTCAGACCGTGTTCCATTCTCCCTCAGACACTCAGCGGCTGTGATCCCAAGAACCCTGCTATGGTACCGGGGATGGTTCACTTCTTGCCATGACTTCGTCCGAACACTGCTGAAATGAGACTTGACAATTCGCCCTGAAGACTGCTTCCCTCAGAACCTTCCAGAATTTCTGTAGCAGGAGTCCAGAGGCACTCTTTGGTTGGGGTGGTAGTGGCGGGAGAGAAGGGCTTGAAGTAGCATCTGTGTAGATAGCCCTTGGCCAAAAATGGAGAAACCATTAATGACTCATGTCCGAGAATGGGTTGATTCCTAACGGAGATTTCAGGGAAGGGGTGCTGGAGTGCCACTAAGCTCCCTCCATTTGCAGTCCCCAAAATGTGCATGTCCGCTGTTTTGTTTTAGGTGTTCTTTATTCAGCATTTAGATCCATAATTAAGCTGCTAGAGATCAAGGAGCGTTAAGCCTCATATTAAATATTTGCCATTTTGAATATTCGGTGATGCCCATCTCATTCTCAACTTTATTATTACTAGTTTACTAGTTTCTGCAATTCCATTGTTGATTTCCATGCGTTTTTAATGGAATGAAGGGATACAGTGTGGTAAAAATATAAGTAATTGAATTGCCACTGAAATGGCAGTTAGAAAGTAAGTTTCATTTGCCAGCTGAAGGGCTCATGTCTAAGTGTGCAAAAGAAAGAAGGTTTAGATGTCCATGGATCATGGACAGAAAGGCAGATTACATGAAAACTGAAGGCCACCACCAATTCTCCCATGTCTCCCCAACAGGGCTTGGTGAGGTAAATGGGGGCCTTATCCCCATTCCTTGGGGGGTGGGCCCCAGGTCTCTTGGGATAATCTGAGGAGCCAGGACTGACCTGAGAGCAGGGGTGAGAGGTGAATGGGTCAGAGCAAAGATGAAATACAGGTGTTGAACCCCTCAGTTACCTTTTGGCTCACCTTCCTATAATCACTGAGTCAGCCCCAGAACCCACTTCCTTTGGTTTCTCCCCTCAAGTACCGTGAGTCTGCCCGTGAGAAAGTCCTGGGTGAAGACTGAGTCACATCAAATAAAGGGCCCAGGAAAGTCTGGTCTTTTCCCAGAAGGTCAACCGAGATGAAGAAACACGTGAAAGTGCTTGGCAACCTCACAGAGCTACAAGGAGCTGTGGGGGACACAGACCTCAGTGTCTTGTGCCCCTGCCAAGCCCCACAGTGACTCAGAGAGCTGCCTGCTGTGGCCCAGTCCGTTGACCTTTCCTTGGCTCTTGATCCTGATTCATATTTTCGTGAACTTTCCTTCAACACATGCTTTGTTTGGTTGATTTATCCAGGGCTATGTCTGGAAATTAAGAAAGTAGAAAATTCCTCCCTGGTTTTCCTCTTAGAATAAAGACAAATCCATGACATCTAGAATAAGTGACTGGGGGTGACGCTGGCTCCCACAGCTGCAGAACATTGGGTCTGAGTGGCTGGAGGCCACACATCTCAGATGGAATTCTTCTGGGGCCCTTGACGGATGGGAACCCTTCTTCCCTCCATATCCAGGTAGCTTTGAAGGGGTGCTGTCATCTTCTGTAACAAAAGTCAAACCCTAGTCCTCTGAGAGAGAGAGAGATTCTCCCCTTAAGAAGGGAAATTAGACCTGGAGCCCTGGCTCTTGTCCTCCACAGTCACCTTTCTTCAGAAGTTCTTATTAACGACAGTTGTCACTGCCCCCCTTGGATGCTCTGGCCTAACTACCATTGACTAATTCCTAAGTGCACAGCTGACATCTGCAAGGACCAAAAAGATTTTACAGGAGGAGAAAGGATAACAAAACAGAATGGAATGCACAGGGATATACCATCAGATGGTTTGGATGACGTGCTGGAGGTTTTCTTGTCTTCCTCAGGAGACAGCTCAGACCTCACCTCCTACCACCTCGGAAGAGGAGAAGCCACATCTTTTCCAATTCAGGCCCAGAAGGGGCTCAAGGGAGACGCCCAGCTGAAAGATGTTGCACCAACATGTTTTGCCAGCATATGCTGTGTTTTGCTCTGTTTCTTCTCTCCTACGTGACAGCAATTTCTTGCTGTGGGGTGGGGCTGGCGCAGGCGTCTAGCAGCTCGGCCACGGGAGCGAGCTGCACGTGGTGAGGGCTGGTGGGGCATCACCACGGGCCATGGTGGGCTCCGTCCTCCACGGGAGCCTGTACCCGAACGGGGCGCACCCCTTCCCCTCTCTGTCCACGAGGAGACATGAAGCTGCAAGTCTTGGAAATCTCCGAAGTCCATCAAGTAAATTTCATTCTCAATTTTGAAATAGAAATCATAGTTTTATTTGTTTAGAACTCATATGAAAATGACCATTTTTTTTATGAATCTAGAAATTAAAAACCCTTTTCTACTACAACCAAGTGACCAGTTTGTCACCATTCAAATATCTATAACTTGATGACATCCCCCGGTGGTTGTGTCAACTGAAAAATTGGGTGAATCCCAAATTGTGATTAAAGTTATAGAAAAATGTGAGAATGATGTACAATAACTTTCCCTCTCACTCAGGGGCTGTATTACTTCTTAATCGGAGTCACTGCCACCTACTGTTTTATTTGATTTTTTTCATATTGTCCCTTGACTTGCCTGGAGAACCCTGGAGACCAAAGGTTTCATTGTGACGGTTTTGTGGTCACACCCTCATTTCTCTGACCCTCGTCGCTCCCTATTTCCCACCTTCTCTTTGTGCTATCATCGGGATGCACTTGCCTCCCCCTAATCATCACCACCACCACCACTCTGGTTAGCATATTTCTAGAAAATGAAAATATTTATACGGTGTGAGGCTTGCACGTGGGCTGGATGATTTTTCAACGCATCTATCAAATGTGGCCAGACCGAAGACCCACATCTTAGTCTCACCCTATCCCAGATGGAGCCACGTGCAAGACAGGCCGGGGCGCAGAACTTAGAGTCCTCAGACTGAGGTTATAGGTGAAGTGCTGGCATTTGCTACCGAAGGTGTTCATATTTTGAAAACTGCCTACTACCGGATTAATTTACATTCTACATTGCAACTCAGTGTACACACATACACACACACACACACACACACACACATGCAGGGAGAACGGAAAAGAAATTCCATTTCTTGTTATGGGTTTGATTCTATTTTGTTCTAGTCTGGTTCAATTTTTCAAAATGCGGGTCACAGCCCCCAACTTGTTTAATGGCCAAATTCTGTGTCTTCAAAGCAATTTGAAAAACACAGCTCCTGCTTCCCAGACTGCTGGTGACCCAGTCGATCATGACATTCTGCGTTCCTTAATCAACAAGGCTTTATCAAAAACTTATTATGACTGTTCTTTGATTATCTAACTTCCGGCTTGATTAGCTTTGNTCTAACTTCCGGCTCGATTAGCTTTGTTATTTTAAATGACCACAGGACAGCAGAAGTCTCCCCAACAGCAGTTTTAAATGAACCTAATTTCCTGCCTGTGTAAAAGGATGACATCAAGAGGAAAAGAAAGCAGGCCTGTGGGTGACAAACATTGAGAAAGAGAAAAGCATTTCCTCTCATGAGACACAAGAGAAAATGCAGTTCACGCCTTAACCTGGCAAAAAAATAGGAGACAACGCAGGTGCCCCGCCCCTCACGGCGCCACTGCGCCCTCTGCTGGCGGCCGAGGCAATGCCCTCCATCCCGCCCCTCACCCTGCCCACCTTCCCAGACAGAATGGGTGTTCACAGGTGCGAGCGCAAGGGGAGACCGTCGGCTTTTGGAAGGTCTTTAACTTAAGGCCAAGAATATCTTTCTTCTTCTGAGGCCTGGGAAAGTTTGAGGTAGTGCCATTTTCTTTGTCTGTCACTGTGCTCCTAACCCTGGCGCTTCGGAGATTACAGCAATCTGCCCAAGAGTTGTGGGGGGGGGGGAACGGCAAGAGGTCCTCCTTCTTCTTGATCACCAGCCAGGAGTTTAAACGTGGTGGTTCCAGAAAGGGGGTCCTGACCTCAGACTGCCTGGACTGCAGTCACAACTCCACCACCTACTAACTGAGCACGGTTGCAAAACTGGTGATTTTCTCAGGCAAGTCACAAACCCTGTGCCTCAGTTGCTTTATGTGTAAAAAGGGGGTAAAAAAAGTACCCACGCTGTAGGATAACAAGCAAGTAAAATGCTTATTGGTACCTAGTAAGACTTCAGTGAACATTGGCTCTTATTATTGTAATAATAATCTCGTTTTCACTATACTGTCATTTTTACTGTAATTATTATTTTGCTCTTATCGCTATTACTGCATAAATGTTCACAATGATGATGTTGCTCGTTTACACTTGTGGAGCACTTTCAACCTTTCAGATAGTCTTCTATATGCTCTACATGCATCCGTCCGCTTTGCAGCGGAGGAAAGAGGCAGAATATGGGTGCAAGGGATCTCATCCCTCTGTTCCATCAGCCACAGTGCTTCAGCTCCAGGATCAGGTAAGAATAGTACTTCCAAGGTAGGGTGGTTGTCAGTATATGCGAAAAGCACTTTGAGCCCCAGACAAGAACTGGTATTGCTGTGAATATGGTGAGCCCAAAATTATCTTGTATACTTTATAGAGTAGTTCTACCATAAGGAAAACCTAGTTCTATAAAAAATAGAAGCTCATGAATTAGAGAATGATTATATTTTGTGTGTGTGTTTTAAATGAAAGAACAGATTACAGGGATCGTTTAAAGAGTGTTTCTCAAAGTTTCTATGTGCCAAATAAAAAATTCAGAAAACACAAACTATTAGAAAATATAGATGTATCTTTTATTAAGTCAAAACAAAAGAAAGATTGACACGTTTTACTACATAATCATAAGTTAAATAAAAAGCATAGAATAAACTGAAAAGCTGTGCAAAAGTATGAAGTTAAGGATTGATATCCTTAATGCCCACTAGAAAAAGGGCCAAAGGAAATGAATAGGAAATATAAAACATAAAGACTAATTCACAGAAATGCCTACTGAGTGAGAAAGTGTATAACATCACAATCATCCTATGCTACTAATGATGTTTGGAATGTTCCATATTCTGTGCTAACCTCTTTAAGTATATTGTCTCATTCAATACTCTCAATTAGCCTATATTTTCTCTTTTTAAAAATAAAGACATTAAAGAGGTAAGAGATTAGGTAACCCTCCCAGGGTAACACAGTTGTAAGAGATGGCCCCAGGGAAATTTATCGCTGATTGTCTCTTCGATGATTTTGGAACATTACTCTTAATTTTTTTGGTGTGACAAGGGTAGCATTGTTATGTTTCCAAGGGTCCTTGTGATTTAGAAGTGGTATACTGAAACATTTATGAATTAAACACCATGATGTCTGAGATTTGTCTCAAAATAATCCAGTGCAGGGAGAGGTGGGGGCGTGGGAGAACTGATGAAACAAGGTGGCCATGAAAGAAGTTTCCCAGGGTCCAGCATACTATTTTTCTCTATTTTTGTCTATGTTTAAAATTTTCTCCAAAATAAGTTTGAAAAATAAAGCAGTTAAAAAGAAGATTAAAAAAAAAAAAAAAACGAAAACCTGGGGCGCCTGGGTGGCTCAGTCAGTTAAGGGTCCAACTCTTGATTGCAGCTCAGGTCATGATCTCAGAGTGGTGAGATCAAGCCCTGCGACGGGATCTGTGCTCAGTGGGGAATATGCTTGAGATTCTCTCTCTCCTCCCTCTGCCCCTCCCCCCACTCATGCTCTCATGCTCTCTCTCTCTCTCAAAAAATAAAAAAGTTAAAAAATAAAAAACGCAAACCCAACACCCCGACACTTGAGCAAATTTGCCTGGGGAAAAAGAAAGACTGAGTGTTCTCTAGTGTAGGATGAAGCTAGGGAAAGGGGCATTTTGTTTTGTTTTATTTTGAAAATATAGACAGCTTTTTCTTTTCTTGACTCTCTGCTCACTGGAAAAACTCATAAAACAGGAAATTATTTAAAAACAGTATTTATTAGCCTTTTAGGTAGATATATGAATATTTACAAAGATTTAATCTTGCAATACATACCTAATTGTTCTCCATTAGATATTAATATACCAACCCAGCAATATAACACGGACATAGTTATAAGCCAAGAAACATAGACTTACATTTTGTATTGAGGTAGACTTGACATGTAACATTGTATTAGTTCCAGGTGTACTTGGTAATGATCTGATATATGTATATAGTGTAAAATGGTCACCACAATATGGCAACATCTGTCACCACACATGGCTATGATTTTTTTCTTGTGTTGAGAACTTTTAGGATCTATTCTCTTAGCAACTTTCAAATATGCAATATAGTGTTATTAACTATAGTCACCATACATCACTTTCATGGTAGCATAGTGTTCCACTGGATGGATGGATTACACTGTATTTAACCCTTGATTTATGGATGTTTAGGTTGTTTCCAATTTATAACTTTGGCAAACATGGTGCATTCATCTGATGATTTGTCTGGGATAAATTATTAGAAGTAGAATTTCCAGATTAAGACATTGATACATCCTTCCAAATTCCCCTCCGGAGAGCTTGGACTAGTTGTGACTCAAGCCATGTTGATTGAACATTCCAGAAAGTGAAATAGTCTAAGGTGCCTCAGTGAAAAATTTCAGGCTCGTGTTCGAGTTCCTGTGTTGGTAACGACAATGAGAAACATATTTTTGTACATTTCATTTTTGTACATTTCGGAGAAATGGATTGACAAGATGGGGGGCATGTATTTATCTGGCAGGACCCAGTAACACACGTCCCCGTGCTGGGCTGTGGTTGTGTAATTCCCAGGCCTGTCTCCCTTTAGTGCACCCATTGGATGAGCGTGCTGTGTCCCCAGTGACTGCTATCAGGGCATCTTCTCCAGCAGGGTTTTGTCATGGTGGCTGGGGCGCTCCTGCAGGTTTGGCCTCTGCTACTGCTCCATCCAGTTAAGGACATCTTAAAAACCTGATGGGCCACACTATAGGGTGAGGAGAAACCCAGGCTCCACATGGAAAGAGAGAAACATCCAGCCTCCCACTAACCACTCTGGTAGAGTAAGTGACTTCAACAACAGCGGTGACAAAACCCACCCAGGGCAAAAGAGGCTGATGTTGTGTTTTGGGTTCTTTTGTATTAACGGCCCAGTGGGGAGGACGTCTCTTCCCAGAAAGGAGGAGGATAGAGACTGGAATCGAGGCAAGCAGAAGCAGTGGAGAGGTGCTGCCCTATGGGGATGTTGAGATCCCCTCAAACTGAGAGAGGGTTTGGGGTTTTAGGATATTCCTGGCCCTGCTTTGATGTTACCCTCTTGATTTCATTTCCTATACCATAACTGATAGGGCACAGATATTCTTTTTTTTAAGTTTATTTTTTTTTTTTAGTAATCTCTGCACCCAACAAACTCACGACCCCAAGATCAAGAGTCACATGTTTTTCCACCTGAGCCAGACAGGTGCCCCAGGGCACAGATATTGTTGGGAAGAGATGTTTAAGGCACTGAGAAGGTCTTCTTAGTAAGCATTCAATGTCTTTTGGAATAAATCAACAAAACCAAATATCTTGAGTGTGGGTAGACAAGAGCTAGAAATTCGCCCCTAACCTCCATGCTTGAAAATCAATTCCCTACTCAGTTTTCCAACTTTTCTGCTTCAAGCATTACCAGCTAGCTTTGCAAATCCCCACAAAGGACTTTGTGAATGATAGACAGGCTTTGTCTATCTTATTCAAGGTGAAAATAAAGCATCGTATCTCTCAACTCTGATTACAGACAGTTTGCGCCCCAGCGGGTACAGCCCTTGCCTTGCCCGGAGTTGAGGGTACCCCCCTCCCCCCCGCGTGGTGCCGGACCCTCCCGGGCCCTCCCAGGGGTCTGCCAAATGAATGAATAACATGGGGCCCAGGAGCATCTGTGACATTGGATCGCGGTCTCCTGCCTGTCCGAGTTTGATTTGTGAATCTACATACTGGCTTCCAAGCAGAGTAAGGATAATTTGGCCTATTTGTATCTATACTTTGAGATTGGGGTTTGAAGGACAAATACCAGACGGGAAGCAGATTTCTGTTCTACTGTGGCGGGACCTGGTATTCCTTCAGGACTTTGCGCAGTGGGCTCCGGGGAGAGCGGGAGGGAAGCCCAGCCCTGGGGCTGTGCCTGCCGCACATTTCAAGGGTGTGTCCCGAGACAGAGAATCCAAAGGACGTGCTTTACTTGGGCTCCTGGAAGTTCTTTAAGACCCACTGCAGATGAGCCGCGGGGATGTCCCAAACCCATGAACTCGGTGAGGCCAGAGGCTGCCTTAGAGGCGCCCGCGATTGCTCCAAGTGTCCTGCAGAGGGCGCCCTGGCATTTTTTTCTTCTATTTCGAAGGGTTTCTAAATAAAATTGATTGACACAAAGCGGTACAAATCAATAGTGACCTCTACCCCTGAAACCAATAATACATTGTATGTTAATCAATTGAATTTAAATAATAATGAAAAAATAAAAAGTACACTTACGATGGAAAAATAATAAAATAATAATTTTAAAACGATGAATAAGTTCTGAGTATCTAATGTATAACAGGTGACCATAGTTGATAATATCATGTTGTATAAATGAAAATTGCTAAGAGATTGCAACTTAAAGGTTCTCATCCAAAAAAAAATATGTGAGGTGATGGTTGTGTTAATTAACTCAATGGTAGAAATCTTTTCACAGTGTTTAACAAATCATCACGTTTACTTTAAATATCTTACAATTTTATTTGTTAATTATACCTCAACAAAGATTTAAAGAAAAATCTATAGTAGTGAATAGTATACGGTGGAGTGTTGACTGGCACCCTAATCCTACATTCCTCCTTCTTGCCTCAGAAACGTGCAGCCTTGGGCTTCTTATATGATTGAACGGGTAAGTATTTTGCTGTAAGGCTTTTCTAGAGATGTCTCAACAGGGAAGGAAAAGTGTAAAATGAAATCTCACTTTATCATTCCAACACTACGTAAGGCTGTCGTAGCAGGTGGGAAACAGGGTACCCAGGTCATTGAGCTCAATGAGCACAGTACAAACGTATTTCCCCCCAATGCTGAGTCCCCATTCCCGTGAGGTCCTTTAATGGTAATTCGGCCAGATTTTACAGCTTTGTAGTCACTTTTGGTACTTTGGAGAGTCATTTGGGTTCTTTTCCTTTTGCTCTCTCAGAGGAGATAGGAGATGAGCTTCTGGTGGCTGGAGTGAAGGTGGGGGTATGGGGTGCTGTCATGCACCTGTCCCCTTGCTCTGTCTCTCCAATCCTAGTTAGAGCAGTGAGAGACAGAAAAGAAAGATGTCTATATCTTTGACTGCAGATGGTGGCAGCCTCCTCCCTGGGGCATCTCAACTGCTGTCCTCTCTCATTGCCCACGGGCCTCAGGAGGGCTCTACCTACCAGGAGCTCACAGCTGTCTGTTTTTCCCATTGATGAGCCCCGGGGACCTTGTACCGTGTACCTATGATACTTGTGTTCTCTGTACCTGAAGCTCCCAGCTCAGCTTCCTGCCGCAGTCTACTCTCAGGGCTGCAGGTGCATGCGGATTCATCATTCTTACTTCTTGAAACCAGAACACGGGAGCCAGAGCGGGAGCGTGCAGTCATGCTCTACCTGGCAGTGCTCACCAAACCACCTCCTCTCAACTCTACTTTTCTCTGGTGCAGAGGTTCAGGGGCAGACACGGCTGGAGTTGAAATCCTACCCCTTGACCTCTCTCCACATATGGCGCTGTTGTTCTTTGATGACGGGTGAGGTGCTGGGTGTGGCGAGGGGGTAGAACCAATTCCCCTGTAGGTGTCCTTCTCCATGGGGCTTTGGCTGGAGCTCTTTGTACTTAGGTGATGCGGAACTAAGCACACTGTCAGTCTTACCCTCAGCTGAAAATCAGGAGCCAGACAAAAAAATCTTGCTTGGGTTCCTTGTTCCTAGATCTTCCAATGAGAAAGAACGGAAGATTTTAGGTAACATGGTTGGCACTCCCTGAAATGAGAGTTAGGTCCCTTGATCCAGTGTTCTTCGTGGTATCATGAGGGGAGGCACAAAGCCAGAGATGGCTCCTCTTCTCCTGCTGTTTGCTGGACTCTGGCCCTGCACGCCTACGAATCAGTATCTGGACAAGAAAGGAGATGGAAAGGGCCATGAGGGTTGAAGCCAGATTTGGAGGGAGTCCCGACATGAGTAAAATTCAAAGCAACATTTTTTTCCCTTTTTTTTAAAATTTAAATTCAATTAGCTAACATGTAATACATCATTAGTTTCAGATGCAGAGTTCAGTTAATCATCAATTGCCTATAACACCCAGTGCTCATCACATCCCGTGCCCTCCTTAATGCCCATCACCCAGTTACCCCATTCCTTCACCCACCACCCCTCCAGCAACCCTCTGTTTGTTTCCTAGAGTTAAGAGTCTTCAAAGCAATGTTGATAGGAAGCTTCAGAAGGATACCCACCATAGTTATACTAGTTAGACACAGTAAAGTTACAGTAACACACAAAACACTACTCTGTTATTTATGGCTATGCACAATGTTATGAAATTATGAACGTAGTGGCTGCCTTGGGGGTGGAAGATAGCGAAATGGGCCTGAGTGGGCCACATGGGGGTGTCTGGTTGCATCAAAAAATGTTCCACTTCTTAAATAAAATATAAAGAAGAAGGAGGAGGAGATCTGGAACAAATGTGACAAACTGTAATTTGGGGAAGCTGAGTGGCAGGTGCGTGTGTGTTTGTGATATTATTCTATGTATTTTCATGAGCATGAAATATTTATTATTAAGCTAGATTTGGATGGGTGCAGAGTTTCAGCTGGGGAAGATGAACACGTCTTCAAGGTACATTGTGGCTATGGGGTGCACAACGATGCAAAGGTACTTAGTGCCACAGAATCACACCCTAAAGAATGGTAAACTCTATCTGTACATTTTGCCATAATGAAAAACTTGAACTTGGTCTGACTGTGTGGTTCTTGCATTCCTATAATACAGTGATGAAACCAAACAAAGGGTAATCTTAGTTGTGAGCTTATCATAATCTTATTCACCTCGAACTCTAAGGCAGGATCTTTTGATTGTCGTATGTCATTGTAGGCTCAAGCTTTTGAGAACAGCATGTCACTGGACACCACAAACCCTTGGCTCTATGCTTGTTATTGACTTGAATGGTCCTTGATGCCTATTACGTAACCCTGTGTATCAATTAGATCCGGCTTTCTGCATAGGTGATTAGTGACCTAGTAACATTTAAGAGATTCTAGAATGCTGCGTTGATCCAAAAACATCTCCATCAGTCTGCTACCACATACCTTTCTGGAACTAAATGAAAAAAATAGTAAATGTATGCAACGTCAACAAGAGTAGGGTTTTTTGTTTTGCTTTGTTTTTAATGAAAATATCTCCAACAACTCCATTCACACACTTGCAGGGGTACACTCAGTTGATCATGTTGCAGTGTGATGGCTAGCTGAGACAGAAGAGAGATACAGGGGCTCCTGGGTGGGTCAGTTGGTTGGGAGTCTGCCTTTGGCTCAGGTCGTGATCCCAGGGTCCTGGGATCGAGCCCCACCTCAGGCTTCCTGCTCAGCAGAGGGCCTGCTTCTCCCTCTCCCTCTGTTTGGCTCTCTCTGCTTGTGCTCTCTCCCTCTCTCTCTGTCAAATAAATAAATAAGATCTTTCAAAAAAAAAAAAAAACAGAAATATAGCATGGAAGCTTTGTTCCAAGAAAAGAACAAAGAGCTGACATTTAATACGGGCCGCTGTGGGGAGAGGGTAGTGGTGGGTACCACACTGGAGGCCGTGTATATGCTCTTTGAAACTAGGAGACAGCAGGACAAGGTTGCATAAGTACATGAACGTATCACAGGGAACGGCGCCTGGTGTCTCCAGTGGTAGGGGATTCACATTTTGTTGAGCGTCCACAACGTGCCAGGCACTTAGCATCCGACTCCTCCCACCACCCGTCCGAGGCACATTTTATGGACACATCAGTTGAGGTTCAGAGAGTTAAAGCACCTTCCCAAGTATACACTACTATTTGACTCCAAAATTGAATAAGCCATGATGGCCCTAAGTGACGGTTTTCTTCCTATTTTTGCTTTTTCCTTGACAGGATCCAGGTTTGTGATGGACTACGCTTGGGGTCTGATCCATACATTTTCTTACCCTTCTTTCGATTCCATTAGGAAACTACTTCTTGTATGCATATGGCTCCCATGGTCCATGATCCAGGCTCGATCAGTCCTAACACGGTGCGGTCCGCACATCATTCAGCCACAGCCTTGTGCCTCAGGATGGGTAAGCCAGAATCATTCACGAATCTGTTCAGGTGGCCTAAGTGGGGAAAGCATATGCTTCTCTCTCATTTTCCACCCCCTCCCCCCCGCCACAACACCACTCTCTCAAAGTAGATTTGTCGGTAGCATCTTTTCTTTCCACGAGCTTAGAATTTGTCAGAATCAAGAAAGAATCATCCCCCAAAATGAAGAGCTAGACAGATAAGCACAATCAGAGAAGGAGAGGGAGAGCTAGAAGGAATAGGAAAACCCTATGCCATTGTTGGCGATCTTGAATCCTGCCGTGCCTGAATTCCCTTGGAATTTTCAAGTTAACTCTTCCTCATTTCTGCTAAGCTGGGTTTCTGTTCCCTGCAGTTGAAAGAATTTTGACAAATAAAAGCCTCCTCAGCATTCAGTCTTTCCCTTTAGATTTCCTTTCTGATCAGTATCAACCATAAGCAATGTGGATATTTCTCCAGAATAATCTTGCAAGTTTCTTTTCCCTTGGAAAAGAGATAAAAGAGACATATTAAGTGTGGGGTTTCTATGATGAACATGTTTTGGTTTAAATTATACAATGACCCAGTGGCTCAGAAGCAACTTCTTATGTATCTATTTCGTGGAACCTAGTCAAATGCCTGCTTTTAGTCATCAGTAAAATGAAATGAAAGTTGAACCAACAATGTCACTGCCCCCTCCCTCCACAAATCTTGGGTATCAGTGAAAGAGTGAGGGCTGATCCCTGCTTCCAATGGAGCCTCTTAGAGTAGACTGGCTAGTTCTCAGCGGGTCTCTTCTGGGGGCGGGTGGGCTAGTGAGGGAGACCGGGGAATGGCATATTTGGATGGTTGAAATGATGCTTCGGGTCACAACAGCTTTCTTAAAGGAACAAGCCAAGCAGCCACAAAAATGGGGCTGAGCAAGGCACACATTGGTGTAAGGGAGGCTTGCTATCATGTGCCTCTCCACCTTCATCCGTCCCGAAGTGGACTGCCCAGATTGTGAGCGTAGCCCGTCTTGGTACCACCTGGGACCAGGGGGGACGCTTTTAGGTTTTCCTTATTATATCTGCTACATCCAAATAGAAAGAAGTCCTTTTCTTTTTCTCTCTTTTTTTCCCCAATAGCTAGTTTAAAGACCACTAAAGGAGAGAAGAACATACCACCCCCAAGTATGCCATTTTTGGCATATTGATTATTTTGAATTACAGATACTTGAGAACCAACCAGTATAAAGAGGAAACTCTGACCTTCCTCTGTCCCCCTGAAAGTGGGAAATACATTTCCCCTGTGAAAGGTACCCTCTGTGCACAAGCGTAGAAGGCATCCTTACCACCGGGTGCAGGGAATTCGCAGCTGAGAAAGCTCTCTAGACAAACCTTGTTACTGCTGCACGACGTTACCCCTCCAGGCCCAGACGCCTTTGTCTCATTTGTCTAAAAGGTATAAAAGCTGCTCGCTTTGATCTCTTCTTTGGTTCTCATATTTTTAAGGGGCTCTTGCACATATGAAATTAAATTTGCTTTTCTCCTGTTAGTCTGTCTTATGTCAGTGTCATTATTACATCAGCCAATGAACCTAAAAGGGAAGAAGTGAAACGTTTTCTGCCCCCATGCAGCCTGAATCACTCCTTAGAGCTGGGTTTAGATGCGACATTATGGGACAGCAGCTTTTCCATAAGGAGGCCGATTCTGACTGTGGTGGGAGCTTGGTGCTTTGGGTTTTGCTCTGGTTGTTTGAAAGAAGGGAGCCGATAGGAGTGGACTTCTGGGGCCGTTGTAAGAATTGTGCCTTTTATTTTAGCTAGAATCAGGAGCTAGAATTATCAGTGCATAGCCAAGTCTGTCTGTCTGTCTTTTTCTCTTTCTCTCTCTCTCCCTTTCTCACTTTGTTTTATCCTGCCACCGAAGACACGTACAATAGACTATAGAGACATGACAAGAAAATTCTGCTGATGATATCCACTTGTTTGTTCTGTCCAGGAAGCCCTGATTTGCTTACCACCTCACCACCTTTACCAGGTGTGAATTCACATGTGAACAGGGAAGTTTGTTTACTCCCGGTCGCTCCTGAACCAAAGAGCTGATTTTTTCAGTGGTTACAAACCATGGGGCTCACTAATTAGGTGTCCCTCTTTAAAAAAAAAGAAGAAAGAAAGAAAGAAAGAAAGAAAGAAAGAAAGAAAGAGAAAGAAAGAAAAAATAAAGTTGACAAGTAGATACTTTAAAGGAGAAAGAAGAATCACGAGGTACCCCTTGGGGGGTGTTCAGAAGAAACCGTTGAAGACCAGAAAGGTCAGAAAGAGATTTGGATCACTGATGCTTGAGATAAGCAGAAGGGCAGAGGCCACAGAGTATTTTGAACGATAAAACAAGGAAATGTAGCGAAGGCCACTTTCACGAACCACTGTGCCTTAGAAACCTCAACAGAGGACCGACTTACAAAGACTTTCGAAAGTCTCTGAATTTTAAGTGTCTTTGTGCATATTTTCAAGCAGACTGTTGGAACTGACTGAAGAGCAAAACTATAAGCATTAAACATCCCTAGTAATAGAACCGATTTGTGTTTCAAAGGTATTTTGAGTTGAGATCAATCAACTGGTTTAAAGTCTAAGGATTGAAGGGTTGTAGAATGCCCCCCTCCCTCCAAACATGCCTCGCAGGCATAAGGATTATTTTGAGCTGATTCTTTTTAAGAAATGAGAAAAGGGCTGAACACAGTAGAAGTTACCCTTTTGTACGGAATATCTGCATTTATAAGGGGAACGTTGCTTTGTAAGTTTCCCTTTCTGTTCCAGGAAGAGAAGGGTGACTCTAAATCATCAGAAACACCATGGGGAAGACCCCCTATTTAAGTCTGCATGGCAACCTACCCTTGTTTACTGTGCCCTTCCTTCTAATCTCCCATAACCATCCCCCCCACCCCCCGCCGCCCACCAGCCCCCAATATCTATCTTCCATCTTTAACTGGAGACAGTATTGGGCCATTTCAGGGAGTTTTACTCAGTTTCCTGGTATCTCCCATGTATACACAAGGTATACAGGTTACCAAACTTCTGTTTTCTTTTCTGCTTGGGCTGCATTCCAGAAATGTGACCTATGACATTCTTCTGGTTATGATTGTATTAATTTGGGAATCTTCGAGTTTTGATTTTCATTTTGACCAATATGGTTGCCTTTCTTTTTCCTCAGTGGTTCAGTTTGTTTGCATATAACATTGCTAATTATTTCTGGCTTTCTTGCATCCTGGCCAGAACATTTGTTAATATACTGTTAAATAATCTCTTGGAACTTATCGTATTGGCATTGGAAGCAAGATGATAATTTTTCTATGACGACTTTAGTGCCCGATTTGCACATTCTCAAATCACTTCACTCACAATTGTTAAGTCTACAGTAATTCCATGTTCAGCCAAACATCCCTGGGACACAGGTCCAAGTGCAGTAGGATACCTATAGCCAGAAGGCAAATGTGAAGGGGACCCTCACCTTTAATGTCTGTGACCCATGCTCCTCACTGCTTAGGGACTGGGAGGGGTGTTGTCACCTCCGGGGCATGAGATGGTGAAGGTTTGGGCTACAAAAAACTGGCATTTTAGGGTCTGGAGTGAGTACAAGGTGGCTGGGGTGACTGGATGGTGGAAGACACAGGACAGCCTTGCAGGCAAGTGAAGTGCTCCCCACGCAAGCACAGCTGCCCCCTCAGGATGCATCCGGAATATCACAGGGGATGCTGTGGTCACTGTCCTGGCCTCTCCAATGGACACTGCATCAGTTGTCCTCCTTGTGCAGACCACTGTGGACCACAGCCACTGGTCTCTTTGGCCATAATTCCTCCTCCCAAGTGGGGTCACCCTTTCTCCCCCAAGAAAATGGCTCCTCTTTTCCTGGGACCTATTCTTCTAAGGTCAGTGCATGAAAGGTGACAGGACTTTCTAAATCAGTGTGGCCCTGCAGGGAATCCCAACTGATTTCTTATCCTACCTTACATTACGACATAATGGAAACGTCTCTCAGTGAAGAGAACTATTCCTTGCACACACACCCAAGTTTAATTTCTGGTTGGGTGTCCTTCTGGTGGGGCCATTTATTAGAAAAGAAAAAAGAAATATCCCCTGAATTTCTACTTTATTTTTTCTAAAAATTTCACGTTTTTATCTTTCAGCTTCTAACTGGGTTGTAACTAGTTGCTTTGCTAGGACTCTGTTATCCTTTCATATCGTCTGGGCCTTTTAAATTATCCCTGAACATTTTGCCCCCTAAAATTGACAAATTGACATTCTGGCTCAAAGCCAGTATCACTGCCTATGAAAAAGTGCCCAAAATAGTGAGAAGGACGTCACTTGTGTTAAAAAAAGCCAGTCGCTCATTTTGATAATCTAGGCCCTTTCTCGTGTGACCCCATTTTACCTTGTTCTGTTCAAAATTCCCTCAGTTGATCATGAATTCGGTACCTTGTGATAGCAATAGAAAGAGCATGTGTGACCCGGTTCAAATCCCAACCTGGTGACACAGTGTCTGGGTGACCGTAAGAATTAGCTTTTGTTTTCTGCTCTGTAGATAGAATAATGCCTGTCCATGGACATGTTTTGGGATGAGAACACGAGCCCGGGACACGGTATAGTCTGTCCCACCGCAGCTGCTCGTGGCGTGAGAGCCAGCCAGCCTACTGTCCCTGTAAGACAGCAGACAACCGCTCCGTTCTCCAGTCTATACCTTTCTTAGGTGTCCCCTCTGATGCTCTCCGCACCTGCCCACGCTTAGAGCGGCCAGGGATGACGCTGGACACCCTACAATGCATAGGACAGCACCCCCAACAAGGAATTACCAGGCCCCAATGTCAATCGTGTTGAGGTTGAGAAGCCCTCAGAACCAGCTGGGGAAGGTCCTCTGGGTGCGATCGCCTAAGGATCCCAATGTGCCCAAAGTTTATCATCACTCCCCCAAAACAGAAAAAGATCATCTCCTGGGTGAAGGTGTCCTGGTTTCTCTAAACACTTAGCGGCTTTGTTCTTCGGCCTAATTGCTCCCGCAAGTGGAACGGCTTCTGGGAATGTCGCTATTCTTGCTCTCCGATAGGAAGCTTAAGGGAAGTGACAATCTTGCGTGCGCGGTGAGATGTGAACCCACTCTCCCTCCCCATTCTGTAGCCCAGGCTCTTTGGGTCCCCGGCCATGTCTGGTGCCACTCCTGAAGGCAGGGGAGGGGGCGCCCATTTACAGAGTTGCTTGCTGATTGATCAACACCAAAGGCAGAATTCTTTCCATTTCACCAGCGGGAGGGGTAAGGTGGCTCTAGTGACAGGCAACTCAGACTTTCAAAACCACAAGCTGTGTATCTCCTGAGAACAGTAAATAACAGAGCGAAAAGACCTTTTCTTTCCTTTCTGAGAATGTTTCCTTTCCCAGAAAAAAAAAAAAAAGGTGCTACAATCACTTTCTTGTAAAGTGGTAACTGGGAGCAGCCATTGGTCACGATTGCTAATTCAGCTGGTCTCTAAAAGACAATGCATGTCGGGCACAATTCCTCAGCTCTCCTGCACACACACGCACACACACACACACGCACACACACACGCATACACAATTCTCCATGTGCTCATGTCTGCAGCAATGACATGTCACACGGTTTGTGGTTCTTTAACTTGAGTTAAATGTAACCTAAAATAAATACAAAATCCAATTGTGCCCTCCTGCCACTCACTGAAGACTCTTAAAGCCACAAAGCTGCAGTATCCACCCCCCCATCCCTCCCCCCGGAAGTGTTTTCATTTGCAAGTGCACGGTTTTGTTTTGTTTTGTTTTTCCAACAAAAAAAGAGTTACTTGACCTATGCTATCAGGGTTGATTTTTGTTTAAAAAATAATTTTTGTGTCTTTTTTTTCTTTGTCTTGACACAAACAAATTCACTTGGAGCTTTTGTAAAAATAAACTTTACTTATTTTGTAAAAATAAATTCATGCAGAGTTTAATCTATGGGAGTCCATGCTCCTTTCCTCCCTTTCCTTTAAGGATAGACTTTAAAAAAATGCAGGCTTTAAATGAGCAAATGGTGATGAACGGATTTTGTGAGAATGGTTTCTCCATGGAATGGAAGAAAGATTAGCATTCCTTCCATTCTATGTTTTTTTTTTATAATAATATATTATATTATATTATGTTAGTCACCATACAGTACATCCCTGGTTTTTGATGTAAAGTTCCACTCTATGTTCTTAAATACCCTGCAGACTTAGAATGAGATTGCTAATATAAACCCCTAGGGACTACCGCTTATCTTTTCCGTAATTAACTACAAATGATCATCACTTTATTTCCCATCTAAAAGCAGCATTTTCTTTTTCTTTGTCTTTTGGATACATTTTCATTTTTGTTCTGCCAATGGGTCTCTTAAACAAGTTACACACTTTCTCTGACCCTTAGTTCCCTCAAACCTGGAACGTGGGGTTTGGACTACATTAGTGGTTCTCAAACCTGGCTGCTTGGAAAAGTCACCTGGCCAGCTTAATAAATAGGTAATGTCCCGCCTGGCCCCCAGTGATTCCAGTGGCAGAAAGGGATGAGACCCTAGCCGTGGATCATCTCTTAGGTTATTTTCAGCTTTTAAACTCTGTGATCTGAAACATCCATTTTGGTGAGGGTGGTGAAATTGGCAAGTCATTGATCTCAAATAGGAAGGTGGGGTCGGTATGGTGATTCTAGGGGCCAGTTTAGTTGCAAATATCAAAAGCCTTAAACATGTACCTGACCTTTGACCCAGCCTGTTCAATTTCTAGGCATTTATTCTTAAGAGAAAATTTATGTTGTATCCAATAATTAAGTACAAGGATGTTGACTGCAGTATTACATAGAGAAGAATGAAAGTCTACCTATTTGGGGAATGTTTAAATAAATTATGGTATAATTACCCAGCAGGATACTATGCAGACATTAAAAATATTATTTCCACAACTTTGAGAAACAAACTGAGGGCCTCAGAGGGGAGGGGGGTGGGGGAATGGGATAGACTGGTGATGGGTAGTGAGGAGGGTACGTATTGCATGGTGCACTGGGTGTTATACGCAACTAATGAAGCATCGAACTTTGCATCGGAATCTGGGGATGTACCGTATGGTGACTAACATAATATAATAAAAAAACATTAAAAAAAAAGAAATCTATACCGAAGTCTTTATGGGTAAAATTTAAAAAAAAATTATTTCCATAGAAAATATTTTATATCATCAAAAATGCCCATGATATGCTAAGTAAAGAAGTAGGTAATGCATAAGTCTCATTTTTTAAATAAATCATCAATATATAATAACATTTATAAAATTATAGAGCAAAATGAGGACAATGGTCATCTGTGGCTGGAGGGATTAGGAGTGATTTCTAATATACCTAGGGCCTTTGCGTTTGATGGCTTTAATTTAAAAAGCTATTTTAAAATCATTCTCTAACCTGGCTCCTTCATAATAAACATGTTTACTCCTTCAACTCTGCTCTATCCTTTTGTTTTCCAGATTGTAACCTAATAGTACTTAGCTACAAATTCAGGTTTGCCGGGAATACCGAGCTCAGAAGAGCAAACGTGAATGGGCTCTGCTCTGGGTTTTGCTGTCAGATCCCCCAAAAACAAGTAGAGGAGATAGAGTCCCAGCCAAAAGCACAATCTAAGCCAGAGTGACATAGTCCCCAATAACTGTGTTACCAGGGTGTAGATTAAAGAGGAAGTTGCCTGTTGGCAGGATGTACAGAGCCTTCCCAGACAGAGGGGAATTAGAGAATGAGCTTTTCCCCAGGTGCACAGTGGGGAACAAATTGCTGCAGACATGATGGAAACACACCCTGGGCTGTTCAAGTACCTGGTATATTTGGGAAAAATAAGAGATTTGAATCTGAGTATCAAGTAGCAGCAGGAATATATATGTATTGCAGAAGAAATCTGGGAAGTCCCAGTCCTTACTGAAGCATTGGGGAAATTAGGGAAAGGCTTCTTCCAACCCTGACCAGACTGAGACTCAGCCTAGGCCACTGATTTGGTGATTAGAGCATGAGCTGGATTTTAGTTTCAACCTGTTCCATCATCTGGGTACACTTGAGCAGTGTACAACCTGAGCAACTGTTTCTACAACAATGCTGTGAGGCTCAAAGAAGGCAAATAATTTCTCCATAGTCCTGCAGCTCTTTTGGAGTAGGGACATGCTTCCAGAGTGAAGATTCTTGAGCAATGAACTTGAACACTATTCTGTGGGTGTATGAACCAGTTTTCTAGAAGGAAACTAAATAGAAGGCACTAAGACGACAGCAAACAAGGATAGTAATTAGGAAGCCGTTATAGTAGTCCTGGTGAGATGAGGAAGGCCTGAACTGGGGTAATGTCAGCGAGTACCAGAGTTCTAAAAGTGGGTAAGCACAATGCATATTGTGATTGTGGCATGCAAGAATTTGCAAGTAAGGTAAAGCAAGAGAGGCCGAGACAAAGGTCCACCTGGATGTGGGCCTTAAAAAGCCGCTGGTATGTGTTGATTGCTGCAGTTAGGGGAATCACGAGAGTCCCCGGAGAGAGAAGTGATGGCAGATCTTGAGAGCATGCCTGCATTTGAGCTGTAGGGGGAGAGAGGGATCAGAGTGGGAATCCAAAAAGAGCCATCGGTGGTGGGAGGAAGGGCAAGAGAGGAGTGGGGCGTGGGTTGGAGTTTCGAAGAGGAAGTGGTCACAGCGTCAAATGGTCCCCGTGCAAGGTAGATGAGAATTGAAAGCATGCTACTTGAAATGTCTTTCAGTTACCTTTCAATTAGCAGTTCACGTAGGACTCTAGAAACCAGAACCTAAGGGTTCAAGGGGTGGGTGTGCAGGGGGTGCTGAAGGCTGGACTAGGGCTTTGGCAAGCACTTGGGCAGGAAGGAAGGAGAGACAGAGGGCAGCAGTTGCATAGGAAAGTGAATGTAAGGGAAGGCTTTCGTTAGGGCGGGGAGTCCGCACCACCGATAGAGACTGGTGGGGGTGCTCGTGGACACATAAGAATGAGACAAGGCAGAAACCTTTAACAGGTAAGATTGCACCCAAGGCCAGGAGAGTGAGAGATCACACAGCGACAGCACCCAAGGGGAGGAGCCAGCTATGGAAAAAAAAAAAAAAGAGCACCTTTCTCAGGGAGGAGGAGGAACAGGGGGAAGGAGAACATGAAAATCCTGGAAATTCTGCGTGGCAAAAGACAGGTGGTGGTGAACCATCAGGTGGTGTCCGTTTCCTCGGTGGCTAGGAAGCAGGACCAGTGACTCATCGTGAGAGATTCCAAAATGGATTTTGAAGCCAGACCGCGGGTCCGGGAAGATGCTGCGGGCGGACATAAGGGAAACAGACTTGGGGGTGGGGTGGGGTGGGGTGTGGGATGGCTCCGTCCACGCTGTGGCAGGCCTCCCACCGCAGCTGGGTAATGTGCACATGTGAACGCTGTGAGAAGAGCAACCACTTTTATCTGGTCGATAAAGAGAAACTCGCGTTTGTCTTACCGTTGCATTTCCAGGGCACTTCGGGGATGTAACAGTACCTGGCCGGGCAGACGCCGGGCAAAGAGCCGCTTGGTGACTATAAATTCTGTCCCTGCACTCCTCCGAGCTCAGTGCCACCACGTTGATTCACTAACCAGTACAGAAAACAGGATTAGGGAACGGGAAGAAGCATGACCGCATAGGAACCCCACCCTGGGTCCACTGCCAACGGCAAGGTCCCTTTGCTGTGGATGCCCATGAACTTCCCCATTATCACTCGCAGAGGATTAAAGAGGGCTATATCTTGCCCAGGGCACACGGTGATTTTCCACGTGTTTGCCTCTTCTCCAGACGGTCCACCCAGCACAGCGCAACCCATGACAGGCACAGATGAGCCCTGTTTACTCCGGCAGTGCCTACCTAGGGCAGGTGACTTGGGCTGGCATGGATCCGGGCCACAGGGCCACCTGTAGTTGGCCACGAGTAGAGCCATCTGTCACCCCAGTTCTGGGAATATCCTTCGTTAGAGGCTGTGGCTGCTGCCTCTGGCGTGATCTTTTTTCCATGAAGATGTTCCCTTTTGATTTTCAGTTCATCTTTAATTGCTATCCTCCAATCACACACCCATCTATTCTCTTTAGCCTCCTTCCTACTCCCTGCACCCCACCCCATTTCCTCTTCTCGTCCTTGAAGCCTGAGGACCTTTTTCCTGCCTGGAATCTCTGCCTTGACCCTCTTTGGCTTCCGGCTGAAACATCTGTCTGGGAACCCATGGCCTCACCGCGTGGCTGATGTTCTCTTCCGTCATGACGATTCATGAATCTCATTTTCGGTAATGGGTATTCTCACTCTTACTCAGTTTCCCTGTGTTGGAGCATACATTCCCAAGACCACTTGTGGGGTGTTATTTTCCTCACTGAATTTCCTGGGTGGCCCTTAATGACACTCTTCCAGCAACTGCTTAGTTCTCATAGTATCTTCTCTGGATAAGATCTCTGGCTTTCTCTCCCGCTCCCTGAACTCACACTTCCACCCCCAGCTCTCTCTACCCTCCAGAAACTTCTCTTAGGGCCAGCAGCTTCTCCAGACCATCTGGAGGCTGTGTTTTAGAATTTGTAGGTCTTAGAACCAAAAATAACCCCAAAAAACAAAAAAAACCAAAAACTATTTGTTTTGTTCAAAAGCAAAATGACACACAGATGATGGCACCGGAAAGTGACAATTTCAAATACAGAGTATTGAAAAGTATAGGAGAATTACTCTGAATGTAAGGACAAAGAGTCTCATCATTTTATGAAGGAGACAAGTAACTTTCCTTTCAGGAGGTGGAGGCTCATTTCTCCCACTACACGACACTTTCTCTGTGAGGGTTTTTTGGGTTTTTTTGTTTTTTGTTTTTGTCCCCTGCTGGCGTCCCAGAGGAGCAGGCCATAGGGGAATGAGTCACAGAGCTGGTGAAGCCCTGACGTCTCTGTGGTGCCGTGGGCCTTGGGAACATGTAGCCCTTGGTGAAAATAAGCCTACTGGGGCCACTGAGACCACTGCCACAGGGCCAGGTGCGGTGCTGGCAACGGAACGTGTTGAAAGGTCATCCACCACCGCTCTGGGGCAGGCTTAGAAACCACATCCCTCTCCGTATGAAATGTAAATGTAGCCTCCAGCAACCACTGTGCTCCATGCCCACAAGTCAGACCCGGGAGGGACTGCTGTCAGCTGGAGGAGGCCACCGTGTGACCCCGGCCCCGTGTGTCTGCAAACACAGCCAGCCACGTCCATATTAGCTCTGGCTGCTGTAACAAAATGCTGCGGACTGCATGGTCTAAATAAACAACAGGCATGGATTTTCCGATAGTCCTGGGGTTTGCAAGGCCAAGATCAGGGTGCTGCCAGCTTTGGTTTCTCCATGAGCCATTCTCCATGGCTTGCTGATGGCCGCCTGCCCACGGTGTCCTCATGTCTTCCCATGGATTTTCCTCTGCATGCATGTCTCTCTTCTAACAGTGACATCAGTCCTACTGGGTGAGGGCCCAGCCACATGACCTCATTTAACCTTATTTATCCCTTTAAAGGCCCTATTTCCAAGTACAGTCACATTCCAAGATATAATGGGGGTAGGGGTGGGACTTCAACCTATGAATTCTGGGGGGCCACAATGCAGCCAGAATACTATCTCTAGCAAAAGCAAGAAGTTGGGCTTAAGTGGCAGACAGGTACCGAGCAAGAATGCTGGGCCCCTAACCCAGGGGTTGTGGGATTGAACCCCCCCACCCCCTGGCTATGGTTCTGCTTTACCTTGGGGACTTAACGCCCAGTGAAATAAGCCAGTCACAAAAAGACAAGAACTGTATGACCCCACTTCTGTGAGGGACCTAGAAGTGTCAGATGCATAGGGACAGAAAGTAGAACAGGGTTGCTGGGGGCTGGGGAGGTGAACGGGAAGGTATTGTCTAATGGGTCCGGAGCTTGGAGGTGAGATAATTCGAGAAATGGATGGTGGTGATGGTCGTACAATAGCGTGAAAGGACTTAATACCACTGAACTGTACATCCGAAAATGGCTAAAATGGCAACTTTTACATTATGGGTATTTTATCACAATAACAAGAAAAGGTGTGAGCTGAGGAGACCAGGCTTTCAGCCCCTGTCGGCCCCTGCCCCGTCCCTGCCCCATCATTATTTCACTGGATGAAGCCGCAGGTTGTGGACCTGCAAAATCAGGATAATGTTTCCTACCGTGTAATAAAGGAGATAACGACTAGCTAAGGGGCTAGTAAAGACTTTGTCATATAATGAGCATTCCGCCAGCGATAGCTAAAAATAGTTATGGTAATAGAAGAATAGAACATGCAATGTTCAAGTGGGTGGTGGCATTTACTTTTGAGTGATTCGTTGAAGGATGGGGTCATAGCAAGCAAGCACCCCATGTGGGCTCGAAGTCGGAGGCAGCTCTTCACGTCTGAAGCCTCTGGGCCCGGGGGGCTCTCCAAACAGTTTCGAGGGAGTCATATTTTCAGCATTCTTTCTACTTGATGTGGTGAAGTCTAGCAGATGCAGGAAGAACATGCCAGAATCATAAAAACACAGCCTTCGCCTTGCTTCTCGGCATCTGGCTTCTGTCATGGCTCAGGGTAGATCCTTGAAGGCCCTGGCCTCGCTGCTGGCTGCCAGGCCGGTCCCAAGGCTGACTGTTCATGTGGACCTGACCTCCTGCCCGTATATAGCATCCTGCCACCACTTGTGGGCCTTTGGATGGCGCTTCCCCCCAAGACCTGGGCCCAGCTATCCCGCTCCCCTGCCCTGTTGTGGCCCACATCTTGGACCCTGGCCTGCTTCACTTTCCTAGGCCTATGCTGACAGCTATTACTGTCACCTCTCCCACAGTTCCCTTAAAGCTAGCCCAGGGCCTAGACACAATTCACTCGTAGACATTTATTGGGATGTAATGATATTTAATTGCTCTTAATGAGAATACAACCCAGAGTGATGGACATTAAGGAGGGCACGTGATCTAAGGAGCACTGGGTGTAATGTAAGACTGTGGAATCACTGACCCCTACCTCTGAAAGGAATAATACGTTATATATTAATTAATTGAATTTAAATTAACACATTAAAAAAAAAAGGATACAACCCAGAGCTTCCACCTGGTGCCAGAGGAGTGGTTTCCAAACATGGGTATCGAGCACCTGTACCAAAGCGTGATGATGGTTGGCCCAGAGGCCAACTGGGGGAGACCTTCCTGGGGGAAGAGCCGTGGGGGGCTGGGTTGCGCAGTCGGGCTTTGCTGAGATCTATCTCACGGTTATCTTCTTAATTGTGGCAGGCATGTGAGAAATCCAGGGGAGCTCTGGTGGCTGGGCCTTCAGGGCTCAGTCCCGCCGCCCATGCTCAGCCCTGCAGGGGGCACGCAGCCCCCCCTGAGCATCACCCCCTCCCAGGTGCTCTCGTCCGTCCTGATTTCCCATTTCCATTCAGGGCACGCTGAGCCCAGCCTAGCCCACCTGTTGCAGATTGGTTGGTCCAGGGGAATCTCCAGTTTTCTGGGTCCTGTTTACTCTGCCTTCTTTCACCTGTCCTCTTCTTCACGCTTCCCAATGCTGCCAGCTTCTCACTTCATTCACATTTTCCTTATTACCCCTTTTGGACTGGGTAACCTGGCAGGGACTAAAAGCACGACTGCTTTAGGGAACACTAGAAGAAGCTGCATTTGGGACTGAACCCCAACTACCACACCTGAGAGTGGCCCTGACAGCTTCTGCACAGCCTTCTGGGGCAATTCCTACAGGCCTTTCTGCCTCCTGACCTCCCTGGGTCAAGAGTGACCCCAGTACCTCGGGGTAAGTGTACCCACCCAGGCCCATTGACTCCCACTGCCAGGGGTGAGGAGGGGATCCATATGTTTGGAGTAAGACTGTCCCTCCCCCTGCCTCCAGACCTCCTCTGGAGGCCTGGATCCCCCCTCTCCCATCTCCCTAGTTCAAGGCCTCACCTCCATCATCTGCCTTGGGACCTCAGGTCTCAGCCTCTCACCACTTTACCCCAACCTGAGTCCAGTCCACCACGTACCCCAGATCAGGTCTTCTCCCACAGTCTGCCTTACCCATGGTCCCCAAACCCCCATAAATCTCCAATTCTGTTTCCATCTCTTGCCCCTCCTAACCCTTGAAGGCCTTTCCTGGTTTCTCTGGAACGCATTCCCTCTCTTTGTTAAAGAAAAAAAATATTGAATGGCGCTTGTTCAAGATGTAAGACAGACTTTATTCAAGACCATTGAGATAGGTAGAGGGCCCAGTGCAGGGGGAGTTTGCAGTGGGGGGGAGAGAGAGATGGCACTCGGCCTCTCACACAGCAAGGGCAAGTGGGAGCTTAGAGGCAACAAACAGCATTGGGTGAGTGGGTAGAAAATTACTGGGAGGAAACATCAGGGCTAAGCGGGGGTTCTGGCTAAGCCCAGCTAACGGGAATCTTGCTGAAGGCAGGCCTGCGGGGGATCAGACATCACTTGGGAAAGGGTGGAGAGTGACAAAGCTGGTCAGACATTGAGGTGATCAGATATTGAGGGTGGGGGGTTTCTTGCTAAACTGATGAAGCCAGGTTCTTGCTGAAACTGGATTTTACGGGGAAGTGTACAGTCGGGCCTAGGAGAAGGTTCAGGAGCCTGACTGAAGTTGAATCGAACAAAGAGGCTTTCTCAGCCTCAACGATGTCCCCTGGATCGGAAGCTCCTCTGTGATCTCACTAATCATCAGGGAAATGCAAACCAAAACCACACTGAGATACCACCTCACTCCTATTCTGACGGCTGTAACCCCAAACAACAAAAACAAGAAAAGATAGGGGTGCCTGGGTGGCTCAGTAGTTAAGCGTCTGCCTCCGGCTCAGGGCATGATCCTGGCGTTATGGGATCGAGCCCCACATCAGGCTCCTCTGCTGTGAGCCTGCTTCTTCCTCTCCCACTCCCCCTGCTTGTGTTCCCTCTCTCGCTGGCTGTTTCTGTCAAATAAATAAATGAAATCTTTAAAAAAAAAAACAAGAAAAGATAACGTGTGTTGGCAAAGATGTGTAGAAATTAGAACCCTGCGCACTGTTGGTGGGACTGCAGAATGGTAAGGCACCGTGGAAAATGGCATGGAAGTTCCAAAATGAAAAAAAACTTCATGACTTTAAATCAAATCAATAGGCTGATAAACTCCTAAATGTATATCTCTGGCCTGGACTTCTCTCCTGAGCTCCAAACTGTCTACTCAACCCTGCCACTTGGATATTTAATAAACGTTTCAGACTTACCGTCTTTAAAACAGCCCCTCCCCAAACCTCCCCCACCTACAGCCTCTCTTACCTCCTGGCTGCCTGTTCCACCTTTCAGGCTGAGAGCGTGGGGTCTCCCCTCTTTCTTCTCGCCCTCACACTCAAACCCAACCCAATGGCGTATCCTGCTGGTTTACTTTCAGATTCTATCTGGAATGGAAGCACTTCTCGTGACCCGCACCACACCAGCCTGATCCCAGTCTGCCGTCTAGATGACTGCAGTCCCCAGCTGCTCCTCCTGCTTGCACTCTTGACCCCTCCCC
The DNA here is from genome assembly GCF_002007445.2 of Ailuropoda melanoleuca. Lineage (NCBI taxonomy): Eukaryota > Metazoa > Chordata > Mammalia > Carnivora > Ursidae > Ailuropoda > Ailuropoda melanoleuca. Next base: position 64,721,293 of record NC_048221.1, on the reverse strand, counting down.
AATCTATCAGCCGAAGTAACAATTTTAATACCTGGTTAAGATTTTAGATCACACTCCTCAAGCCTCTAAAGGTCCGCTGTCCCAACCAGAGTAAAAGCTAAATGAAGTCCTTACGGGAGCCAGCAAGACCTCCCCATTGAGCCTCCCACGGTTTGTCCTACACTTCCTACTTTTCTCTACCTTTCCCTGCCTCCCCCCTCCTGCTCAGCTGCACTGGATTCCTCCCTGTGGCTTGAGCAGTCCAGGTCCCCTAGCGTCTTGGCTTTTGCAGATGCCATCCTCTAGCCTGGGGGGCTCTTCCCCCAGCTCTCCCTACGGCGTCCTCCCTTCTTCTCTCTGGTCTTGCTCAAATGTCACCTTCTCAGGGGAGGCTTCTTTGGCTCTTGTATTGAAAGTGTATCATCTCTCCCTAGGTTCAACATCCTCTCTCTCTCTCTCTCTCTTAGTCCTTTCTCATTGCTTATACTCATCTTACTCCTTAGTACTCATCACTTTACAAAATTCCATCTCTCTTATTTACTGTCTTTCCACCAATCTATGAGGGGGGGATTTTCGTGTCTTTAATTCACTGGACTGTCACCAGCCCCTAGAATAGTGCCTGGTCCTCAGTAAGTTTTGATGAATGAATAGGTGGGATGGTTGGATGGATGGATGGATGGATGGATGGATGGATGGATGATGGCCCTTAACTTGCTACCCATGCACCAGATCTGAACGTCATCACCAGCTTGCTGTTCAGATGCCTGAACAAAGGTTTAGGATGCTGCCTGCACCGTGATTCGTGGAAGGCTACTCAGTAAGTATTGAAAACAGATATTTTTTTAGACCGGAACCACAGGCAGACTCCTGCAACTAGTTTTGTTCCCCACCCAAGTCCTTCCTCACAAACCAAGACCACATACCTCCGAGTGACCTGCTTACTCCAGCTCATTCTTCCTTATTTTACCTCCCTGTTCACTTTTTCTCCCCCGGTTGTCCCCGAGATGAACCCTTTTCACTGTGAACTCTGGATCCCTAACCGGAGAATGATTAACTCATTCATTCATTCCACACATTATTTATTGAGCTCCCATTATGTGGGGATACAGTAGCAAAGATAGTGACTACGTTTCCTAGTCTCTTGGAGCTCTCAGTCTAGAAGAAAACAGATTTTGAACAAATTATATATGTGAAGAGTGACCGAAGAGGGAAAGTATCCTGGGCTCTACAAAAAAGGGAATAGTCTGAGTGTAGGATTCCTCAGGAAGTCATTTAAGCTGAACGCTGAGGATCTGAGGAAGGAACTAGCCATGGGATGCTGGGGGAATGGGAGGGAGGGCAGAAAGAAGGGTTACTGTTCCACGGCTGATAGACTGCCTTCACCCCTAAATTCTTCAGAGAACATTCTTTATAGTTCCTGGACTTAGCTGATACCTGATTCTCCTCTGAGTACACCCTGTCTCCTGTGGGGGCTTCTTCATCTCCCCCTCTTCATGTCTCCGAGACGAGAAGATGGTGGTTTTTTGCATTCGAATGGCAATTTGCCATTTGCAAGCCATCATGCGTTGCACTTCACGTTCTCACTTCCCTTAGCATTTCTTTCCAACCCACTGTGTCCTGCCCATGCCATCCTCAACACCTCTGAAATCACTTTCAACAATGTCATTAGTGAATGCCGGGGTTGCTAATGGAAACCTCTCCATCCTTCTCTGTCTCTCCCTTGCCTGTGTGAGTGCCATTCCCCCTCTTGCCCACCAGGAGTTCATGCTCCACAGGGCTCCGACCTTGTCCTTGCCCCTTGCAATTCTTGCTCTGCGCTCTCTTCCTGAGTGACCCCAGTCATCCCCATGACTTGACTACAATTTATACACCAAGAAATCCCAAGTTCACAGGTCCAGCCCATAATTTTGCTGACTTATATTTCTAACATCTTGATGTCAAGACAGCACCACAAAATTAGCATATCCCAAGGCAAAGCTACCATTCCTTTCCCACTAACTGGTCTTCCTCCAATATTTGGTATCTCTGCGAATGGTTCTCTGCCATCCCACCCTGCTTGAGGAGTATCCCCTAAACCCCTCCCCTCTTTTCCTTCCAAGGCAAAATAAATCAATAAACTTAATTAATTCTACTCTGAAACATAGAAATGCAATTTGCTCCTCCTTCTTACTCTGTTCTAAAATACATTTTATAAATTCAAGCCCTTACTACTACTTGGTGGGAGTGATTGCAGGAGTCGTCCAGCTGGTACCTCACCTTGTCGTTCCTTTGTGCTGTTACCGTAAAAATTGAGCCCCTAAACTGACTCTTTTATTTAATTACGATAAAGTTTGGGTTTCATAGAGTTACAGGATGGTGTGAGAACACTTCCTGTTTCTTCTTTCTTCATCTACATTTCTCCTCTTTGCACAGCTCCTTCTCTTCAACCATAATTCCTTGGATCACTGTTATTCCCCGAATATTCTACTGATTCCTGTATAAACACAGAAACAAATAATACCATAGATATGTACCCTCTGAAAAACATTTAAAATCAAATTAAAAGGAAAAAACTTAAATTTTGTTTATGTATTTCTCTGTTTTAGATGACCTAACTCTAAAGAATGGGGAACCATTCCTGAACACACTAGGATTTGATGTGGCGATGCTGTCAGGCAAAAACGTTCAGACCGTCACCTGCCCCTATTCCAATATACTGTTTTCTTTTTTTTTCTTAATATTTTATTTATTTATTTGTCAGAGAGAGAGACAACACAAGCAGGGGGAGTGGGAGAGGAAGAAGCAGGCTCCCAGTGGAGGAGCCTGACGTGGGGCTCGATCCCAGGACTCCAGGATCATGCCCTGAGCCGAAGGCAGACGCTTAAAGACTGAGCCACCCAGGTGCCCCCAATATACCGTTTTCTTCACGCTTTTTATGTTTCATTCTTTGTCATAGTATTTCAACATGTAGTTGTGATGTTTTATTCTTTTATCAAAAAAATGACAATTCATCTAAGTTTTAAATGCTGTCACAAAAAACTGTAAATTAATTTTTCAACATTTCTTACAGTAATTAATTCATTTGTAACATCTTGCCTTTGCACTTTATTCTAAGCATCAAATATCTTGTATTCTCGTACAGCATTGAGTCAATGTATTATTATTTTCTATTGTTCTGTGTTTAAGAAAGCTCAGAAAATGCTGACTTAGAGAACTCCGAGACCTTCTATCATTTCCAAAAACATGTTAACTTTTGGCTTCCAAAAGCGTTTCTTGAATAGTCCTTTCTGTGGGTACATACTTATACTTCTCTAAGCATATGTGTTTGCTTTGAGACAGCTTATCTGTCTCTGCAAATGCTGTCAATACATCTGTCTTGCCACAGAAACTTCTAGAGAGCAGGAAGCTTACGTGTGGTCTATTCTCATAACATGTCTAGATCGGTGACCTTTTCAGGGTTACTGGGTGTCAGTTACAAGCATAAGGCCAGCAAGGTGCAGAAATAGCATTTTGTAACGGCTGATGTTGCTGATTAGAGAACGCCCTCCTTCCTTACTCTTTAACCAAAGGCACTTACCTAAAAGACAGGTGAGAAGTGGACAGTAAACACAAAGATTTGGGGGACAGTGTCAGTCATAAGAGCAGAAGTTGGGGTTCACTTGATTGAGCCTTGGATCCTGGCTTTCCCACTTATTAATGGTGTGACTGCTACCTCTACGTGCCTCAGTTTCCTATACCACAACGGTGTCAATAATACCTTAATCTCAGAGTTGTCTTTAGCATACAGATGGGCTCATATATTGTAAAGAGCTTAGCTCAGGGCCTGGCATATAGAAAGGTCTCAAAAAAATGGCAGCTACTCCCTGGCAAATGTTAACATCCTCCTTCTCCGTTGATTTATTTTGTAAGAACCTGTGGAGCTATCTTTGTGTTTAACTAGCGCGTGTGGAAATATTGAGCGTATTGATTTCAACAGCTGCTGTGATCACAGGGGCAAGTTAGTTCCTCCCTCGGGGCTCTGCTCAGAGAGCAGAGGTTAGGTTACACTCAGGTGAAGCCTAAGAGCCAGCATCTCCGGTTTTATAGGAGCTGCTCCCAGTGGCAGCGGATCTTCTCAACTTTGCCTGGAAGGTACATGTCATGGTCGTCAATGTGCTGATGGCACAGTACATCAGCTGAAAATTTGTCTTCAAATCGAGGAAGCCACTCGCCCAATTCCCCAGTTTCTAGAAAGACCACTTCCCCGGGTGCAGTGACTGGAAAACGGACCTGTGAGGCATCTATACTCAGACCTTTCTTCTTCGCAAGTTCTCAGATGAGTCTGAATCCGTGGAAAGATTGACCTAGTTGTAAATCTCTAGAACTGACTCTTCTAGTTGAACATGAGGTGATCTGTTGAAAATTAAGAAATGAGGACAGCCTTTCTGTCCATTCCCTAGTAGCTTTCTGCCTCATGGCTTCTGGAATGGCTTGCCTGATGTTTTCAGACGGATGAGTCTCTCTAAGGCCGGCAAGGGGGAAGAGCTTGGCTTCGGTCAGGTCAGATGCATGTCTGGATACTCTACCTGCCAATGAATGGCCATTGTCAACAATCTCGCTCTAGTAATCTGACAACAGGTGCAAGACTTTGTTGCATAAAGATTCTGAGAGTACAGCATTCCAAGAGGCAGTTCTCCCCAGTGGACCTCCCATTCAATGGCTCCACAAAATCAATATGGATTTTTGCTTTTTGGTCAAAATTAGGCCCTTAAATAGCATCATTTTCATCGTTAAAAATCCTTTCCAGTTACTGCACGTACTATCTGCTTCATCGGTTCAAGGCGGTCTGGAGTCTGATACCACAGGGCTCCTCTCTGCACAGTCACTGTTTGGGGTGCCCATGATGTCCTCAGGATGTACTTGCCAGGAGGGACTGACCAGCCTCAGACAGGCCCTTCTGCAGGTTGCGCTCCTTGCTATCCAGTGGACGACCAATGTGTTGAGAACTCTGGTCACCGGTCTATACTCACAACTTGAGGGTCTTGAGTAGGGCCACCCGACTGCTACCACTAGCCTCTCTACCTTGGAACTCCAGGAAGAAGTCCTGGAACTTCTGATTCAGAGAAATCAGAAATGGTTTCTCCGTAGTAAAATCTATTCCCCCATAGAGGCAGGTATGCGAAGTCCAGCAAAAAGAAGTTTCAGGGGTGCCTGAGTGGCTCAGTCGGGTAAGCATCCAACTCTTGGTTTTAGCTCGGGTCATGGTCTCGGGGTCATGGGATTGAGCCCCGTGTCGGGCTCTATGCTCAGCAGGGAGTCTGCTTGAGGATTCTCTCTCTCTCTTTCTCCCTCTGCCCTCCTGCCATTCTCTCTCTCTTTCTCTCAAATAAATAAATCTTTTTTTAAAAAAAGATTTTATTTATTTATTTGGCAGAGAGAAACAACCAACGAGAGAGGGAACACAAGCAGGGGGAGTGGGAGAGGAAGAAGCAGGCTCCTAGCAGAGAACCCTGATGTGGGGTTCGATCCCGGGACGCTGGGATCACGCCCTGAGCCAAAGGCAGACGCTTAATGACTGTGCCACCCAGGTGCCCCTCAAATAAATAAATCTTTTTAAAAAGTTTCAATTATATTGTTCTCTGAGGACAGTGACCACCAACTCATCTATGTTTCATGCCTAAGAGCACACACATGTGACCTCACTCAAGGAAAAATAAAAAGGTCTGTTCCACGATAACTATTCATCTCCCAAAGGAAGTGGGGCTGGAAACTTCTTAGGAATCAAAGAAAAAAAGAAAAAAAAGAAAGAAAAGGAAAGAAAAAAAAAAGAAAAAGAAAAGAAAAGGCCATGCATCATTACACATAAAATGCTACTGTTTGTGGTACTTTTATTATGGACCCAGCATTTTACATTTACATTTTCTCATGTAGCATTGCAATAATCTTAGGACGTTGTCAATAGTTACCTCCATTTTACAGATAAGGAAACTGAGGTTTGGAGATGTGAAATAACTTGCCCAAGATTACACTGCTGGTAAGCAGTCGGGGAGTTTCATACACAGGTGGTCTGGCCTCAAAAGTCCGTTCCTAACCGCTGTGCCTGTCTGGCTTCTGGGTCCCGATGTGGCTAGCCGAGGCCTTGAGTTCCTTAAAACATTTCCTGTTAAGTTCTGCATTGTATTCTGTTACTTGAGGTAACAAACAGGTTGGGCAGTTTGCTGATCTGATGTGATCAGGGGATATGACGTGGTATAATTTGCATAGATAGTGGGGACATTTTTTTAAAAATCTGAAAAGGGGGAAAACAAACAAACAAACAAACAAACAAAAGCTCTCTAAGAAGTTTGATCTGCGTAGGTAAAACCACTCTTCTGAAATTTCTTGGTCTGTAAACAATCACGGAAGTACCATTACCAGCTCATGCAGCGGGCACTCTAGTGTCTTGACCCTTGGAGGTTAAGGGCAGCTCCAGTCCGGCAAAAGGACACATCCGTGTAGGAAGGCCTTATGTCCATTCTGCAGTTCAGTGACAGAGTTTAAATCACTATCAGATGAGGTCAACTCCTAAAAGCACCCTTCCCTACTAGGAAAGGAGTGGCATACACACACACACACACACACACACACACACACACACACATATATATAAAGGTTTATATACACATACAGAGAGAGCGAGAGAGAGAGAGAGAGAGAGAGAGAGAGAGATGGAGTCAAATAGCCCCAATGGGGTTTCAAGTTCTTGTTTTATTTTTGGAGTGCATGTATCACAGAATTCCTTTATTTGAAGGGGCTGATGGTGTAGCCTAAGGATTTTCTTCTTCTTTCTGCAGGTACATATTGCACTAAAGCAGACCAGCGTTCCTGGAGTCACTTTGTAGATGGACGCTTTCCAGGACAGCAATGCCGTCCATGGGGTATGCTGGGACCTCGTGCCTGGTTACTCTGCTCGCCCCTTGGGGATTCATTTCATCATCTCTGGATCTTCCCTTGAAGATGTCACCCCACTCTCCTCTTGGCATGCTCCCCCAGAGGTCGTGCCATGACTGCCTTCTGTGTTCTCTGGTACCATGAAGCCCATCAAAAAACATTTAAATACTCTACCCCCACCCTCTAGGTCTGTTTATGTGCATAAACCGCTTCATCGGTCTCTAAGTGAGGATTTCCCAAACACACCGTTGTCCCTGTCTAGAGTTTAGGAGAGCACCTCTGGCAGGTCTGAACCTCCTGGGCTCCCTCCTGGGCGGCCACCCAGTCCACTCTTGCCTTTTCCCTTTCTCCCCTTCGTAGCTGTCTCCTGGTCAAGAGCTCCTCTCAGTCTCCAGGAATTGTTAGTTCCAGCGCCTCTCCCTTTCCCTTTTCTAAAGGCCTCTCCTATTCTTTAAGGTCATTACTTCCTTCTAGCAAAATTCCTCTCTTTTCCAGACTGATAGTCATGTGTCCTCCTTCATTTAAAAAACAAAAGTTCTCACACTAGCCTGTTTGGATTTAAGGGGACCAACCCTTGTTTTTTTGTTTGTTTTTTGTTTCTTTAAACAAACATCATTCTTCTTTAGTGTCAAATCAATAGCATTCTTAAAGATAAGGGAAATCTTTTGAAAGGTCCTTTAGGATTTTGTTGAAGTTTTGTTTGTTTTTTTGTTTTACTCTCAGTTCAAAAATGTAGCTGACTTACTCTGTGGTAAGATCATTCATCCTTTTCATAAGGACCCTCTAATAAAAATCAGCCACCCCTTTTTTTGTGTGTTTTTTTAATAATAATTTTTTATTATGTTATGTTAGTCACCATACAGTATATCCTTAGTTTTTGATGCAATGTTCCATGATTCATTTGTTTGCATATAACACCCAGTGCTCCATGCAATATGTGCCCTCCTTAATACCCATCACCGGCCTATCCCATTCCCCCACCCCCAAGCCCTCAGTTTGTTTCCCAGGGTCCATAGTCTCTCATGGTTCATTCCCCCTTCTGTTTACCCCCCCTTCATTCTTCCCTTCCTTCTCCTACTGATCTCCCTGCTATTTCTTATGTTCCATAAATGACTGAAACCATATGATCATTGTCTTTCTCTGCTTGACTTATTTCACTTAGCATAATCTCCTCCAGTTCCCTCCATGTTGCTGCAAATGTTGGGTAATCGTTCTTTCTGATGGCTGAGTAATATTCCATTGTATATATGGGCCACAACTTCTTAATCCAGTCATTTGTTGAAGGGCATCTCGGGTCCTTCTACAATTTAGTTATTGTGGACAATGCTGCTATGAACATTGGGGTGCATATGGCCCTTCTCTTCACTACATCTGTATCTTTGGGGTAAACACCCAGTAGTGCAACGGCTGGGTCATAGGGTAGCTCTACTTTTAACTTTTTTTTTTTAAAGATTTTATTTATTTATTTGACACAGAGAGAGAGTTAGCCAGCGAGAGAGGGAACACAAGCAGGGGGAATGGGAGAGGAAGAAGCAGGCTCCCAGCAAAGGAGCCTGATGTGGGGCTCGATGCCAGGACTCTGGGATCACGCCCTGAGCCAAAGGCAGATGCTTAACGACTAAGCCACCCAGGCGGCCCTCTATTTTTAACTTTAAGGCACCTCCACACTGTTTTCCAAAGTGGCTGTACAACTTGCATTCCCACCAACAGTGTGAGAGGGATCCCCTTTCTCCATATCCTCTCCAACATTTGTTGTTTCCTGCCTTGTCAATTTTTGCCATTCTAACTGATATAAGGTGGTATCTCAATGTGGTTTTGATTTGAATTTCCCTGATGGCCAATGATTTTGAACATTTAGCCATTTGCATGTCTTCATTGGAAAAGTGTCTGTTCATACCTTCTGCCCATTTTTCCAAGGAAACAGTAAAAAAAAACTAAGAGGCAGCCCACGGAATGGGAGAAGATATTTGCAAACGACACTACAGATAAAAGACTGGTATCCAAGATCTACAAAGAACTTCTCAAACTCAATACGTGAGAAACAAATAATCAAATAAAAAAATCAGCCACTCCTCGTGGTTGAGCCTACTTACAGCCTGCGTCCCACACACTTGACCAGACTTGGTGCAATTACTGATCCAGAATTAACATGAAGCTTTGAAGCTGAGAGTCTTTCCCTATGCTTGAGGGACTGCGTGCAGGCCCCTTGAATCCAAAGTTAGCCCCATCAACAGTAAGTTCCCATCAGTACCTGGTGGGTGGGCACGAAGAGGGAACGTGATGTGATGAGACCGGGTGTTACACGCGACTGATGAATTACTGACCACTACAGCTGAAACTGTAGTGTACTATAGGCTAATTGAATTTAAATTTAGAAGAAGTCATTAAGTTCCCCCTGTATTTTATACAGAGGAACAGAGCATGGGCTGCAAATCTGGTGCTGCCACAGCCCCCCCCCACCCCCCAGCCCACCCTGGTAATGACACCAGAGCAAACAGTCTCACGCACACATGCCCTGGAACTTTTCCAATTTATGCCTCTAGATTTGAAACTGAATGAAGGGGAGATAAATAGATGGGTTTCTACTTAAATCCCACACACTTGAGATGCCCTGTCTTTGCCTTCCAGTCCCTGGGGCTCTAGGCCTTAAGGCACTTAGAGACCCACCCCTCATGTTGTTTTTGAAGCCTGCAGATGCACCTAAAGTTGAGAGGTGAGGTCTTGCTAGAGGATTGGATTTCCAGGCATCCACTTAACCAGAGCCCTAGAACGCAGCTCAGCTGAGCGCTGAAGCCAAGTGGCTGCCGCTGAGAGTCAGGGGGTTTGGTGTCCCAGTGTTGGACTTTGCCTCTCAGAGGTCATATGGCTGCTGGCCTGGTGGTTTCCTGAAAAACACAGTGTGTGCTGCACATTTGGGAATGTTACCCCCCCAGACCTCCTCCTAGTAGGTTCTATGTGGTGGATAACAAGACCCCAAAGACCCAAAGCTCCCTTGGTGAGAAGGTGGGATACAGAGGAGGGTTTATTTTCCTCCAGGACATGGTGAACACAGTGCCATGATTATCTTTTAGAGGAAAGCTTCTGTCCACACGTGAGGAAGTTCAGAGGCCGAGGATGCTGAGAGTCACAGACTAGCGGGCACCTTGGTAAGGCTAACAACAGACTTTCTCCTTTTCTTTGAATTTCCCTGCCCATGTTCCTTCCTCCAGGCAAACTAGATATCTTCTGCGGTCTTTGCAAGGCTACACGACACTGGTCTAGAATGTATTGTGTCCTGGGCTCTGACAATATGCAGTTTCCTCCTTATTCACGGATTCCGTATTTGTGATTTTGCCTATTCGCTAACATTTCTTTGTAACCCCGAAATCAATACTCCTGGTACTGTTGCAGTATTCATGGACATGCACAGAGCGGCACAGATTTGACTTACCCACTGTGTATGCTCCCACTTGATGCTCTGCCTTCTCGTTTCAGCTCTCGTATTGCAAACAAGGGTCCTTTTCGCGGTCTAGCTAGTGCCAAGATCTTTGCATTTTTGTCCTTTTTGTTGGTGATTTCAAGGCTTAAATTGGCCCCCAAGCCTGACGCTGAAGTTGGCTAGTGTCCAAAGCACAAGAAGTATTTGCAAACCAGTGTTCACAGTGACTTTATAGAACATAATTACTGGGAGTAATGGAAATCAATTGTATTTGATTAGGAGATGAGTTGTAATGGCTGAGATTTGTTTTTTACATTTTATGACTATCAGTGGGGTTGGTGCCGTAAAAATGCTATGACCTTGGGGCATTTTGGGCAGAGAGATGCATGAAGGATACCATTGGATGAAATAAACTGTGGAGGGGCATCTGGTAGGATAGGATCAAACTGATGCTACAGGAATCCAGGACTCCCCTGGCGGAGTATCAGAATAAAAAAAGTAACTAGAAAATGATTTGGATTTTTGGTCTTTACTTCAGGGTAAATAGACATGGAGGTCAATTTCTTTTTGAGGTCTTAATAATGGAAACCAATTTAAATTGGGGAATTTTTGTTGCTGGAATTGGGATATGATTATATTATCATCATGTTTATTGCTCATTTCCTCTGGTCTATATGGATGGATATTGTATTTCGCACAACTTAAGTCTAGAAGCAGATTAAGCCATGACTTTCTGTCCTCAGTTGAGAAATGTATTTAATGTCCTGTGCTGAACTTCTTTCTCCTAGGAACAGAGGATAGTCGAGCAGCCTCAAAACAGGAAGCAAGACTCCCCTAATCAACCACAAATCTCTTCTCCCAAAGAAGATATCAAAAGAGTAAGTCACATGCTTGATTGCTAAGCCTGAGGAGTTATGAGAACTAATAACGGGTGGATGTTAGAAATTGTCTTATCCTCCTTTCTTCATGTTTCCCTTGAGGGGTTTCTGTTACTGATGAGACTGGGGTCTAACTTTCTTCTCCTTCTCCTTCTTCTTTTTCTTCTTCTAAGATTTTATTTATTTGAGAGAGTAGAGGGAGAGAGTGAGCACTAGCGGGAGTGAGGGGCAGAGGGAGAGGGAGAAGCAGACTCCCCGCTGAACAGGAAGCCCTATTTGGGGCTCGATCCCAGGACCCTGAGACCATGACCCGAGCTGAAGGCAGATGCTTAACTGGCTGCCCCAGCCAGGCACCCCAGAGACTGGGGTCTAACTTTCAAGCAGCACCTTATTGAGAGGATGGACCTGTAGCCCTGAAATTCTGTCAGGGTGGGTCACTCTTTATCTCCCTTCTGTCCCCTCCTTCTTGTCCTTAATTCTCTCCTGCTTTTTATATAGCAGGCACAGGCTTCCCTTGCCCACGGAGTCACGAAGATAAATCAGGGTCCTATGGTTCCAAGCCTTGTGTTAAGGAAGGAAGTAAGAGGCTCTGCTTTCCCCCCTCCCCCCAGTCCAGATTTACGGTTAAGGTTGGCTATATATCTTGATCCATAGCCGAAGTCTTGTATGTATTCATCAATGATAAGACCCCGAGAGGAATAGTATCCTGGAAACCCCATCAAGAAGGAGCACAGGGTTGAGCCAGAACCGTGATGTCAGGGAACGACTCCAAAGGTGGTCTGAGGGGGTTCCCTGCGTGGCTCAGCTGATGAAGCATCCGACTCTTGGTTTCATCTCGGGTCATGATCTCAGGGTTGTGAGATGGAGCCTTGTATTGGGCTCCACGCTCAGTGGGGAGTCTGTTTGAGATTCTCTCCTTCTCCCTCTGCCCCTCCCCCTGCTCACACATGTGCCTTCTCTACAATAAATAAATAAATCTTAAAAAAAAAACCCTAAAAAACCACAAAAGTCACCTGAGGAGTCCAATATCACTGGTCAAAGGTGTGGAGGGCAAATTCAAGTTCAATCTGCATCCTATTTAACTCATGAAGACTGTTTGCAGAAGAGGTGGAGCTGTTTCAAAACTTCTGCATGCCGCCTTATTTTTTTCAAGTAGGCCTCTGGGTTAGTGGTTCGTAGATATCTGAGGACTAGAATCTAACATGGGAGAAGGGGGAAGTCAGCAATGAAGCAAGGCTCAGACTCCTTGGCCATTGGTCCCCTTGAGGGTTAATCTGAAGGGGAGACCTGGGGAGGTCAGGCTTCCCTCCATTCTGCAGGTGCTGTGAGGGGTGTGGTCTTGTAGGATGTCAGCCCGACAGGTGCAGACACAAGGAGCTGCTCCCATTGGCATGCTCATGGTGCACAGGGACAGAGATTTTCAGATCCTCTTTGTTAGGGAAGACATACAGAAAAAAATAGCAATTGAATTAAAAATTGTCAGAGGACCTGAACAGATTCTTTTTTTTCCAAAGAAGAAATGGCCAATAGGTATGTGAAAACATGCTCAGTATCACTGATCATCAAGGAAATGCAAATAAAAAACCATAATGAGCTATCACCTTACACTTGGAAGAATGTCTATTATCAAAGAGAAAAGAGAGAACAAGTGTTGGAGAGGATGTGGAGGAAAGGGAGCCCTCGTGCACTGTTGGTGGGAATGTAAGTTGCTGCAGCCACCGTGGAAAACAGTATGGAGGTTCCTCCAAAAGTTACAAACAGGACTACCCTATGATCCCGCAATCCCATATCTGGGTATATATTTAAAGGAAATGAAATCACTACCTTGAAAAGATACCTGAACCCTCATATTCATTGCGGCATTACTCATAATAGCCAAGAGATGGAAACAACCTAAGGGTCCGTCTATGGATGAGCGGATAAAAAACATGTGGTTTATGTATGTATATATACATACGATGGAATCTATTCAGCCATAAAAAGTAGTAAATTCTCCTATTTGTCACAATGTGGATGGACCTTGAGACATTACACTTAGTGAAACAAGTCAAACAGACAAAAAGATAAATACTGTTTGATATCATTTATATGTAGAATCCAAAAATGTTGAACTCATAGGAGCAGAGAATGTTAGTTTCCTGAGTCCGAGGGAAGTGGGGAGATGTTGGTCAAAGGGTACACACTTCCAGATATAAGATGAATAAGTTTTGGGGAATCTAATGTACCGCATAGCAACATAGTTAAAAATACAGTATTGGAGGGGCGCCTGGGTGGCTCAGTCAGTTGAGCATCCGAATCTTGGTTTGGGCTCAGGTCATGATCTCAGGGTTGTCGGATTGAGCCCCACACGGGGCTCTGTGCTCAGCATGGAGTCCGCTGGAGAGTCTTCCTCTCCTTCTGCCCCTCCCCCTGCTCATTCTCTCTCTCCCTCTCTCAAATAAACATATAAAACCTTTAAAAAATATACTGTAGTGTATAACTGAAAGTGGCTAAGAAAGCGAATTTCAATTGTTCTCACTATACACACACAAAAGAAGAAAGTCATTGTGTGAGGTGATGGATGTGTTACTGTGGTAATCACTGAGCTATTAATAGATACGTGTATCAAATCAGCATGTTGTACACCCTAAACTTACACAATGTCACATGTTAATTATATCTCCGTAAAGCTGGAAAAAAATTTTCCAGAACATTCCAGAAGCCTCTTGTTCACTCCTGTCCATAAGCTATCCCTTTGTTCCTGTCACATCTGACCAAGGCTGCTTTCACACATCTCAGCCCTCTTCAAACAGAGGGAGTGCAATTCTGAAGGCCCCTCCTTACTTTCTCACCCAAACATCTGCCTCCACTGTGTCATCCTCAACCTTTGGTTTCGGTCTGGTTCTACTTACCTTCAGTGTTTAACTGAGACAATCTGTGCCAGCCACGGGATCCACGTGACTGTTTTGAAGTGGTGTATTTAGATGGTTGCATGCCGCTGGGGAGCAGGCTGCCTGGGTTCATTTCCCAGCTCCAGTTTTTGCCAGCTTTGTGTCTTTGGGAAAATTCTTTAACCTTCTCTGTTTCAGATTCCTCATCCTAGAAAGTGCCTGCGGTGCCTACCTCCTAGGGCTGGCTTGAAAAAAAACACATAATTTCTTATAGCTATAAAGTGCTCAGCAAAGTGCCCTGGAACAAGTGCTTCTACGGGTCAGCTCCTACTAACACGCTGAAGCAGAGCAGGTAACTCTTCTCGAGGTCTTCTCGTCAAAGGAAAACACTCGACAAATGGTTCTATCTTCAGTAAATGACACAGGTGGTTTGGTTTTTGTTTTTGTTTTTGTTTTGAAAGAGCATGTTTATTTTCTGCACAATTATTTTGGGCACATATTATGTACCAGACAGCGTGTGCTTGATAATAGTTTTCATCTAATACTTTGGACAATCTGTTGAAAGTTTCCACTGGCAAATTATTCCAGTAACACCAATGGCCGGTGGGTCAAACCAAGAGGTCACTATATCGTTTCATTAATACCACATGTTTTTTTCCCAAGTAGCCATTGCTCCACTGGCAACGGCGATGGAGTTAATCCTCATACAGTGAGTGAGTGCACAGCAGTATCATTCACCTTAACTATAAATCTTTAAAAATTTATGTGGAATGTTTTTATAACCAAATTTGGGCCTGTACTATCACCGTGCCATAGCATCCATATTGCCTTCACAGTGATATTGCAAATGTGACAGTCACCAGAAACACCTTTCTCAGAATTGTCTGACGATGGTGCCCACATCCTGGTCTTGCCCATTTTGCACATGAACAGGCTCACCTGCTGAAAGTGTTAGGAGCTCTAAAGACAGTAGCTGGATCCCCAAGGGTGTGTTTTCTCAAGGGGGTCTTTCTGTTGCTAGATTCTGTATCTCCATATTGTTTAATGCAAAAGTAAAGTGCTAGGGCAACTTGTCACAACCTGAGGGGGTGTTGGTGGGTCTTAATTGATCCATACATTAAAATATTCTGGGTCAGGCATTCCTTTTAAGAGGTCTTTGGGACAAATAGGTCTCTAAGAGATAACTGTCCTGGCATAAAAGAGACAAACTAGTAACATAAAAGAAGCAAAAGAACAAAAGTTGGACCAGATCACCTTCTAACAAACATTATTAGTAAGTCATATTTCATAGACTTTTTGGAATTGTTATGGAATATCCTAATACTTTTACTGAGATTAAAATATAGGCCTACTTCTATTTCATCCGATGTTCTTACTGAGGATTGCATTTGACCTGCAATTGGGGCCACTCGTTCTACCCTGTAACAAAGAGCAAAACAAATAACAAAATAGCAAGTAGCACCAATCAACCGGGGAATTCCTGCAAGAGTCTGGATGGAGATTCAGAATTCTTCTTAACATAGAACTCCAGGGAACCATGCAAAGGATCAGAGTTGACAACAAGTTGGACTCTTTTAGTCATTCTGAATTTTCTATAGTCTTCCCTTTTCTATTTTAATGAGCCAATCACATTACAGGAGGGTAACACCTCAAGAAGGTGACTTTGAGCAACTATTAGCAGGGAGCCTGATGTGTGGGTCATTGCTATGGAGAGATCTGGGTTATTGCTATGAAGATGGAGATTCATGGGAATCGAGGCGAATGTAGGAGACGGCCCTGACTGTGTGTGCACATGAGAGGCAAAAAGGCAAAGATGAGTGCAGGAAGCCAGGAGGTAGCAAAAAGCAGAAGGTGACGTCAGAATTTGAGATATAGGGAACTAGAAATAGAGAAGAGCCGATGGCAAGAAAAGTGTATAGGACTAATTTAATTGAACTTTGGGTAGGAGCCATTGTTTGCTTCAGCAACAAACTCATCTGCATTTCGCCTTGGAAACAGCCGGAAAGAAAAGCTTGGGCACAGGAAGAAACACCTGGGAGGGAGATGGGCGTCTAGGCCGCCATCTTGCAGGCAGGTGCGCAATCTCGAGGTAAGCGAGGCAGCGAGGGAGGAGCCGACGGGAGGGGGGGAAGTGGATATGGGGCCCGGCCTGCGTCAGGGGGATGCCCGCAGGTAAGTGGTGGGTGGAAGAAGACAACTAAATGAAACACAGAAGAGGCTTTTCTGAGAAGTATATGTTTGCTGAGAAATTTAAAATGTACTAGAGCAGTTATTTTGTTTACACTAGCAACAACCACCACCAAAAAAGTAATGAGATGATTCAGCACTGAAAACAGGACACTGCGTGTGAGCGCTCGGTAGGTCTGACATGCAGGACTAGAGGTGGCCTCACCGAGAAAGCCTTCACTGGCCAGCGTGCCCGTTGCCGAGTCAGGGTCACTTAGCCGACTTCCGGTTAGGGTCTACAAATCAAGGATTACGAGACTGAAGTACGGTTCACTCTTGAACAACATGGGTTTGAACTGCAGGAGTCCATTCATATGCAGGTTTTTTTTCTGTAAATACAGTATGGTAAATGTATTTTCCTAAAGAGTTACAACATTTTGAAAAATATATATATGTATATATAATATACAACTAACAGCCTGGAGAACACCGTGAGAAATATTGTAATAATGTCGGGTGGGGACAGAAGGGGCCACACCTGTGGCGAGTGCCGCATAATGTGCAGACTTGTCAAATTGTTATGTTGCACACCTGAAACTAATATGACATTGTATGTCAACTATACCTCAAGAATGAGAAATGTATATAAGTAAGCAAAATTAAAAAAAAAAAAAGAAATCTAAAATGTAAACCAAGAGGGGCCTTCTGTGGTAAAGAGAGATTATGGAGGCAGAGTGATTAAAGTGCCAACAGTGGCAAAATCATTCGCTGGATTTGACCACATTGAGGTCATCAGTGATTGTAGAATGAAAGTCTTGGGTATGTCTCTACCTCCATTTCAGAGAGGTTTCTTCCCATTTTCTCTGATGCATCATAACTCTATGGAATAAATCTCACAATTGACAATAATCACCTCCCTGCACTAGGTCCTCAGACCTCTTCTCATCTAGCCTCTCATCAACATTTGACACTGTTGACCACTCTCCTTTCCTTAACTCCCCTCTTTTCTGAGCTTTTGATGTGCAGTCTACTCTTCATTTTCTATTAACTCCAAAACTGCTCTTCTGTCTCCTCTCCCTGGCTGTTAATGTTAAAGTTGCTCAAAGATTTATGCTTGTCCCTCTTTGCTTTTCTCTGATCCCACCTGCATCTGTGATTTTAGTGACCACTGAAATAGTAACAACTCCCATAGCCAGTCCCAGTATCTCTGTTGAGTCCATACACTTGGTTGCTTACTTGACTTTCATTTGAGTATCTCAAAGTCCCTCCCAACTCAACATTTCCAAAACCAAACTCAAGCTATTCTCCCCACAAACCAGACTGTGCATGTCCCGGTCCTCTTCCTCTGTTCCACAGTTTATAAGTGGCACTACTGTCCATTCTGCTGTACAATCTGGAAGCCTCTGCTTTTTCCTCATATCCATTCTATCGCCACGTCCTGCTAATATAACCGCTTAAGGACTTTTCTCCCCCTCTGCTACCACCACATTGGTTTAAGCTACCCTCCTCTATCACTATCTCTACTGAGATGACTTTATTACTGCTTTTGTTATTTTAAACACTGCCCTGAAGTTCTTTGATATATCTCTCATTGACAAGTGAGGTTTTATGTTCTGTGCCCTTGAAATTGGCTGCACTTGGGACTGCACTGACCAAGAAAGTCTCATTAAAGTAGCACTGTGTTACTTTAGAACCGGGTCATAAAAGGCAGTGCAACTTTATCTTGCTTGCTAGAATGCTCATGTTGGAGCCCTGAGATGCTCAGATCACCACTATGTCCTTAGGAAGGCAAGCCACATGGAGGGGCCACATGGAGGCATTTTGTTGGCAGTTCTCATTTTTGCGCTATCTCAGCCAAAGCCCAGACAAGTGAGAGACCAAGTCATTTAGATGATTCCAGACCCTGGCCATCAATTCGCTCCCAGTTTTTAGACTTCCCAGCAAAGATCCTAAGCATCATGGAACAGTGGCAAGTCTCCCTCTGCCTTCTACTCTCTCCACCTCCCACCTCCCACCTCCACCCCTATCTGTACAAGTTGCAGAAGCACTGAATTAATCAGCATAATCAAAGATTGTTCTAGGGGATGAAAGGTACAGCGTAGGGAAGATAGTCAATGGCATAGTAATAATTGCATTTTATGGTGACAGATGTGGTGAACGTAGCCTAATATACGGACTTGTCCAATCACCATGTTGTGCACCTGAAACTAATGTAACATTGTGTGTCAACTATACGTTAAAAAAAGGCTGAGAAATTTAGGGGTCATTTGTTGAGCAGGAATAGTAACTGAAACACTGATATAGCCCATCTGGGTCTGCACATTGCTACTTTGTTCTTGACACTCCAGATTCAGAATAGTCTCCCTACTTAAAACCATTCAGTTGTGTCCTACTGGCTCTTAGGCTAAAGATGGAAATTCTTTTTTTTTTTTTTTTTAAGATTTATTTATTTGTTTTAGAGAAAGAGAGAGAGCACGTGAGTGTGCAAGTGGGAGCAGGGGAGAGGGAGAGAGAATCTTCAAGCAGACTTCCTGCTGAGTGCAGAGCCCAACTCAGGGCTCCATCCCAGGACCCCAAGATCATGACCTGAGCTGGAACCAAGAGTCAGCCACTTAACTGAGTCACCCAAGCACCCCTAAAGATGGAAATTCCTAATGTGACCTCAAGGACTGAACCGGGAGTCCCCACCCCCATCTTGTAGCACACACACAATCTTTGTCCCCTGATTTCAGTTCTCTGTNGTTCCCTCTCTCGCTAGCTGTCTCTATCTCTGTCAAATAAATACATTAAAAAAATCTTTAAAAAAAAAAAGATTTATTTATTTGTTTTAGAGAAAGAGAGAGAGCACGTGAGTGCGCAAGTGGGAGCAGGGGAGAGGGAGAGAGAATCTTCAAGCAGACTCCCTGCTGAGCGCAGAGCCCAACTCAGGGCGCCATCCCAGGACCCCAAGATCATGACCTGAGCTGGAACCAAGAGTCAGCCGCTTAACTGAGTCACCCAAGCACCCCTAAAGTTGGAAATTCCTAATGTGACCTCAAGGACTGAACCAGGAGTCCCCACCCCCATCTTGTAGCACACACACAATCTTTGTCCCCTGATTTCAGTTCTCTGGCCCCCACCCTCTTTCCTGCCACAGTGCTCTGCTCAGTTTCCTTTGCCGGCCCTGCTCTTCCCCCCTCTCTTCCCCAGAAAAGGGCAATTCATGCTGCAGGTCACACAGCCGTCCTCCTTCCTCAGGGAGACTTCCTTTGGCTGCACAACTCTAGGTCACATTTCCTCATTGCATGCTTTCACCGACCGCATTCCCTTCGACATGACAGTTCCCACTATCAGAGAGTGTGCGCTTTATTTGGAAAATAATAGGAAGCCACTGAATGATTTTGAGCGAGTAATTGGCAATGAGATGTATAATATATTGAAGTGAGAAGCATGGATACATTTTACATATTGTGTTGTGGTTGTTGGTTTTTGGTTTTGGTAAATATCCCATTGGTGTCTGTTTCCTGCCTTAGACTGTCAGCTCAACTGGGGCAGAGACCATGTCTGTTTCTGCTCCCAAGAGTAGTCTTGTTGCTTTGCATAGATATTTGGTCTTTAATTCATATAATGCTGAGGATATACTCGTAGGATGAATGAATGAACCTTGGGGGTTTAGTTACAAGGTCAGCATTTTTAACCATTATGGTTTATGGCACAGCTTTAGGTTATGGGAATGGTGAAGAGATGAAGTAGTTATCAGTCTGTTCTTCAGAAAATTACAGTCCACGTGGGGAGAGATGCTTTACTAGGATATGTACATCAATACCTCCATTATAAGACAGACACGATCCAAGGTGCTTTATATAAACTATGCTATTTATTCTTCACCACTCCTATTTTATAGATCAGGGAACCAAACCTCACACAGGATTTGAACCAAAGACTCTGATTCTAAAAACTAGGCTGAAAACATGAGATTTTATTTGGTAGAAAATACTTTAAGAACAGAAGTGGGAAATAAAGTAGATTGGATCTGATTTTCAGGTTAAGGGATTTGGGGTCTATTCTGTAGATAGGGGTGATCTACTAAAAGATTTAGAGCAGGAGACTGCTGTAATCAAACTTGATTTTTCAGCACCAAGACAGTATCTGGTGTTGGACTAGCCTTCTTACCACAAATAGAGAAGTGGACAATACCTATTAAAAATTTTGTCCAGGGGCGCCTGGGTGGCACAGTCGTTAAGCGTCTGCCTTCGGCTCAGGGCGTGATCCCAGCGTTGTGGGATTGAGCCCCACATCAGCCTCCTCTGCTATGAGCCTGCTTCTTCCTCTCCCACTCCCCCTGCTTGTGTTCCCTCTCTTGCTGGCTGTCTTTATCTCTGTCAAATAAATAAATAAAATATTTAAAAAAAAATTTTTGTCCAGACTTTGGACAGCAGGCACTGTAAGCCTTGAAAGAAGGAAAGCTATTTAGGTAACTCCCACATTGCCTGAGATTTTCGCTTGCAGGCACTTTCTGNTTTTGTCCAGACTTTGGACAGCAGGCACTGTAAGCCTTGAAAGAAGGAAAGCTATTTAGGTAACTCCCACATTGCCTGAGATTTTCGCTTGCAGGCACTTTCTGAACTGTGGTGCAGGGCAAGGAGCACAAGCATTACTGTGGTCATGCTTAGCTGAGAGGACAGTGATCTGAGTTTGGAGATGTCTTGATGTGGAAAGAATACTGGAGAAAAGGGAACCATACAGAGAAGCACCGGACTCTGCAAAAGAGTCCTTTTGGGGATTTGGCTAAATACTGAGCTGCACACACACAAAGCAAGCAAAGAACATCTGCTAGGAATCTGCGAGCTAAAAATGAGGTCCAAATCTCTCCTAGACGTAGGAGATACTTAAGTTTTAATCAGCCAAGCCGAAGTGGAGAGACCTTGTTGCAACTCTGAGTAGTAAGTAGAGCTGGTCTACCATGAGTAAAAACTACTCTAGACCCACCCAAGTAAGCCTTATAATAAGCTTTCAAAGGATCAAGTGGATCCACAAGTAAATTACTTCTTACTAGAACAATAGTCACAATTCAAGAAAAATAACAAAATCCAGACACAAAACAACACAGCACCCCAAATATCCAACATATGATAACAAAATCACAAGACATTCAGAAAAGCAGGAAAATGTGACCCCCAAACCAAGAGAAATATAAACAGATATGAGAGAGATGATGGAATTAGCAAAGATTTTTAAAATAGCTATTTAAATTATTTTCAAAGCTTTAAAGAAAATGTGACCATAGTAAGGACCAAATAGGACATCTAAGTAGGGAAATGGTAATGAAAAAGTAAAAAAACAAAACAAAACAAACAACAACAAAACCCAGAAACAAACAAAAAACCAAATGGAAATCCTATAACTAAAACAAAAAACAAAAAAAATCTGCAATGAAAAAGTCTCTCAGTGGGCTTAACAGTAGATTGAATCATGCAGAAGAAAAAAAAAATTAGGGAACTTGAAGACAGGGTAATAAAAACAAAGAGACTATAGCATAGAAAAGGGGAGAAAAGGTGGAAAAAAAGAAAGAAAAGAGATTCAGGGACTTGTGGGACTGTAAGAGTCTAATACAATATTAAGAGTCTCAGAAGGAAGGAAGATTTAAATACAAAAATTATTTAATGAAATAATCATAAGAACATTTCAAAAGTTGATGGTAAAAAATCCACAATTCTAAGAAACTCACCACCCACAGATAGAATAAATAGGAAGCAATGGCATGCATCATCACACTGCTGAAAACCAGTGATTACAGGAAAATCTAAGCCAGAGGGGAGGAAAATATATTACCTATAACAGAATGATAAAAATGATTGTGTTGTCAGAAACTGTGCAAGCCAAAAAAAAAAAAAAAGTGAAACAACATCTGTAAAATGCTGAAAGGAAACAAAAAAACAGCTAACCTAGAATTTTATATCCACAGAAAATATCTTTTAAAAAGGGAGTTAGGTGTTGTGGTGAGTGCTGTGTGTTGTGTAAGACTGATGAATCACAGAC
Source organism: Ailuropoda melanoleuca (assembly GCF_002007445.2). Taxonomy (NCBI): domain Eukaryota; kingdom Metazoa; phylum Chordata; class Mammalia; order Carnivora; family Ursidae; genus Ailuropoda; species Ailuropoda melanoleuca. The sequence continues at coordinate 64,699,076 of NC_048221.1, read as the reverse complement.
CTGTACACCTGAAACAAATAATACATTATATGTTAATGATTTTAAAAAAGGAAGGTGCAATAAAAAATATTTGTATGCAAAGCAAAGCTGAGAAAATGTATTACCAGCAAACCTTCGTGAAAAGGCAGATTAAAGGCAGTTCTTCAGGGTAAAGGGACGTGATGCGAGATGGAAGCAAATAACACAGGGGAATGAAGAGTGTAGAAAATGGTAAATATGTGGGGAAATACAAAATACTTTCTTTGTTTGATAGTGGATTTAAGACATAATTTACTGTTTAAAGTAAAAAGTCACTAACCATGAATTGTAGGGCCTTAATTCATAGACAAGCAATATACATCACAACAATAGCCTAAAGGGGAAGATAAAGCACATTGGTTTAATGTTCTTTCATTTTATTTATACGGTATAAACTACTGGAAGGTAGACTGTGAAAACTTAAAACGCATCTTGTAAACCCTAGGAACCCGTAGCAACAATAAAAATAAAGAGGTTGAGATAATAAGCCAATAGGGAAAAAATGCAATATTAAAATAATTAATCCAAAGGATGCCAGAAAAGGATGAATAAAGAATAATAAACAAATAACAAACAAACAGCAAGATGATAGACACAAACCCAATATTAATATTTACATTAAAATATTTACTTCGCTAATTAAAGGCAGAAATTGTTAGACTGGGTAATAAATAGTAAATAATACCAATACTAATAATGCCAGTTTCTGGTGTCATTCAGGTAATACTGGGCTACTTACTAAGTAAGTCAAGTCATGGTAGCACTTACCGTTTTGCACAGTGCTTCTCTTGAGGAAGGAAATCTCTGTGCTAACAATGCTTTTGATTTCTTCTCCAGCATGTGGAACTTGCAAATTCAAAACTAACCTCCCGTAATTCAATTCTGCAAATATTTGAAAAAAATTAGGAATGTTTATAATTCCATGTAACTACCACTTCTGTTTTGAAATAATGTTTCAGAGAATGAGAATGTATAAAACAAATCATTTGGCTATGGAAACATTGGGAAAACAGAAGTTTAAAGGATATTGTAAATTCTAGATCTTTATCTGGTAAAGTTAATCATTTTGAGTAAGACCTGAATAAACATTCATAGTGGGTTCAATAGTATGGAGCTAGTAATTGGATAAAGAAAGGCTTATGGAGGTGGGAGGAAAGTAATGGGAATTCAGTTCACTGTGTGCGTGGAGCAAATACAATGTGGACATGTGAGTGTCTAAGATAGCCTTAATATTACCAATGAGCAGGATCCCAATCTACACAAGATAAAGTAAATTATACTACAGAATCATAGAATTTTAGAGTTAAAAAAAAGAAAGTAAACGGACTAAATCCCCCAATTGAAAACAGAAAGTGTCAGTTGGGATTGTTAAAGCAAAACCCAAGCATATGGTGTTTACAAGGCACACGTTCAGTAAGAAGACACAAGTACAATGAAAGTGGGAAGTATGCCACGAAAACTCTATCAGAAAGCTGGCGTGGCTCTATTAATATCAGACAACATAGATTTTTAGGATAAAGAGTACTGCCAAAGGAAGAGACATTTCATAATGTTAAAAAAGGCAGTTCATCAAGAAAGTATTATAAACTATATGCACCCAATAACAGAGTTTCAGATCACAGTAAATAAAAATTGCCAGAGCTAAAGTGAGAAATCACCAAATCCACAATCATGGCTGGAAATTGCTCTGATTTTCTTTCAGTAATATACTCTTTTTTTTGTAATAATTTTTTATTATGTTATGTTAGTCACCATACAGTACATCCCTAGTTTTTGATGCAATGTTCCATGATTCATTACTTGCGTGTAACACCCAGTGCTCCATGCAAGACGTGCCCTCCTTAATACCCATCACCGGCCTATCCCATTCCCCCACCCCCCTCCCCTCTGAAGCCCTCAGTTTGTTACTCTTAACCATAAAACTGACCCAAAACACCCCCAACCTCTTTATGATATAAAAAAACTCAATAAACACAAGTGGTTGACCCAAACTTACTGACATTTACAACACTTCACCCAATAACCACAGAATATTCAAGTGCATATGGACCATTCACCATGGTAGACTATTTTCTGCATCATAAAACAAATTACAACACTAAAAGTATTAAAATCATATAGAGTGACTTATCTGACCAAGAAAGAATTAAACTGGAGTTCAATAACAAGTAGATACCTGAAAAATTCCCACATCATTTTTATATTAAGTAATGTACTTTTATATAATCAGTGGGTCAAAGAAAGAGTTACAAGAGAAATTAGGCAATACAGGGAACAGAATGTGTGCACGTGTGTGTATTTATATGTATATATTTGTGTGACAAAATTAAAGCAGTGCTTAGAGAGAAATATGTAGGTCTGATTTATAGTGCTCATGAGTTAGAGAGGGAAGGATTAAAATCAGTGACATAAACATCTATCTTGAGGAAGACAGAAAAAGAACAACATTACAGTTGACCCTTGAACAACATGGGATTGAACTGCCTGGGTCCATTTATACATATTTTTTTTTTGATGATAAATACAGTATAGTACTGTAAATGTGTTGTCTCTAACTCCTGCATTGTTTAAGGGTCATCTGCAATCAAACACAAACTTTATACTTACAGGTAAAAAGCTGAATATTTTCTCCTTAAGAACAAGCAAGATATCTGCTCTTCTCATTTCTACTCAATATTATACTAGAGGCCCTAGCCTGTATAATAAGACAAGAGATAAATAGACATAAATATTGGAAAGGAAATATAAAATGATCTCTGTTTCCCAAAGAAATAAGTCTGTATGCAAAAAAGTAATAACTGGGTGTTATACACAAATAATGAATTATGGAACATTAGATCAAAAACTAGGGATCTAGGGATGGTGACTAACATAACATAATAAAAAATTATTATAAAAAATCACTCAAAGGAATCTAAAACATAAAAGCTTCTAGGGCTAATAAGTGGATTTACAAGGTCGTAAGATAGAAGATCAATATATGGAAACACTTGTTTTTCTATACTAACAACGAATAGTTAGAAAATTAAATTTTTTAAAAGAAAATGACTTAACAATATGTGTAAAACATTTACATTGCTAACTACAAAACATTGCGGAGAGAAATTGAAGTAGATATAAATAAATGAAGAGATATAGAACATGTTTATAGGTTGAAAGTCTAGGGGGCGCCTGGGTGGCTCAGTCGTTAGGCGCCTGCCTTCGGCTCAGGGCGTGATCCTGGCGTTCTGGGATCGAGCCCCACATCAGGCTCCTCCGCTGGGAGCCTGCTTCTCCCTCTCCCCACTCCCCCCCGCCCATGTTCCCTCTCTCACTGGCTGTCTCTCTCTCTGTCAAATAAATAAATAAATAAAATCTTTAAAAAAAAAGTCTAAATAATTCTAAAATGTCAATTCCCTTCAAACCGATCTACTGATTCCATGTAATTCCAATCAAAATTCCAGATTTTTTTCTTTTGCAGAAATTGTCAACCTGATTCTATAACTTATATACAACCATAAAGAACCTAGAATAAGCCAAAATAATTCTGAAGAAGAAAAAGTTAGAAGACTTAATACCTGATTTTAGTACTTACTATAAAGTTATGGTAATCAAGACTGCATAAGACCAGCATAAAAACAGACAAACAAATGAATGATGAAATAGAGTCCAGAAATAGACCCACACGTATATAGTTTTGAGTAAGACACAAAAATCCTTTATTGAGAAAAAGATAGCTTTAAGAAATAAGAATATGTATGAACAATGGAATCTTACTCAGCCATCAGAAAGGATGAATACCCACCATTTGCGTTGACATGGATGGAACTGGAGGGGATTATGCTGAGCGAAATAAGTCAAACAGAGAAAGGGCAATTATCATATGGTTTCACTCTTATGCGGAACATAAGGAGCAGTGCAGAGGCCACAGGGAAGGGAGGGAAAACTGAATGGGAAGAAATCAGAGAGGGAGACAAACCATGACAGACTCTGGATAATAAAACAGAAAGCTTTTTGTTTTACATTGTTAAGTTTTGAGGGATAACCCGTTATTTAGCAAGATATAACTAGTACAGGTGGGCATAGAGGACCTTTCAGAGGTAAGGGAAATGTTCTGTATCTTGATCGAGGTGTTGGTTATGTTCATGTTAAAAAAACTCATTGTGCTGTACTCTTAACATCCGTGAATTTATGTAAATTGTAACTCAAGACAATATATTCTGTATATAAAAACATTGAGGTGTAGGAAGTTTCTTCCAGTGAAAGAGTACATGAAGAGGTGAAATTGGCTTCCTAGAGATAAATTTGTAAAAAGTTTGGCATATTTCAGAAATCTTCCAGAATATTGTGTGAAAAGTTTCTCAAAATATATAATTGAGGGGTGTTTATGTAAATATCCGATGGTCGGGCACAATCCTGGGAAGATGCGAACCTGTTGGCAGACACTGGAGACTCCTGCATAATAGATACTGTTGCTTCTCGTGGCTTCCACCAGACTCCGTGATATCTGAGCAGACTCTTCAGTTCTCTTCTACGGCTGGAAGTTGGGTGGTGCGAATGTCTCTGAAAAGAGGTGCCCAATATGAGAGTGTAATTCTCAAATTGTTAAAATCATTATTCTCATAGGAGTAGGTAGCATCTGTCAAAATTTAATTAATGGGGGAAACAACAGAACATCAGACTAATTCCGTCAGGTTATGAGAAACTGGAATGTTGATGATATTGCTGAATTGGATACAAAATTGCTTAAACCATGTCTGTTGTGTTATCTTATGTGCCGGACAGGAACCAATAACTCGTCCAACTTATCAGTTTTCTGTAAAGTAATCTCTAACTTTACAGAGTTGCAAAATAGCTGAGCTCTAACCACTTTTGAATCAAAATTACCTTTTTTTTTTTTGAGAGAATATGATGATTTCCAGACTGGCTTGTTAGAAAATGTTCTACTCTTTATTTTTTTTACATTATTTTCAGTATACTTTAAACACCAGTAAACCTTATGTTGATTTCAGATTGGGAATCTCCAGCTCATTTTTGTCTTTTATCTTCAGTGTTCCTTAGAATGAATGTGTTGGGGAACCAGTCAGTTGAGCAGAGGGTGTGCAGGAAAAAGAAGAGGCCCTGGAGATGGTTCAGGTTATGGGCTATGAGTGCCTGAGTAGATGTTGGCGACGGAAAGTAAGAGGACACGTGAGAAAGATACTGTGTTTTAGAATCCGTAAGATCTGGCACCTGGTTGAACATGGAGGGCGAGGGAGAGAGTTCCAATGTGTTGAGCCAGGGCACCAGGGGCCCATTAATAAACACAGAAACCTCGTGCACTTGGGGGCTGAAGGAGAGGGAGTGAGAGCTGGAAGGAGGGGTCAGTGAGGCAGGAGAGGAACCAGGCAAAGTAGCAACTTGACTTGCGGCGCCCTTATCTGATGGTTCGGAACATGGCGCTAGACTTTCCTACAGATAAGGGTTTACATTTTAGCTCACTGCCTATGCTTAGACAAGTTCGTCATCTCTCCAAGCCTGTTTCCTCTTTTATTAAATGGGGAAATAATAGCTCCTTCCCTGGCTCATCATGAAGATTAAAGTACAAGAGAGTGTCACTGTTTAGTGCAGTGCCCACCATGTGATAGCAATGCAGGAATAACTCCATTGCTGGCACTGTTCTCATGGAGTCTGGGTCCCTAGCTTGGAAGGGGTGTGCCAAAGACAAATTTTGGAGCCAGGAGACTGAGAAGAGCCCACTGGATTTGGTACTTAGGGCACTGCAAACTTCAGTGAGCACAGTTTTAAGAGACAAGCAGGTGGGGATAACCGGATTCCAGGGTTAAGCAGTGAGTGGGGTCTTGAAAAGTTGGACACAGTTAATTTAGGGGTGGTTTTTTTTTTTTTTTTTTTTTTTTGGTGGAGTTAAGCACGCAAGCCTAGGGTGTAGATCAGGGAGTGGCAAGGCTGTGAGGAATGAGGAATGTTGTTCGTTCTAGCTCTTCTGAGATCAGGAAAGACCGGGATATGGTTGCAGACTGAGAGGAAGAGACTTGTGGAGGCCACAGGGAATGACAGCTGGCATTAGATTTTGGGGAGATGATTCTCAGAGTCCATAGTCTCTCATGCTTCATTCCCCCTTTTGAGAAATAAACTGAGGGCTTCAGAGGAGAGGGGGTGGGGGAATGGGATAGGCTGGTGATGGGTAGTAAGGAGGGCACGTATTGCATGGTGCACTGGGTGTTATACGCAACTAATGAATCATCAAACTTTACGTCAGAAACCAGGGATGTACCGTATCGTAACTAACATAATATAATAAAAAGTATTATTATAAAAAATTTAAAAAAAAGCAAATCAAATGATGAAATCAGAAATAAAGGACCACTAGAAGTCTAAAAAAAAAAGATTTTGGGGAGATGAAAACAGAGTGGGTTGAGAGAAATTTTTTCCCTCAGCACAAGGAGGGAAGCAGGAGAAAATGGAAGAAGATAAAGGGAGCTTGAGTTGAAGAAAAGTGCGGTGAAGTATATATCCGTGTTTTCATCATAGTCAGCGGGGTGACAGGCAGGTCTGGGGAGACTGTGGAAGTAGGGTGCGCACTTGAGGGAGCTGGGAGCTGCATGGTGTGGGCACACAAGGGGGAGAATCTGATAGGGAGACCATGCACGAATTGAGAAGCAGGCGTGGGGGCTGGGTAGGAAGGAAGGAGGGGTGACATGGCCTATGTGAACAGGGGTGACTGGGGACGAGCATGGCTAAGCTCAGGACGAAGAGCAGCTTTAGGAAGAGTGAGTAAGGCATGTGGCAGGCTGGAAGGAGGCAGAGAAACTTCTAAGATCAAGTTTTAAGTCCGAGGATGATTGATTATAGATTGGTTCCAAGGTGTGTCTCTGCCTAAGCGTGGCTGAAGACAGTGGAGGTGAACTTTGTTCAAGTGTAGGAACTTGCAGGTGGGAAATAAAGCCAGAGAAACAGAAGCAAGAGAAGTGGGGCAGCCAGCCCAGGGGCTCAGCACTCACCATTCGTGGGGGTGTCCAGACCGGAATCACCTTGTGAGAGTCCTGTCAAGCGGTCAAGGCGGGACCGGTTCCTGAAACCCAGTCTGTCCCCTGGCCTGTGCGCAGAACAGCTTCGGAAGGCCTGTTGGGGACAGGGAACTTTTGGCTTGAGTCAGGGAAGGAGGCTCCGTTCTCTTGTGTTTTAGCTTTGCTCGGTGAGAACTCTCTTGAAGGGTCTGGGATACCAAGTTACTCTGCCAGCTGATGCTTCCCAGAAATAGAAGTCTTTTGTGTCTGTAGCACCCAGAAATCCCAAAACCCGTGTAACCATCATTGCAGTTGGGGGCGGGGGGGGGCAAATGACAGTGCTTTCCAATGAAACAGTATGGGTGGAAAGGCTGGGAATTTCTGAAGAGAGGAAGTTGGTTTGGCCTCAGAGTTCCTTTCCTTTTGTTTGTTCAAATTAACATTTCAGTTTGAAAGTCTTAAACCTCCTAGCATTATGATTTCTATTTGTTTCTGACAGGACCATTTCCACCCTGGAAATAGAAGTATGGGACAGGCTTGAGTCAAGGTTGCCAAGCAGAAGACTGTCAGGAATCTCTTTTTTACTGATAGTCCCAGGAAATTCTAGTTAATTACATATAGGAATCACAATTGAGAAATACTGCTCTAGGTGCATATTCCAGCTAAAACTCCTCTCACCTATGTGACAGGCCAGGAAAGAAATCTGTACTGATTCATACTAGAATGTGAGTGACTAATAGGAAATTCCTGCATTCAGCCTCCTGTATCTCAGGATACAGTTACATCTCGGCAGGGACACACACAACTCAAAGGAATGACAGTGACGGTGGAGTGTCTTCCCAGGTTCTGTGAAGTCACATCACATGGCAGAAGACTATAAAGAAACGTGCCCTCATAAAGAATGGAATGTGTTCTATAAATGATGAATGAGTCAGTGTTCTCTTGACTGCGAAGAGTTTATGTGGGTAAAGACTTTTCTACCACACACATTCTAAAAAAAAAAAAAAAAGCAACATTCTTTGTGGATTTACAAGTCTTTTAATGAGCTTCCGGGCCAGATAATAGATCAATTAGATCAATGAGATAGGAGCCACACCTTACGACTGTATAACTGTAATTTTTTTAAGTGTTCTTTTTACTAAAACCCCCAACAATTCTATTAGTACCATGATTATCTTTATTTCCTAGGTTAGGTTTAGAAAGCCTGCTTTGCTCTAAGTGGTAGAGCTGGAACCCAAACCATGTCTTCTCATTTCAGCACCAAATCTTTCTGGTGCTTCCCAGTGGCCCCTGACATCAGAGCTGACCCCACAGAACCTTCTTCAGACCTGTCCTCCAACAGCGTGGTGCACAGGCCACCCCTTAACCTGTCAGATATCTTTTGCTCCCCAGCAGATCATCATGTTCCCAGTGTTTGTAAATATCCAGCCAAATTTGTAGCAGATGTCTGGTTTCATGTTGAGAAAGAACATTTTTTTTTTTTCCTGTTTGGAAAATAGATCTCGATGGAGAGCAGTAACTGCAGTGTTCCTCAGTAAAGAGCATGAGGCTTGAACTTGAATAGGAGAAGCCAAGCAGCACAGCTGGCAGGTCTAGGAGTGGAGGAAAGGGGTACTAGAATGTCAGAGAGAAGAAAAGATGCACAGAGAATGGAGTGTGGGAAGTAGGTGAAAGAGAAAGGAAGGGAGCCAGGAAAGAGGAGTGATTTCTTTCAGGAAGGGGTGAGGAAGTATAACCTGCTGGATGGCAGCTGGATGACTCCAAGGGCTTTAACTACTTCTTGGGGGACGTAGTGACCTGGGGAGCGTGATGTGGGAAGGTGCTACACCTTTGCATCTGGGATAGAAGCCATCAGCAGGAGGCACTTCTTGGCAAAAAAGCTTTCAGAACCCTCTTTGTAGTGCCCCTTGGACCTATGTCACCAAGGCAGATCCTTGCAGTCTGAACATAAATAGTATCCACTTAGAAATACAGTGCACGTGAACTTCCCCCCGAGTCAACAATGAAAGATTCATCACTGAGACTAGTAGCAATGCTTTATTTTTTTTTAAAGTTCTTATTTAAATTACATTAGTTATCATACAGTGTGATATTAGTGTCAGGTGTACAATTTGGTGATTTAATCCCCATCCCCTGTCTCACCCTTTCCCCCCACTCCCCTCCCCTCTGGCAACCGCCACTTTGTTCTCTATAGTTAAGAAAGAACAAAGGGGCATTGCTGAGCTGTCAGGACTGGTGGAGCAACCCCACCAGTAAATACTGGGTAAATACTGGTGACGTAGGTTTATCTTTGTATTCTTAGTGATAGGAAGCGCGTCCTTTACAATTTTGTCACATGAGTTTTTAAGCTGCCTTTGAGGGCAGTGTTTTTTTTCATGGGCAGAAAAAATGATTCAGAAGTTGTTTCTGGTTTTAAAACTAATATTCAATTTGTCAAAGCTAGACATTTTTAAAAATCTACTTTATTATGGGTGGAGTTCACTTAAAAATCATATCATGCCATTTGTGAGTATAGCACATTTTAACAAACTTTAACACCAAACTTTTATTCCCTTTACAAATTTAGAAACCAAATACCTTCAGATATTTTCACACTGCATTTATAAATTTAATGTATTTGAATTTTTGCTTTCTTTTCTTTGGCTAAAACCTTTCTAAGTATTGAATTCTTCATTAATTCTCGTATGTTTAAGTTCTCTCAGGGCTTCCAAAGCTACATATAAACTTAAATTGTTATGTATAAATAAGATTAGTAAGGATTCTATTTAAAATTGCAAGTCTAACTCAATTGCTCAATTACGCTTTTTTTTTTTTAGATTTTATTTATTTATTTGACAGAGATAGAGACAGCCAGTGAGAGAGGGAACACAAGCAGGGGGAGTGGGAGAGGAAGAAGCAGGCTCATAGCAGAGGAGCCTGATGTGGGGCTCGATCCCACAACGCCGGGATCACACCCTGAGCCGAAGGCAGAAGCTTAACTGCTGTGCTACCCAGGCGCCCCCATTTTTTTTTTTTTTTAAAGTAAGCTCTATGCCCAATGTGAAACTTGGGACCCGGAGATCAAGCGGTGTGTGCTCTACCAACTGAGCCAGCCATGTGCTCCTTAATTATATCTTCTAAAATAGATTTATAAGACTGTCATTCTAACAGGTTGATCTCTTAGGATTCAAAATACATGATTTCAAACATGCTGATTCCTTAACACACAAAAATCATGCTATGGTCATGATTCTCATTACACTGATGTGTGCATCTTCCTCCCCAGGTCTAAATACCAATGAGCCCAGCATGGGTCCTGCATTTCTAGTGCCTCAAAATTTTTAATGATTATTAAAAAGTGACCCAGTTATTTATGGATTCACTTTATGGTTGTACCCTAATATGTGGTTTCAAATCCAAGGTCATTCTATTGACAAATTGTATAAAAAATATGTAAAATAAATTGCATAGACTTCTCATTTCAGGATGTATGTTCAGATTTTGTAAATGAATCCATTTGAATTGTACATAATGTCCTGACTTAGAGAAGCCAGGATGGCTACACAGTGATACTTAGTACTGCCAAAACGGTATTCACATCTTAGGGTCACCAGGCTCATGCCCAGAACAAGCAAAATGAGGCAAGCGGCCTCCCTTGCAGACTGATGTCTGGAGTGTTACAAGCCAATAAAGACATTTGGGGTTTTATGGTGAGGATTAAATGAAATGATCTATAAAGGCACCGAGCCGAGATCCTGGTAAGTAACAGGTGTTCAAAAAGCTAGTTGTAAAAAGAAGAGACTGGACAGAAATTGAAATAGAAAATTAGAGATTTTAAAGTTGTTTTAGTCCCCTGTTATGATCATCTCCTTTAGCTCTGTCCTTACCTTTACTCTTTGGGAAGAGATTGTAAACATTCCCAGACAAGCTGTGTTTCAAAGTGTGAGTCATAATCAACATGGCTTAGTCACTCTGCGTACGTGATGCCTTTCGCAAGAGTCAGGATGGAAAAAAAGAGCTCAAAAATAGAGTGACTTAAACAAGACACATATTTATTCCTCTCTCATGTAACAGTGAATGGGTAGCCAGGTGCTCCGGGGCTCACAGATGGATCCACTTCAGGAAGTCATTCAGAATCCTGAATTCCATCCAGCCGGCATCCCGGTCGTTCCTGGTCTAGTTCTCATCCCCGCGGAAGAAACTGATTTGCCATTCTTTCTACACTGTAGCCCATCGAGAGGAGAATGTATACTGTTTCTGTTCGACTTGTGATATGGATACCAGATGCTTGTCATACAGAAGTTAGCCAAGAATTTTGGTATTTATTTTATAGATAATACAGCACGTCTTTCTATAGAAATATTTAGTTTAAAATTTTCTGCTACTGTTTATGCATCAGGGTGAAGGGTTAGTTTGTAGAAACAAGAATTATCCTATGTTTAGGCAAATCATGCCATCTGTGTGTTATAATTGGAGAGGACACCAAGAAGTGATTTCTTCCCTAAAATAGCCCCTCTATATGAATTCCCACCGTTAACTGTGTGTTCAATTCTCCCCATTTTTCTTATTGCTCCAATGGAGGGAGTACATGTAATTACCAAGTTACCTTGTATAATCTGTGCTGCAAAGTGGTTAGTCTTCAGTCGTTTGGGAATAATGTTGTTAGGGTTGGAAAGGAAACTAACAGTTAAGTTTCTACTATTGCCAGACATCGTGTTAGCTTTTTTCACATTATCTTATTTATACCATCCAACAACTTGGTACTATCCCCTTTTCACAGGTGAGCATCTCTAACTTATATTAGAATTTAAGTGACTTCCTCCAGATTAGACAGTTAGAAGGTTCCTGGGTGGAGCAGTGGTCCTAGAGAGAAAAGGAAGGTCAAAAGACATGTGTCAACTCCTTTGAGTAAAGAGCTCTGGCTCAATGGCTTTATTGGGTCTGCCTTTGAATTGGTCACAAATTAGTTGTATATGGCCTTGGACACATCGTATCATATCATCAGGCTTCACTAGAAACGAGAGCTGGGTGTAGACATTCTTTAAATTATCTTTTGTTCAAGATTTCTACTTCATTTTCTCAACTTTTACTTCTACTGAGTATTTTAGGCACATGTTAAACTGATATAATCCATTTTACCAAGAAAGTTATCTGATGACACTTTAGCTGAGTTTCTAAAAGTGCAATGTTGTCTTTTTGGCAGCCTTTTTGAAACAGTGTTCAAAATATCCTGTTTCATTTTTACAGTTGGACTTTCAAGGTTGTTGAGAAGCTCAGAAACTCTCTTACCTAATGTCACTCAGTCGATGGGAGATTTGGTGAAGGACACACTAGGCTTCCTCTCTGAGCTGGCCCTCAACCCAACTATGGATCCTGGAGAGTTAACCCCTTCACTCTTTTATTTTATTTTATTTTTTATTTTAATGTTTTTTTATTGTATTATGTTAGTCACCAAACAGTACATCCCTGGTTTCTGATGTAAAGTTCAATGATCCATTAGTTGCGTATAACACCCAGTGCACCATGCAATACATGCCCTCCTTACCACCCATCACCGGTCTATCCCATTCCCCCACCCCTTCCCCTCTGAAGCCCTCAGTTTGTTTCTCACAGTCCGTAGTCTTTCATGCTTCATTCCCCCTTCTGATTACCCTCCCTTTCTTTCACTCTTAAGCTGAATGTTAAAAAAATTTCTGATCTTTACCAATTCAGTAGTAAAATGTTCTGGTATTGATCAGGATTCTGCACCCAATTCCAATGGGTGTGTGGGTGGGTGGTGTAGGAGGGGGTGCGGTTCCTATACCAACAAACAATTATCAGAGAGCATCAGATCCCACAGGTTAAGGGCTCAGTCCCACAAGACTGCCCCCACCCCCACCCACCACCACTTCAAACACCAGTTGCAAATCCAGGTGTGTCCCATGCTTCTGACCAACTGGCTGTAGATCAGAGGTTCTAATGATCCCCTCCTTGGGTTTGATTAATTTGCTAGAGTGGCTCACAGAACTCAGAGAAGCATTTTACTTACTAGATTACAGGTTCATCACAAAAGGATATAACACAGGGACATGGTGGTGGGGGGTAATGGGAACAGGGCTAGGAGCTTCCATGCTCTCTGAGTGCGCCACTGTCTCTGAATCTTCGTGTTTGCCAACCTGGAAGCTCTCCGAACCACCTATTATTGGGATTTCATGGAGGCTCCATTTCCAGTCCCTCTCCCTTCTCTGAATCATTGGGAGAGGGTGGGACTGAAGATTCCAAGCTTCTGATCCTGGCTTGATCTTTCTGGTGACCTGTCCCCATCCTGGAGCCCACCCAAAGCCACCCTCAATAGAACAAGAGATGCTCCTACTTTTCCTTTCACATAGGAAATTATGAGGGTTTTAGGAGCTCTGTGCCCAGGGGCAAAGACCAAAATACCTATTTTCTCTTATCTCACAGATAGATAAAAAATGCAGTAATTCCTCGAATTGCATTTTTCATAGGATGGCTCAAAACCTTTATAGGCACATGTCGGTCATTTGCATTTTTCCTTTGTAAATTGTGGAGTTGATTTTTTAAAAATCATTTTTCTTACTGACTGGTAAGGTCTCTTAATGAATTAAGGGTGGTAAAGCCTGACATAGAAACTTAATCTTTTTTTTTCCAGTTTTCATTTGCCTTTTAATTTGTTTAAAGATTTATGTATTTATTTAAATTGTAGATGAGAAACAGTTAACATTTTCACCATGGAAAGCCTCAAATTTTGGGAGCCATCACTATTCATAAGGTTTTATTGACATATAAAATTTAAAAATTTTATGTGATTATAGCTATCTTTTCCTTGATGCTTTCTTGTGCATTTTATCATGGTTACCAATCTAGATATGTCTCCATGAAGATAGGAAATGCTTGTTATTCCAGCTTATTCTTTTAATATCTAATAGTGACCTGGAATATAGATCATGCATAATAAAAGTTTCTCTAATAAATAAATAGAAGGCGTATGGGAAACAATTGTCCCAGTTGTTTCCCATACAATTGAATAGTTAGGGTCTGTGTTCATCCTTGTCTTGGCCAAAGTGGGCTTGGACAACCTGGAATAAAGGTGGTTGACCACTGGTAGTCAGGTTTAAATTCCATGTGGAGACTGGAGAACAGAGTTTGTAAACTGGCTTTAAATGATTACAGAAGGTTACGGGAGGAGGAATCTCCCAGCGAGAGACAATAAACCCCTTATGCCTTACTGAGGCATGCATACATCATAATTTCCTTTATTTGAGTCTTTAAAATAAGGGGATTTGTTGTCTAAATTTAGGCTAGGTGTCATTTTGCCTGGACTTGGAAGAAGGATGGAATATCCTCTTATGTTTATTTGGGACATGCCCTTCTGTGGACCTTCCACATCTCAGAGCCAAAATTCAGAAATTTGCCAATGCCCCTTCATTGAGAAATTGAGAACGTCATAAAAGAGAGAGAGAGAGAGAGAGAGAGAGTGTGTGTGTGTGTGTGTGTGTGTGTGTGTGTAGGAAACAGGAACCCTCCTGATGTAAACAAGAATATCTAGGGTTATCTTTTGCTTTAGGGTATGTGGTCTTGAATCACCTTTTAATTCATGTGATATCCTTGACCCACAGCTATATCCTTGACTTTTGAACAGCACAAACTTTTGGATTGGTGTATATTCTGGGGTCTGCTTTTGCAGGAATAGAGTTGTATTTTCCCAGAGCGGAGACCAAAGTTGTTCATCATTACTCTTACATAGACATAATATATAGAATGTAATTAAAAAATTCACAAGTTAAAGTCAGAAACACATTTGCTATAATACAGTCCACAACTAATACATTTCACTGTAGGAAAGTAGAAATCCAGAGGGGAGAGAGGAAAACAAAAATCATTTACATTCCTACTCACGCAGATAATCATTGCCAAGAGCTACTGTCTCATAGAGCTTTTTTCTGTGTGTGTGTGTGTGTGTGTGTGTGTGTGTGTGTGCACATATGTCCTTGCTGCAAGTGTGCCTGTTATTACAAATTGAGGTCATAACTTATATTTCATTTGAAACCTTTTTTAGAGCTTTATTAAGATATAATCAACATATATGAATTACACATACTGAAATTGTACAATCTGATAAGTTTTGACGTAGGGATAAACCTTTGAAACCATCATGACAATCAGAATAATTAACATGTTCTCTACCCCCAGAAGTTTCCACGCATCCTTGGAAGTCTCCCCCTGCCGCCTATCCCACCTCATCCCCAGGTATCCACCGATCTTTCTGTCCCTGTAAATTAGCTTGCATTTTCTAGAAATTTACATGAATGGAATCATATAACATGTGCTCTTTTTCATCTAGCTTCTTCCATTCAGCCCGATGATTCTGAAATCCATCCATGTTGTTGCATGTATCAATATGTCATTTCTTATTATTCATTTAAAAATTATTTTATTAAAATTATTTTATTTTCATTGTTCATAGTAGTGTCAACACTCTCAATGATCCTGATATTAGAAATTTGTGTGCTCTTTCATTTTTTTTTTTGCCCAATTGGTGTGGCTAGAAATTTAAAAAAATTTTTTTAAAAGATTTTATTTATTTATTTGAGAAGGAGAGGGAGAGTGAGCATGGGAAAAAGAGAGAGAGAACCAGTGAGAGGAGAGGCAGAGGGAGAGGGAGAAGCAGACTCCCCACTGAGCAGGGAGCTGGTGCGGAACTCGATCCCAGGACCCTGAGATCATGACCTGAGCCAAAGGCAGATGCTTAACCGACTGAGCCACCCAGGTACCCCCGGTGTGGCTAGAAATTTATCAATTTTATTCATTTTCTCAATGAACCAGCTTTTGGTTTCATTGGTTTTTCTTTTTTGTTTTTCTGTGGTCTATGTCCTTGGTTTTTGCCTTGATTTATATTATTTCCTTCCTTCTGCTTACTTTGTGTTTCCTTTGCTCTTCTTTTTTCTAGTGTCTTTGGGTGATAGCCAAGACTATTGATTGGTGGACTTCATTCTTTTCTAATTTAGTGCTGTAAAATTTCCTATAAGTACCACGGAGCTTCTTTTCCCCAATTTTGATATATTGTGTTTTTGCTTCCACTCAGTCAAAATACTCTTGAGTTTTCCTTTTGATTTCTTTGACCTGTGGGTTATTTAGGAATGTATTATTTAGTTTCCAAATATTTGAGGATTTTCTAGATACCTCCATGTTGTTGATTTCTGATTTAATTCTATTATTGTCAGATAACATACTTTTCTTGTATGCCTTGAAGCTTTTCAGATTTATTGAGTCTTGTTTTAGAGACAGAATATGGACTCTTAGGGTAAAGTACCCATGTAACTTTGAGAAGAATAAATATTTTGCTATTGTTGGATGGAGAGTTCTATAGATGTCAATTAGGTCCAACTTGTTGACAATATTTTTCAAGTTTCCTATATGCTCACTGATGTTCTATTTATTCTGTCAGTTACTGAAATAAGGATATTGAAATCGCTGACTCTAATTCAGTTTCTGTATTTCTCCTTGTAGTTTTTATCAGTTTTTCTTCCACATATTTTGAAGCTCTATCATTAAAAGCATAAATATCTAGGGTTATTGCTCTATTTTCTTGATAAATTGACTCTTACATCCTTATGAAGTAAACTTCTTTATTCCTGGTAATATTTTTTGCTCTAAAATCTACTTTGTCTGATATTAAGATTGCCACCCCAACTTCGTTTTCATTGGCATTTTTATGGTATAGTATTGTATATCTTTCTTTCTTCCTTTTACTTTTAGCTGATTTGTATTGCATTTAAAGCTAGATTTGTACAGGTAGTTTTTGTGTTTGTTTGTTTTACCAGACTTTCCTTTTTTAACCCAGTCTGATAGTTTAATCCAATCTGATTCACATTTAAGGTGGACATTGAGATGGTTAGATTTAAAACTCTCATCTGGGGATACCTGGATGGCTCAGTCGGCTGAGTGTCCGACTCTTGGTTTTGGCTCAGGTCATGATCTCGGGGTCATGAGATTGAGCCCCACATTGAGCCCCCATTGGGCTAAGTCTGCTTGAGATTCTTTCCTCCTCTCTCTCCCCCTCTCCTCCTTCCCCTGCTCACACATGTTCTCTCTCTCTCTCAAATAAATATATAAATATCTTGAAAAATAAAGCTCTCACCTTGCTCTTCGTTTTCTATTTCAGCCAATTGTTTTTTGTTCTTTTCTCTTTTTTCTGACTTTTTTGGATGAATCGCATGCTTTTTATGATAGCAATTTTTCTCCTTTTTAAGCTCTTCACCGTTACTCTGTTGTTCTTTTTAGTGGTTCTTTAGTGGTTCTTTAGTGGTTGTAGTATGCTTCTTTATTTTATTTGATTTATTTTCCTGAGAGAGTGCGCATGCGTACACGAGCAGGTGGAGAGGGTGGGCAGATGCAGAGGGAGAGATTATAAACAGGCTCTACATCCAGCACAGAGCCCAACGCGGGGCTCGATCTCACAACCCTTGGTTCGTGACCTGAGCCAAAATCAAGAGTCGGATGCTTAACTGACTGAGCCCCCAGGTTCCCCATGTATTATGTATCTTTAACTAGCTGTCTGCCTTCGGGCGATACTTTACCAGTTCACTCACAGTGTGAGGAATTACGGCAGCACACTTCCACTTCTCCTCTCCTGGTTCTTGTGCTACTGTTTTTGTATATTTCTCTTCTGCATGTATTATAAACCCCACATTACATTGTAATTTCTTTTTATTTAAATGACACATACATACTATAATCGATCCCAATAGTAAGAAATAAAAATCTTTGTATTTACCCACGTAGTTAGATTTTCTGGTCGGCATTCCTGCGTGTAGATTCAGGTTTCTATCTGGTATCATTTCTTTCTGTGGGAAGGCCTTTCCACTGAAATATCTCACAGTACTATTCTGTTATTGATGCATTTTTTTCAGTTGTTACGTGTCTGAAAAAAATCTTTATTTCACATTCATTTTTGAACGATGTTTTTATTGGGTAAAAGTTTCTAAGGTGACTTTTTCTTACAGTACTTTAAAGACTTTGTTTTAGTGTCTTCTTTCTTGCAGGAAATCTGATATAATCTTTATCTTTGTTGCTCTGCAGTAATATGTTTTTTTTCCCCCTCTGACTTTTAAGAGTTTCTCTTTATCACTGGTTTTGAGTGATTTGATTCTGATGTGCCCTGGGGTAGTTTCATTTGTTTTTAACGTTTGAGTTTCACTGAGCGTCTTAGACTTAGGGTTTTTATAACTTTCATCAAAGTTGGAATATTTGGGGCCATTATTTCTTCAAATTGCTTTCCCCCGCCCCGTCCTTTTTCTAGCTCCTTTCCTTCAGACTCAAATTATACTTATAATATATGAGTTGGAATTTTCCCACAACTCACTGATGCTCTATTTTTTCTGGTCTTTTTTCTTTTTGTGTTTCATTTTGTATAGTCTCTATTCCCACATGATGTATTTTTTTCTGAAATATTTCATTTTTATCTGCAGGAGTTCTTTTCGTTGTTGTTGTTGTTGTTAATATCTACCACGTCTCTGCTCAACACAATCTCTCATGTGGTTTTTGAAAACATATGGAATTCAGATATAATAGCTGTTTTCATGTCTTTTTCTACCGAATCTACCATCTGTGTCAGTTTATTTTTTTTTAAGATTTTATTTGTTTATTTGACAGAGAGAGAGAGAGAACAAGTAGGCACAGTGGCAAGCAGAGGGAGAAGAAGCAGACTCCCTGCTGAGCAGGGAGCTGGATGTGGGGCTCGATCCCAGGACCCTGGGATCATGACCTGAGCCAAAGGCAGATGCTTAACCAACTGAGCCACCCAGGAGGCCCCGCTCTAGGTCAGTTTTAATGGACTCTCTTTTCTTTTCATCAGGGGTAGTATTTTCCTGCTCTTTCATGTCTTGATACTTTTTGATTGGATGTCAGACTGCGTTAATTGTACTTTGCTGGGTACTAGATATTTTTGTGTTTCTATAGCTGCCCTGTAGTTATGCTCCGGACACTGTTAAATTGCACAGAAACAATCTGATCCTTTTGGGTCTTCAAGTTTTCTCATGTGTAACCAGGGAAGTATTTAATCTAAGGTAAATTTACATGACTGCTGAGACAAAGCCTTTCTGGTAGCCTGTCTGATGAGTCATGAATTATATCATTTTCCATTCTGGGTAGTGGAAAGGGATACTATCCCTGCTTCTGCCTGAGCTGTAATGATTATTTTCTGTAATCTTCTGGGTGTTTGTTTCCTCAGCTTCAGATCATTTCCCCAGAAGTGTGAGCTGTTCTGTGCCCTCTCGAGTAACTGAGAGGCCTTTCTGCAGATGTCTCTATGCAGTGCTCCCTGAACTCCTTCCCTTGGCCTTCCCAGACCCCCAGCTCTGACACTTCCACTCAGAGTGATTGCTGGGCCGCATCTCTTTCCCAGTCCCATGCCATAGCCCAGAAACTGTCCCGGCGATCAGCCAGGGTGACCGTGGCCTCGCCTTGAGTGCCTCTCATCTCAGAGTTCATCACCGTTCATTGCCTGAGAGCTGTTGGCTCATCATTTGTCCACTTCTTAGTTGTTTTAGGAAAGAGGATAAGTCTAGTCCCTGTTACTCCATCTTGGCTGAAAGTAGCAATCACAAGACCTGTTCTTTACACACTTAAAATACGTCACAAACATTTCCTGTTTCTTTAAATATCATTAGTTTACATAATTTTTTGATGACTACAAAGTACTTTATTAGTTAGAAGTAGCATAGATTATTCAATCAATTAATGTGCCTGGTTATTTCCCCACTCTTACCCACAACATTGCCAGTGAGAAGCTTAATATTTTTGAATATCCATTTCCTCAAATGTATTAATAGAAAACAAGTTACCAAGTTAAAGAGGATTTTGATTTAAGAGTCCATACTACCCTCTGAAAGGTTGTACCCATTTGTACATCCACCATACCCCTGCACTTTTTACCAGCATCAGATATTGTTGATTTCGTAAAGCTTTTTATAAATTTGGTAAGTAAAAATGGTACTTTTATTGATTTTAGTTTGTATTTCTTGCTTACTTTTGAAGCATATTTATAATTAGCTAATTGAAAAGTTCTATAACTTCTTTTGTATTGTCTGTTCTTATCCTTTGTCAATTAAAAAATTTAAGTTATGCTTTGTTATTGATTTATAAAATATATTTCTATAGAAAGTATATGTGTGTGTGTAAACCATATAAGCCATATATAAATATATAAATGTCAAATATTTCCCCAGGCTTTTGCTTGCTATGTATAGTATATTCAGATATAATGAAATTGATTTGACCTTTGCCATTATGGTTTCTGTCTTTATCATTTTGCTTTAGAATATAACTAATATAACTCCTACCAAATATAACTCCTACCTCATAGCCAAGTTAATATTTTACTTTATTTTTCACAGCCTAAATTTCTTTTTTTTCTTTCTTTTTTTTATTTTTAAAACTTTAATTCATTTGGAACTTAATTTTTTTCATCAACTGAACTTTATTTTTCTACTGATTATATTTTATAATGTTTATATTAAAACATTTACATTGCTGTGTTAAATGCCTTTAACACTGTTTATTTAAAACCTGTTCTCGGGGCACCTGGGTGGCTCATTCATTAAGCGTCTGCCTTCGGCTCAGGGAGTGATCTCAGGGTCCTGGGATTGAGCCCCACATAGGGCTCCTCTGCTGTGAGCCTGCTTCTTCCTCTCACACTCCCCCTGCTTGTGTTCCCTCTCTCGCTGGCTGTCTCTCTCTCTCTCTGTCAAATTATATATATTAAAAAAAAGATAAAATAAATAAATAAAATAAAACCTGTTCTTGCCCCCAGAGTTGTTATGCTGTTTCTTATCATCTTGTGATAAATTCTTCTGAATGTTTAAATCTTTTCTAGATTTTCTATTCGTTCCATTAAACAATTTGTCTCCTCCTGTGGCTGTTTCATATTATTTCAATTATTGAAACTTTATTAGACAGTGATAGGCCCATGAGAAAATATTTGGAAGGATAAATTACCCATTCCCTGAACCTCTTATTATTATTTTATTTTTTTAACATTTTATTTTATTTATTATTATTATTTTATTATTTATTTTCTTTTATTATTTTTAACATTTTCCTGGAAAATGCTATTCAGTTTTTTCAAGTATTCCTGGAAAGTTGAGAAGCAGTGCAGTGTAGGCTTCACTTTCCTGGTAACTGCGTTCAAATCCTAGGTCCCCAGCTGACCCAGCAAATTAATTCACTTCTTCATGGCCCAGTTTCCTTATCTAGAAAGTGGGGGTACTAATAGTCACTACTTTATAAGTTTATTATGACAATGATTGCTTGCGTGGTGGCTGGAACCAATGCCTAGAACACATGAGAACTTAGTAATGTTAGCTTTGCTGTTTTTATTTATTCTCTAATTTAATTTTAGAATTATTTTGCCAAAGTCTAAAAACATTCATTGTGCTTTTTATTGTGTTTTACATTGTTATGTTATTATTATTTATTATTATCTCTTCTAAAAACATAACATGACTCTTGTTTTCCTTGTTTTTTGTCTCTTCTGTGTCTTTGTGTGTGTGTTTCTGTATATATATATCATGTTTATTTGTAATTATATATATCTTACACAATTATATCCATACACGCACTCTGAGAAGTAGGGCTTAGAAATATATGAACATGTTAGAAATTATCTGTGAGTACTAGAGATAACACTCAGAAATACTCAAAATGTCTTCTCTAAACATCACTTGCATAGTCAGAAACACAGGATTTTAAGACGACTCCGGTGCCCTAGTGCTCTGTTGTTTTGTGCTTCAGACATAAGGACAGTACCTGTTAGATATTATGGGCTAGGTATTACACAAGTACGTTGGAAAATAAATTGTTGTGTGGTTTTTTTCTAATATGTTATTGATGAAGGAAGTTGATTTGGGGAGAATTGGATAGGATCCTGCAGAGAAACAATTTTGAGTGGATGAGTAAAGTGACTTCCTAAAAACACACATGGATGGTCTCTGTTGAAATCCCCTTCTTTCCTTAATCGTCCTTTCTTTCTAAAAATAAATTCTCTTGGAATGCTCCAAAGTATCTGGACTTGATCTCAGAAGGTGACCTGTCATGAATATTTATAGGAGTGAAGAACTTCAGCAAATAAAGGCTATGTTTAAGCTTCTGCCAACCCCAGATGGAAGCTTGCTTCGGCATTTCTAGATTTAGGAGACGTAGGGTCATGAAGGAAAATATTGACATTTATTTAAATAGGTGGAAAAAATGAGAAGATGACTACAGGTTGGCCTTCGTCTTACGCTCTTACAACATGAAACGGTAAGAGAAGTAACTGACACACCGGAGAACATGGGCCTCCACACAGGGGAACTATGAAGGACATGACCTACAGATTGGATTTTCCTCTTACACACTCACTGTGTTAGAAGCCATAACATTTGCTCGAGAGTCCAGGGAGCAAAGGCCACAACAAGAGGAGGCATCACAACACAGTAGAACATTTCTGATCATGACAAAGATGGTTTGCCCAAAGTCACAGACCCCCTGCCCAAGACTGGGCTATGGCTCCCACCCACAGCTCTCATTAAACCCCTCCCTTTCCTATTGCAACTTGTGCTGCCCCTGGCTGTGCTCCTGGTAGCCATGCATGGGTCATCTCACTGTCCTTAGAGACCTGTTCCCATGAGGCCTCTCAGATGCCATTGCTGACCAGTAAGACATGGTACAGACCCTAGATTTCGAGGAAACCACCATGCAATATTGCTTTATATGATAAAACAAATTTGTTTCCTTCAAGGGCACCTGGGTGGATCAGTGGGTTTTTGACTCTTGGTTTTGGCTCAGGTCCTGATCTCAGGGTTGTAAGATCAAGCCCTGTCTTGGTCCCCATGCTCAGCATGGAATCTGCTTACGATTCTCTCTCCCTCTTCCTCTGCCCCTCCCCCACTCGTGAGCACACTCTGTCCCCAAAATAAATACATAAATTTTAAAAAATGAATTTGTTTCTTTCTGATAAGTGGGCAGAGATCTGCCTAATACATAGATTGCGCATATAGATACTTGATCTGATGAGACTAGCAGAGGAGTGCTTTCAAGAACTGTGGAGATATCTCTCAGATAGGAAGTCCTGACAACACAGAGAGCAAAAGGCCTATTAAGTAGGAATAGAAGATGAATTTTTGACGCTTCGTAAGGGAAATAATAATGCAAAAACCCATGGAGGTCAAGTGATTTTGTAATAGCAAGGACCCCAACTTCTATCTCCTCATTGATAGAACTGTAAGGAAAATCGTTGTTGACGTGTTATCATCAACTAGTAGTTATCTACTGCTGTGTAAAAAATTACGCTGAAATTTGGTAGCTTACACAATAAACCTTTCTTATCTCACACATTTTCTGAGGGTCTGAGATCTGAGAGTGCCTTAGCTGGTGGGCCTACTTCAGGGTCTTTCATGAAGTTGCAGCCAACCGTTGGCCAGAAGTTGTCCTCTCGCCCAAGGCCTGACTGTGCCTGCAGGATTTCCCTCAGGCTCATTCATGTGACTTGTCGGCAGGAGGCTTTGTTAGCGCTCCACACGTAGCACTCCATGGCTTTTCTTTGAGTGATTCAACAGGGAGCCCTAGCCTAATCTTGGAAGTGGCAAGTGCTCACTTGTTCCATATTTTACTGGCCACATAGACCTGCTTGGTACAGTGTGGGCGAGGAATGCACAAGAGAGGCAGCGATCATTGGGGGCCATCTTGGAGGCTGGCGGCCACACCTACGGAGGGTGCTTTTTCTTGGGATCTCGAAATTTCTAGCAACTCGGCTGCTAATTCTTTTGTTTAAACTACTCAAGTCTGATAGGGAACACATGAACCTGGTTAAAATGTGGAGCAGTCTAAATGTATTTTATAGAAGTCGTTGTAGATTATATTATGATAAGTGGGAGCCAATTATTAAGGGTAATTGCTTCAATAAAATCATGAACAGCCAATTAAAGCCCTGAAGATAGAAAAATTTTTACCTATATATTAAATCATAAAAGATCTGAAAGAACTTACTACAGTGTGACTATGAAGTAAGGTTGAATTTTTATCTCCTTTTAAATATGATGAGGAGAATGGGGACTCAGGGTGAAGGGTGAGGTAGAGACACACAAGGCTAGTTTAACGAGGAAGTAAAGTTTCCCGTTATATATTCAATTTGATTTGAGATTTCTGAGTTAAAACACTAATCCTACAGTTTTCTGGGTTTTTTCCCCATAGGTGCTGAGATTATTTTATAAATTACTCAGATTTTGTATTTATAAGACTTTCCTACTTTTCAAGTAATTCTCTACTTCTTGGGAGAATCAAGCAGCAAGCCTCACCAGTCAACATATTCAATGGGTTGTAGCAACAAGGTAAGAGGTGAGAAGGTGCTAGAAGGGGGAAAAGGGTGCTCATGAGGAGGGAAAGGTGAAACAAAGGCGGATGTGACAGAGAGGAGTGAATTGGCAAGCTATAGCTTCAACCTCTTTCTAAAAGGGGGTGCAGCCTTTCAGCTGCCAAGCACCTGGGTGGATTTGGAGCGTGCTCATATGAGGACAGGCACCGGGAAGAAGTGAAAGCCTCCTGAGCCCCTCTGGGACAGAAGGGGTGGTGAAGAGCAGACGTGAGAGGGGATGAAGGAGAGAGCGTCTGCAGATGGGAGGAGGCCATGAAATGGGCCACGACGCACAGGTATTTCCTTGGTGCCCCACAGTTTAGAACTGTTTGATGTAAATGGATTTCTTGTGTACGTGCTGGAAAAGGAACTGAACTCTAGGCTGCTGCCGAGCAGAACAGAGATGGGACTTCTGGGGACAACCATCGGGGACGGGGGGACTCTGACATAAGGAGCTCAGGAATTAGTGGACATATAGGGAGGATCTGGGTTGTCATTTGGTTGTGAAATTGGCAGTGGGGACGAGCCAATGATTCCTGGTTCTCC
The DNA here is from genome assembly GCF_002007445.2 of Ailuropoda melanoleuca. Classification (NCBI taxonomy): domain Eukaryota; kingdom Metazoa; phylum Chordata; class Mammalia; order Carnivora; family Ursidae; genus Ailuropoda; species Ailuropoda melanoleuca. The sequence continues at coordinate 64,674,161 of NC_048221.1, read as the reverse complement.
AAGTGCAAGGAAGGCCAGCTAACCTCTTGGTTTTGGCAGTTTGGTGAGATTTTTGACATCTGAAAACTCATTTTGGTTTGGGTGCAGAGCTAAGATGTTCCCTCCACGTGGACAAAACCCCCATGCAAACACACAAACAAGCACCTACACACGTGTGTGCACATGCCCACGTGCGTGCACGCACATACACCCTCCCCCAAACACATTACTCCTCTTTCGGCAGCGCCAATCTGTTGTTCTCATTTCAGATGAATGAGTTTGGCCAATTTGGATCTTTCCTTTCATGTCACCGAATGGCGAGTTGCCACAAATGTCGCTCTGCTCTCTCATAGAAAAGCCTTGCCTTCTGTTGGTTCTGGGGTGCTTTTGTTTAGGACAGTCTCCTTCTCAGGAGTCTGGTCATTTTCAGTGGCTGTCGCCGGAGGGAAGGCATACTTGGAGTGCACCATCTTCAGGCCTGGGGAGAGACTCTCGAGGGGGTGGGCTTTCATCTCTCCCACGCTCTCCTAGTCTTTCCCTGCCAGGGGGGTGCATCAGCCGCCATTTCTGATTCCATAGCTTTCCAAGCCCTTGCAGATAAAGGAATGGTTCAAGAGAAATTTCCTGAAGCTGCCCATGGCTGTGAGGCCCCTCTATCTTCCTTCAAATACCCTTGATGGACCTTGAGAGGCACTGGGCTCCCCGAACTTCAGATTGCTTAAACTGCTGAGGGAAACGTTTGAAAATGCCATTACTCANCCCTGAGCCGAAGGCAGACGCTTAACCGCTGTGCCACCCAGGCGCCCCCAGCCGCCATTTCTGATTCCATAGCTTTCCAAGCCCTTGCAGATAAAGGAATGGTTCAAGAGAAATTTCCTGAAGCTGCCCATGGCTGTGAGGCCCCTCTATCTTCCTTCAAATACCCTTGATGGACCTCGAGAGGCACTGGGCTCCCCGAACTTCAGATTGCTTAAACTGCTGAGGGAAACGTTTGAAAATGCCGTTACTCATCCTGATAACGTTAGAGTATGTAAGTACCAATGCCAAGAGACTCTTGAAAGATAAATTCCAGCAGAGTTGGCCCAAGTTTCTAAACCCTGCTGTCTCAACACTCATATGATGGTAAAGGATATCAAGAGATCTTGAGTTAGGGGAGACCAGTAGCTCCACCAAGCCAAAAAAGATTTTTAGAATTCCACTCTTGAACAAAGACAACTTGATAGTCTCTCCATAACCTACCCTACTTTTAAAATATATCCAGATTGTCGCAAATGTCTAATTTAAACTCAAAATTTTCAGATTTGTAAAATGCTATCCCCCTTACCCCCCATATACACATCTTATTTTTTCTTAATTAAGTTTAAGTTCCTTGAAGCCCAGAATGAGGCTTAGGGTTCTCTCACATCTTTCACAGGGCCTGTTACCATGTTGGGTGCTTCAATAAGTACTCTTTGGTTTCGTGTTTAAGCATATTTTCCCCAGTTCTCTAGCAACGAACAAGAAATGATAGATGACCTCATGTAAAATCATGTTCCATATAAAGATTATGTAATGTGTAATTAGATTCTGCTGTCAGTTTTCATCTTTTATGTATAGTGGCCAGAGGTACNAACCTACCCTACTTTTAAAATATATCCAGATTGTCGCAAATGTCTAATTTAAACTCAAAATTTTCAGATTTGTAAAATGCTATCCCCCTCGCCCCCCACATACACATCTTATTTTTCCTTCATTAAGTTTAAGTTCCTTGAAGCCCAGAATGAGGCTTAGGGTTCTCTCACATCTTTCACAGGGCCTGTTACCATGTTGGGTGCTTCAATAAGTACTCTTTGGTTTCGTGTTTAAGCATATTTTCCCCAGTTCTCTAGCAATGAACAAGAAATGATAGATGACCTCATGTAAAATCATGTTCCATATAAAGATTTGGTAATGTGTAATTAGATTCTGCTGTCAGTTTTCATCTTTTATGTATAGTGGCCAGAGGTACGGAGAAGAGGTAATTGGACTCCTTCATTGAGACTGGGTTCTTAAAGCAACTATGAAAAAGAGTATTTTTTTGGAGTGTGTGTGTGTGCATACATGTGCACACGCATGTGTTTACTATAATTGTGGGCGGAATAGGTGGAGTACATGATAGGGCAGAAGGCCATCGGGTTCCATTAATATGGTCCCTTATATAGATTATTCATTTAATATTGATAACAATACCCTTCGCATGAAAGATGTAGAGAGATTAAGGAATTTGCCCAAAGTCACACGGCTGGTAAGAGGAAAACCAGGACGCATCTAAAGCTCACAGTGGAGAATTCTTTGGCAGATGGTACATCCTGATGGCTTGAAAGTCACCAGCATTTTGGAACACAAATCATGTAAGTGATTGACGCTGGTTCGAGTGCTCTAGTAACGTAATAGGCGTTCACAGATCTGTGTTACAGCCATCTGACACCGGCTATCTGGTGGCACATGGAAAAAACTCAGTTTGCAGGGGCTTTGGGGTCTGGCTTTTTCTTGTACTGCCTGTTGCCTTGGGTAAGGGGATCGTCAGCCTCTCGGAGCCTCCGATAAGGCTTTGGGGAGTGCCTGGGATTGCATGTGCCAAAGCCCTGCACACAAAGCCTGGCTCCCGCTTACATGCCCGACACGTGTTAGAATTCTCCAGCCATTCACAGCAAGGCTCCAGCAGTAAAACTTGCTGGAGGAACATGCACAGCTGCCTTAGGACCTGCAGCTTTCAGGAAGTCACAGCTACCAACTCACTCTCAAGGCACTGAATGACCTGCCACCTACATGGAGTGGGGGAGGTTTTGCTGAGAAAGTCACCCACAAGGGAAGAAAATTCTACTGAAGGTGAAATGTAACCATCTGGGGAGATAAGGTGAACATCGGGAGGGGAGCATCATCAGAGATCTTTGAAATAGACAATGCGGTGACAACTGTAGTCGGCGTTTGTTAACAGCACCGTTCATGAATTTAGCTTATCAGGAACCTGGTTCCTGTGTCTTCACTGATAAAGAAAATGGGAGGTTTTTAAAGAAAAAGTGGCTGTTGTATCTTGCAGAGTTCTGTTAGACAAATTGGTGTTCAGAGTTAAACTCCGTTGGTACAAAGTGGGGCAAGAAAGAGCTCAAGTATGACTCGCTGATGGTAAGTGCCCTTGGGTTGTTTTTTTAAATGCTTTTTATCTCAAAGGGAATGAAATTTTAAAGCAGAAATTTAGGTTAAAAAGAATCATTGCTATCCATCTTTTATTTGTTGTTGTTCATGAAAAAGTAGTTTCACTGATGGGAGAATCAAGTCGTGGATTGATGGAGTCTTTTGTAGTGTTGTTTGTATGCTATGGAACTTTGGCCTCATGTGTTGGAAAGTTCTGACGGAGGATGGGGAAGCGAGGGGGCCTCGCCATGTACACACAGAGTGTGCGTTTTCCAGATACTCTTTCTGGAGTCCCTGAAAATCCCATGTGGAATCTTCTCAGATGGTGGCGGGGGAGAGAACTCAGGAAGTAAGGAGCTTCTGGGCAGTGGGGGTGAGGAAGACGCACGTGGTGTGGGAGGGGAAGCCAGCCACGAGGGAGAAGGAAACGCAGGATGGAAAGCAAGTGGAGGGTGTAGGAGGAGGGCAGGGTGAATANCCCTGAGCCGAAGGCAGACGCTTAACCGCTGTGCCACCCAGGCGCCCCCAGCCGCCATTTCTGATTCCATAGCTTTCCAAGCCCTTGCAGATAAAGGAATGGTTCAAGAGAAATTTCCTGAAGCTGCCCATGGCTGTGAGGCCCCTCTATCTTCCTTCAAATACCCTTGATGGACCTCGAGAGGCACTGGGCTCCCCGAACTTCAGATTGCTTAAACTGCTGAGGGAAACGTTTGAAAATGCCGTTACTCATCCTGATAACGTTAGAGTATGTAAGTACCAAAGCCAAGAGACTCTTGAAAGATAAATTCCAGCAGAGTTGGCCCAAGTTTCTAAACCCTGCTGTCTCAACACTCATATGATGGTAAAGGATATCAAGAGATCTTGAGTTAGGGGAGACCAGTAGCTCCACCAAGCCAAAAAAGATTTTTAGAATTCCACTCTTGAACAAAGACAACTTGATAGTCTCTCCATAACCTACCCTACTTTTAAAATATATCCAGATTGTCGCAAATGTCTAATTTAAACTCAAAATTTTCAGATTTGTAAAATGCTATCCCCCTCGCCCCCCACATACACATCTTATTTTTCCTTCATTAAGTTTAAGTTCCTTGAAGCCCAGAATGAGGCTTAGGGTTCTCTCACATCTTTCACAGGGCCTGTTACCATGTTGGGTGCTTCAATAAGTACTCTTTGGTTTCGTGTTTAAGCATATTTTCCCCAGTTCTCTAGCAATGAACAAGAAATGATAGATGACCTCATGTAAAATCATGTTCCATATAAAGATTTGGTAATGTGTAATTAGATTCTGCTGTCAGTTTTCATCTTTTATGTATAGTGGCCAGAGGTAAGGAGAAGAGGTAATTGGACTCCTTCATTGAGACTGGGTTCTTAAAGCAACTATGAAAAAGAGTATTTTTTTGGAGTGTGTGTGTGTGCATACATGTGCACACGCATGTGTTTACTATAATTGTGGGCGGAATAGGTGGAGTACATGATAGGGCAGAAGGCCATCGGGTTCCATCAATATGGTCCCTTATATAGATTATTCATTTAATATTGATAACAATACCCTTCGCACGAAAGATGTAGAGAGATAAGGAATTTGCCCAAAGTCACACGGCTGGTAAGAGGAAAACCAGGATGCATCTAAAGCTCACAGTGGAGAATTCTTTGGCAGATGGTACGTCCTGATGGTTTGAAAGTCACCAACATTTTGGAACACAAATCATGTAAGTGATTGACGCTGGTTCATCGAGTGCCCTAGTAACGTAATAGGTTCACAGATCTGTGTTACAGCCATCTGACACCGGCTATCTGGTGGCACATGGAAAAAACTCAGTTTGCAGGGGCTTTGGGGTCTGGCTTTTCCTTGTACTGCCTGTTGCCTTGGGTAAGGGGATCGTCAGCCTCTCGGAGCCTCCGATAAGGCTTTGGGGAGTGCCTGGGATTGCATGTGCCAAAGCCCTGCACACAAAGCCTGGCTCCCGCTTACATGCCCGACACGTGTTAGAATTCTCCAGCCATTCACAGCGAGGCTCCAGCAGTAAAACTTGCTGGAGGAACATGCACAGCTGCCTTAGGACCTGCAGCTTTCAGGAAGTCACAGCTACCAACTCACTCTCAAGGCACTGAATGACCTGCCACCTACATGGAGTGGGGGAGGTTTTGCTGAGAAAGTCACCCACAAGGGAAGAAAATTCTACTGAAGGTGAAATGTAACCATCTGGGGAGATAAGGTGAACATCGGGAGGGGAGCATCATCAGAGATCTTTGAAATAGACAATGCGGTGACAACTGTAGTCGGCGTTTGTTAACAGCACCGTTCATGAATTTAGCTTATCAGGAACCTGGTTCCTGTGTCTTCACTGATAAAGAAAATGGGAGGTTTTTAAAGAAAAAGTGGCTGTTGTATCTCGCAGAGTTCTGTTAGACAAATTGGTGTTCAGAGTTAAACTCCGTTGGTACAAAGTGGGGCAAGAAAGAGCTCAAGTATGACTCGCTGATGGTAAGTGCCCTTGGGTTGTTTTTTTAAATGCTTTTTATCTCAAAGGGAATGAAATTTTAAAGTAGAAATTTAGGTTAAAAAGAATCATTGCTATCCATCTTTTATTTGTTGTTGTTCATGAAAAAATAGTTTCACTGATGGGAGAATCAAGTCGTGGATTGATGGAGTCTTTTGTAGTGTTGTTTGTATGCTATGGAACTTTGGCCTCATGTGTTGGAAAGTTCTGGCGGAGGATGGGGAAGCGAGGGGGCCTCGCCGTGTACACACAGAGTGTGCGTTTTCCAGATACTCTTTCTGGAGTCCCTGAAAATCCCATGTGGAATCTTCTCAGATGGTGGCAGGGGAGAGAACTCAGGAAGTAAGGAGCTTCTGGGCAGTGGGGGTGAGGAAGACGCACGTGGTGTGGGAGGGGAAGCCAGCCACGAGGGAGAAGGAAACGCAGGATGGAAAGCAAGTGGAGGGTGTAGGAGGAGGGCAGGGTGAATAATGGATTTCAGCTCACACTTGTCATGGTGCCCGCTCGGAGGCTCTGCTTGATGGCTCCATTCTCTTTCTCACTGAAGGCTGCCCAACCAAGTGTGTCCATCCAAATACGGCAGCGCTGGGCCCCCGAAGCCTTACCCGCTGAGCATCCGCCTTTCCTAATAAGTTCCCCCAGGAGCAGAGACATGGGAGTTGTGTCTCCCCGTGGCTGCGACGGTTCTTTTACCAGCGCCTGAGGCCAAACTGTCCGCGGGTCATTGTCCCCCCAATATCAGCATGAACGCTGCTATCCCATTCCTGCTGTTCTATGTAGAGTGTATGAGTCAGAAAGCTCTGAGGTTGTGCCGAATTGCAACTAATCCCTGCTCTTGCACTTCTGTGATGCACGACTCGAGGCAACTCATCTGACGGCTTTCATTTTTGTACTCCTTACCCACAAAACCAACATGGTAGTACTAATGCCAAACTCCGAGAATGGTTTCTAAAGATGAAATGGATGCACAGTACTTAGTTCAGTACCTTGCTGACAGTAAATGCTGAGTAATGCCAGCCCTCATCGTCCTCATTATGTTTTTCCTTTCCTGCTCTGGCAGCTCTTAGGTCTGTGCTCTGCAGACCGGCTGTCGAGAAGCTGATTTGGACTTTACGAATCCCCAGCAAGTCATCAGGTTGTCTCTGTTCTCGAACAGGTTGTTTTGATGAGGCAACTGGTTCCAAAGTATTTTCCTAACTGACGCCTCTACATTTGGAGACATGGGCCAAAAACTCAAGAGGATCTGGGTGTCTGGCTTTCAGACACCTGCTTCTCTAAGGGAGCTCTTCATCTGTGTCCTTCAAGATACTCATCCTGTAATTGGGGGCAGGGGTCTGTCTTTCTCTGCTCACCCCTCCACACTTCCCAGTTTTCTCTGAATGCAGAGACGGACAAGAGTCTGCAAGGTTTTGGGAGACATTGGGATCCAAGCACGCACACCTTGCCGTGGGTAGGCACAAGGCAGGAGCCTCCCAGAAGGGGGAGGCTGAAACGGTGTGAGTGTAGCACGTGTGTGTGCACGTGTGTGCCTGTAGTAGGGTCCTCATTTAGGGTGAAGGGAAAGGTCCCTCTAGTCTGGAACAAAACTCTGACAGCAACCAAGTCCAGTTTCCGGAAAGAAGAAGGGAATAGGGCCAACCAGGCTCTTTGGATTCTAAACAGGGGCCTTTAAATTTTTTGAAAAAAATGTATTGTGGTAAAAATCCTTTATATGAGACCTACCGTTTTAATAAATTTTTAAGTGTGCAGACCGGCGTTGTTAACTAAAAGCACAGTATTTGTACAGTAGATCTCTAGAAATTATTCATCCTGCTTAACTGAAACCTTATGCTTGTTGGTTACCAACCCCCCTTCCCCTGAGCTCCGGGAAGCCACCATTCTACTCTTTGATTCTATGTATTTGACTTTACATGAATGGCATCACGTAATACTTGTTCTTCTGTGACTGGTTTATTTCACTCAGCATAATGTCCTCAAGGTTCAGGCTGAATATTATTCTATCGTGTGTATGTACTCCACTTCTTTACCCATCCTCTCCCTGTGGTCTTACACCCTGGCGATTGTGAAGAGTGCTGCAATGAACATGGGAGGGCTGATATCCCTTTGAGATCCTGATAAATACGCAGGAGTGGGATTGCTGGATCACTCGTTCTATTTTCCGTTTTTAACTTGTTCAGGGGCCTTTCATGTTATCCTTAGCAACTGTCCCATTTGGCATTCCCACCAGCAGCGTGCAAGGGTTCCAGTTTCTCCACGTGCGTGCTTATCGTTTGTTTCTTTGATCATAGCCGTTCTGGCAGGTGGGAGGTGCTGTGTCATTGCGGCTTGGGTTTACACTTTGTGGATGGTTAGAGATGTGGAGCATGTTTTCCTGTACCTGTTCGCCATCTGTATGTCTTCTTGGGATAAATGTCTATTCAGGTCATTAGGCTGTGTTTTAATTGGGTTATTCTTTCTTTGTTATTGAATTGTAAAGCTCCTTATATATTTTGGAAATCAGTTCCTCAGGAGATATGTAGAAGGCAAATGTTTTCCATGAACCCATTAGATTGCCATTTTGCTCTGTTGATCATTTCCTTTGCTATGCAGGTACTTTTAGTTCGATGAAGTTCTCCTATTTCTTTCTTGATTTTTGTCTATTTTACTATGCTTTTGGTGTCTTATTCATGAAATCATTGCCAGGACCACTGTCATGAAGCTTTCCCCCTATATTTTCCTTTAGGAGTTTTACTGAGAACTGGGAGCAGACTCAGGAGAGACTGCAAATGTGGGGTGATGAAGGGGAGCTGGGTCATGGCCGGGGAAGCTCCAGCCTGTGTGGGACCCAATTGTCTTTAGTGCACTTGTAATAACGGAGCAGACGCAGCAACGATAATTATAGATTGAGGGTCGGCTCCGGGCCACCTACCATAACCTGTTGTCCTTATGGTAATTCTGTGAAGTAGGGGTGAACCCCAGCTCTGGCTGATTCAGATCCTGTGCGTTTAAGTCCTCTGCCACCCCAGTGCTGGTGAGAGCTCAGGCTCACTGTAGCAAGACTGAGTATGAGCACATGAAGGGTTGGGTTCAGTCTGTGGGATTGGCTTTGGTGCCATGTGTGGCTGAGCCCCAGGTGAAAGGGGACAGGGCCCTGATGGAGAAACGGAATAAAGATGGTGTCCACTACAGTGTAACTGAGATTTAAACGAGACCTTATAACTTATTCCCTGGGTGGATGGATAACTTTGAATTTCAATAACCACAGACTCTATCCAAGAGCACTTCTGACAGCTTCCTTCAACGTGACTGAAGTGTGGATGTTAGGTGCCCATTCGAGCCCACTTTAAGCTGGCAATGGAGACTTCCTCCATGTTCCTCTCAGAAGCCTTGTGGTCAAGGTGCTGAAGGGACTGGGGTGAGTCACTGGTCACTACAGCCTCCACACTCTTGGCCCCACTTGCCCAACTGAGGATCCCAGGATGGAGGCTTATCCCTGAGGAAAGGGAATGGAATGATGTGAATGGATCTGAGGTTGCTGGTCCCTCTCCCTTCTCCTCACACTCTCGGCCCACTCCCAGGATCAACCAGCGCTTTCTAAAGTCCTCTTCACCCTGAGTCCTTAGGTAGCCAGAAAACATCAGCCGCTCTCTGCCGGAACCTTTGTTTACTATACACTGGTATCTGAAGGCTTCAGTTCACCGTCTGAGCAGTAACCTTACATGCTCAAAAACATCAGTCTCTTGACTCCCATGTTCAGGAGGGACAAGTTTCCTTGGGTTTCCTACTCTGTAGGAATGATAAGCAGAGAAGTAGAGACAAAGCATTCAGTTATGAATTGCCTTATCTTTTTTTTTAAGGATTTTATTTACCTATTTGAGAGAGAGAGAGAGAGTGAGCAAGAGAGAGCACGAGTGGGGTGAGGAATAGAGGGGAAGCAGACTTCCTACCGAGCAGGGAGCCGGACGCAGGGCTCGATCCCGGGACTCTAGGATCATGACCCAAGCCAGAAGCAGATGCCCAACCAATTGAGCCACCCAGGTGCTACTCCCTCATCTTTTTTCTCTCCTTGTGCAGGGTTCTGATAGATTCTGGTCTGGAATATTCAAAAGGGCCTTATCTTCATTTTGATTTTTTGGGGTGGGGGAGCATTGTTTCCGGGAGAATTAAGCATGTCACACCAACAAGTCTGTTAGATCACTGCTGACATAAATACCAACTTTTAAAAGACATCAGGGAAATTACTTTTCAAAAGATCAAACAAAAAATTAAGGTTTTCAAAAAATGATCAACATTAAGCTTTATAAAATGAAGACATTTTAAAATAAATCATGGCAACAAAGCAAATGACNTTGTGCAGGGTTCTGATAGATTCTGGTCTGGAATATTCAAAAGGGCCTTATCTTCATTTTGATTTTTTGGGGGTGGGGGGGCATTGTTTCCGGGAGAATTAAGCATGTAACACCAACAAGTCTGTTAGATCATTGCTGACATAAATACCAACTTTTAAAAGACATCAGGGAAATTACTTTTCAAAAGATCAAACAAAAAATTAAGGTTTTCAAAAAATGATCAACATTAAGCTTTATAAAATGAAGACATTTTAAAATAAATCATGGCAACAAAGCAAATGACCTTAGAATGACTTTGCCTCCTCTGTTGTTAAGGAGTATTTTGAGCAGATCAGAGATTGAATTCAAACATGATTCCTTTTGGCTTTTCTTTTTCCTCTGTCCTTTGGTATACGTGTGTTCCCACTTTAATTCTCCCTTTCTTCAATCTGTTAGTGATGGTTTGTGCCCCTGGCCTCTGAGCCAAATGCAGAGCTAATCCACCCACCTCCTATTTCTCCTCCAGGCGTTATAATGAAAACACCCTTAAATATGACATCCTTATAAACGAAAGGATTCAATTCAGTAACAATCTATTTGGAGAGGAAATCATGCTTACTTAACAATGTTTGTTCATTTGTTCATTCAAAAGCTATTTAATGGGGACCTACTCTGGAATACCTAAGGGAACAAAACAGAAAAAATATGTATGTAATGCGTAAGTCAAGGATTTTGTGTGTTAGAAGGTTATAAAAAATGGAGCAGAATAGGGAGACTGGAGTACAGAGTTAGTTGAGGCTGAGGGTAGACTTCATGAAGGAGAAAGTGAGGGAATGAGCTGGACCGATGCCTGGGGGGAGGGAATCTATGACAGAGGAGCCAGCTGGTGCAAATGCTCAGAGATGGTGGCAGGTGTGGGGTGTTCAAGGACGAGGGAGGAGAGAGGCGTGCATGGCGTAGAACGAGGGTAGAGAGCACTGAGGAACCCGACCCAGAGAGGAGTGAAGGGTGGCAGACCGCGGGGGGCCTTGTTGTTTATTTCAAAGACTTCGGCTTTCGTTGAATAAAAGGGAACGTGTGAGAAGAGGAGTGATGGACAGGGTCATGATGGTTTCTACTTGGAGAATAGATTATAAGAGGCAAGGAAAGGACCAAAGAGTCAAATTTGGAGGCCACTGCAATAAACCAGGCAAGAGACGGAGGTGGCCTGGGCCACCCGTGAGGGCCATGACTAGGGGTCATGTGCTTGGGCCCTGAATATACCTGGAAAGGAGACTCAGCGGGACTTGCTGATGAATTAGAGGGAATGTGTTGGAGGAAACGAAGCAGGGACTCTTATCTCTGCGGCTGTAAAGGTAGAGTTACCATCAACCAGGATGTTAAAGGCTATTGGAAGGGCAGGTTTTGGGGGGAAGAGCGGGAATTCAGTCCTGCCGAGTTAATTTTGAGAGACCTAAGCCGCGGTGAGGTGTCAAGTCTGCAGGTGAATACTCCAGTCTGAAGTTCAGGGGCAAAGTCTGCCCAGCAGGTTTACCTGTTGTAATCAGAGAACAGGTGATGTTTAAAACCGGGGAACTGTTGGGGGAGGTCATCGAGAGGATGTGACTGTTGGTTGCCCCTCAAGCTGGAAGTCAGAGGCGCCTCCCCTCCTCCCCTATCTTGGGAATGTGGGTCCTGCTTGCTTTCTCCACGCCCAGAGGCTGCTCCAAGGACACACACTTGAGAGAGCAACGTGGTGCTGAGACCACTACTGAACCCAGTTAAGGCCTCTACACGACCTGTTAAGATTTGGTGGGCAGGTGCAGGGATCTATTTGTCATGCTGTTACCTCTCAAATAAATTCCCTTGCTTATTAGGATGGCCACCTACCTATCCAGGGTGGTCTGCCTCTTTCTTCAGCCTCTCCCTGCCCCCCACATATGGGGGTCAGTTTCAGATGATGCCTGGAAAGCACCCGAGGAGGTTGGGAACCAACAGAGACTGGATGACATCACATGAGGGATGAGTGCAGATAGAGAAGAAAGGAGGCCCAAGGACTAAACCCGGAAGTAGAGGGGCAGGGGAGGGGAGGCATGAAGGGGCAGCCAGTGAGGGTCCTGCAGGAAGATGGAGAAGTCGCTCACCTGTGTCCCTGTGACCGGGACACCTTCAAGGGAAGGGGAAGGCGGGGGACTGACCCTGGCTTTAGCACGGATGTGGAGGTAAGCAGTGATGATGACAACAGCATAATGCCACTATGATCGGACCTATTTATTTACAAATTGAAATTTGAAGAAACAGTAACGCAGAGTTCCCAAAGTGGGTTCAGAGTCTATCAGGTTATTTACAAAACAACCAAGCAAACAAACAAAACAAGAAAAGGAAACAAAGAGAGAAAGGATCCTAAGTTAACTTATTTTAACTTATGCTGAATTCTCAACACTTCTCCAGTATTTTACACAAAGAGATCTAAATNGAAGTAGAGACAAAGCATTCAGTTATGAATTGCCTTATCTTTTTTTTTAAGGATTTTATTTACCTATTTGAGAGAGAGAGAGAGTGAGCAAGAGAGAGCACGAGTGGGGTGAGGAATAGAGGGGAAGCAGACTTCCTACCGAGCAGGGAGCCGGACGCAGGGCTCAATCCCGGGACTCTAGGATCATGACCCAAGCCAGAAGCAGATGCCCAACCCATTGAGCCACCCAGGTGCTACTCCCTCATCTTTTTTCTCTCCTTGTGCAGGGTTCTGATAGATTCTGGTCTGGAATATTCAAAAGGGCCTTATCTTCATTTTGATTTTTTGGGGTGGGGGAGCATTGTTTCCGGGAGAATTAAGCATGTCACACCAACAAGTCTGTTAGATCACTGCTGACATAAATACCAACTTTTAAAAGACATCAGGGAAATTACTTTTCAAAAGATCAAACAAAAAATTAAGGTTTTCAAAAAATGATCAACATTAAGCTTTATAAAATGAAGACATTTTAAAATAAATCATGGCAACAAAGCAAATGACCTTAGAATGACTTTGCCTCCTCTGTTGTTAAGGAGTATTTTGAGCAGATCAGAGATTGAATTCAAACATGATTCCTTTTGGCTTTTCTTTTTCCTCTGTCCTTTGGTATACGTGTGTTCCCACTTTAATTCTCCCTTTCTTCAATCTGTTAGTGATGGTTTGTGCCCCTGGCCTCTGAGCCAAATGCAGAGCTAATCCACCCACCTCCTATTTCTCCTCCAGGCGTTATAATGAAAACACCCTTAAATATGACATCCTTATAAACGAAAGGATTCAATTCAGTAACAATCTATTTGGAGAGGAAATCATGCTTACTTAACAATGTTTGTTCATTTGTTCATTCAAAAGCTATTTAATGGGGACCTACTCTGGAATACCTAAGGGAACAAAACAGAAAAAATATGTATGTAATGCGTAAGTCAAGGATTTTGTGTGTTAGAAGGTTATAAAAAATGGAGCAGAATAGGGAGACTGGGAGTACAGAGTTAGTTGAGGCTGAGGGTAGACTTCATGAAGGAGAAAGTGAGGGAATGAGCTGGACCGATGCGTGGGGGGAGGGAATCTATGACAGAGGAGCCAGCTGGTGCAAATGCTCAGAGGTGGTGGCAGGTGTGGGGTGTTCAAGGACGAGGGAGGAGAGAGGCGTGCATGGCGTAGAACGAGGGTAGAGAGCACTGAGGAACCCGACCCAGAGAGGAGTGAAGGGTGGCAGACCGCGGGGGGCCTTGTTGTTTATTTCAAAGACTTCGGCTTTCGTTGAATAAAAGGGAACGTGTGAGAAGAGGAGTGATGGACAGGGTCATGATGGTTTCTACTTGGAGAATAGATTATAAGAGGCAAGGAAAGGACCAAAGAGTCAAATTTGGAGGCCACTGCAATAAACCAGGCAAGAGACGGAGGTGGCCTGGGCCACCCGTGAGGGCCATGACTAGGGGTCATGTGCTTGGGCCCTGAATATACCTGGAAAGGAGACTCAGCGGGACTTGCTGATGAATTAGAGGGAATGTGTTGGAGGAAACGAAGCAGGGACTCTTATCTCTGCGGCTGTAAAGGTAGAGTTACCATCAACCAGGATGTTAAAGGCTATTGGAAGGGCAGGTTTTGGGGGGAAGAGCGGGAATTCAGTCCTGCCGAGTTAATTTTGAGAGACCTAAGCCGCGGTGAGGTGTCAAGTCTGCAGGTGAATACTCCAGTCTGAAGTTCAGGGGCAAAGTCTGCCCAGCAGGTTTACCTGTTGTAATCAGAGAACAGGTGATGTTTAAAACCGGGGAACTGTTGGGGGAGGTCATCGAGAGGATGTGACTGTTGGTTGCCCCTCAAGCTGGAAGTCAGAGGCGCCTCCCCTCCTCCCCTATCTTGGGAATGTGGGTCCTGCTTGCTTTCTCCACGCCCAGAGGCTGCTCCAAGGACACACACTTGAGAGAGCAACGTGGTGCTGAGACCACTACTGAACCCAGTTAAGGCCTCTACACGACCTGTTAAGATTTGGTGGGCAGGTGCAGGGATCTATTTGTCATGCTGTTACCTCTCAAATAAATTCCCTTGCTTATTAGGATGGCCACCTACCTATCCAGGGTGGTCTGCCTCTTTCTTCAGCCTCTCTCTGCCCCCCACATATGGGGGTCAGTTTCAGATGATGCCTGGAAAGCACCCGAGGAGGTTGGGAACCAACAGAAACTGGATGACATCACATGAGGGATGAGTGCAGATAGAGAAGAAAGGAGGCCCAAGGACTAAACCCGGAAGTAGAGGGGGCAGGGGAGGGGAGCATGAAGGGGCAGCCAGTGAGGGTCCTGCAGGAAGATGGAGAAGTCGCTCACCGGTGTCCCTGTGACCGGGACACCTTCAAGGGAAGGGGAAGGCGGGGGACTGACCCTGGCTTTAGCACGGATGTGGAGGTAAGCAGTGATGATGAGAACAGCATAATGCCACTATGATCGGACCTATTTATTTACAAATTGAAATTTGAAGAAACAGTAACGCAGAGTTCCCAAAGTGGGTTCAGAGTCTATCAGGTTATTTACAAAACAACCAAGCAAACAAACAAAACAAGAAAAGGAAACAAAGAGAGAAAGGATCCTAAGTTAACTTATTTTAACTTATGCTGAATTCTCAACACTTCTCCAGTATTTTACACAAAGAGATCTAAATTTATCTTTTAGGGAAAGCTGAATACTTCTCTGCAGGGAAGTTTTGCAGTGAAAATAAGAACTTGTTCTTCCGTGCCCTCACGGCCTGTCTCCTTCCACTCTTGAAGATCTCATTTAGTCTCCTGGGCTTAATTTCATCTACATACACGGACATCTCCCAAGTTTGTTTCCTTAGCCTAACACCCCTGTCGACTTGCCATCTCCAGCTGTATGTCTAATAGATACGTCAAGCTGAATGTGCCCCCACCCCCGAGCCATCTCAGGGACTTAGTAACCCCTTTGGCCAGTTGTTTGGGTCAAACCTTGGAGTCACCTTGGGCCACATCCCAGATCCTATCCACCAAGAAATCCTGTCAGCAGTCTGTCAACATATATCCAAACTCCTGCCTTCTCTCACCACCTACACTACCATCTCCCTCTCGCCTGGTTGACCACAGAGCCTTCTGACTTGTTCTTCCCCTTCATCCCTCATCCTCCTTAAGGGCGTTTTCAGCTCCCATGCCATTCCTTGGCTTGAAATCCTCCAACTGTTTCCTTCTCACTGAGTAAGAGTCCACATGCTCAAGATGACTCACGGAGCTTTACAGTCTTGGATCGCCAGACTTTTCCAACCTGCTCTTACTTTTTTGCCATTTCTAACTCCACTCAAGCACGTGGCACCCTGCTGTTCCTCCCACCCGCCACACCCGCTCCCCTTTGGGGCATCCACACTGCCTGCCCCTTCTGCCCGGGCTCCGCTTGGGCTGTGTATCCAATGTCCCCTTCCTGGTTGGCCTTCCCAGGCCCCCCTACTTAAAATTCCATTTCTCCATCTCTCTTTCCCTTCCTCCTGTTCGCTTTTTCTGATTGTAACGCTATCTAAAATCAGTTATAAATATTTTTTACTTCTTTATATTGTGTGTTGCCTTTCTTCTCTGCCAGGAGGTAAGTTCCACATGGGCTGGTATTTTCGTCTATCTTTGTTTGGTGCACGCTGCACCCCCAGGATCCGACGCAGTGATAGACATCCAAGAGAGGCCCTCATTGGGGCGTCTGGGCTCAGCATTTGGCACTTCCAAGTCCTATGGATGCAGAACTGGTGTGCAGGACCATGCTAATTATTAAAACACTGAAATGCTTTCTGACTGATGAGTCAGCATCCCTCCCCACAACCACAGTACCCTCCACTGTACTCCCCTGGGACCTCCCCATAATCCAGAAAACACAGGGTTAAGCCAGGCTCCTTTGCAGTGGCCGGTGTCCTTGTCACCGGTCAGTGCCCATGTGATGTTGCTTCTGTCAGATATTTCAAGCATCGCCTTTGCTCTCACCCAAGAAACGACCAGTAAGCCTCGCTGGTTGCTCGTAACCTTAGATAGTAACACTGAAATAAATTCAGAGAGGAAATTTACCTAAAAGTTTTTCTGGGGGAAAAGGACAGACCACAGGATTTGTTCTGGGCAACTTGTTCCCGGAATCGTCCCCCCTGCCAAAAAAATTAAGTTTTTTCTACATATCATTTATTTTGGGAAGTTTGATGACAAAACACTGGCATGACCTCCTGTGGAGACTTCTCATGGTATCCCAGAAATGAAGCCGGGTCTCTTGACTTCAGTACGGTTGCTGCCCCTATTACATACGTGGGAAAAGAGGACTTTATTTTATTTTACTGTTTTACTGGGAAATAACTAACACTCAGTTGAAACCACAGATCTTAAATGTCGAATGAGATTTAATGATTATAGTCACTCATGTAATCACCATACACCCAAACACCATAGAAAACATTTCTTCTTCCCAGAAAGTTCCTACCCACCCTTTTCCCACTAAACACCCACAATTTCAAACACATGCTTTCTGATTTCCAGCAAAAGTTAATTGGCCTGCCATTGAGCTTCATAGAAGTGTAATATGTAATAGGTTCTCTTCTGTGTTTGGAATAATTTGGGGGGGATGGGCAGTTCTTTGTTATTTTTATTTTGCAACAAACTCATACTTACTGGATGTGATCTTTTCAAGATTCATCATGGTGTTATATCAGTAGTTCCTTTCTTTAAATGTCTTTTCTTTATCCATTCTTCTGCTGATAGACATTTGAATTGTTTTCTGTTTCTGGTATATGAATATGGCATTCATAAACATTCTTTGGAGGTGTTTTGTGGACATGTGCTTTTAATTCTCTTGGGGAAATACTAAAAATGGAATTGTGAAGTCACAGAGTAGATGTTCCTTAACTTTTGGTTTTGTTTATCGACTCACCAAGATATACATGCAATAAAATGCACTCGTTTTAGGTGTAAAGTTCAGTAAGCTGTGACAAATGCGTACCTTGTGAAACCATCATCTCAAATTCAGATATCATCCCATCAATTTCTCTTACTCTCCTTTACAGTTAATTGACTCCCCCAAGCCCCTTCCCATGCCCTTTGCAGTTTTAGAGCATTATAGAAATGGAATCATATAGTGTGTACTCTTTTACACCTGGCTTTGTTCACGCAGCCCAATTATTCTGAAACCCATTCATATTGTGTTCTTCCTTTGTTTACTGCTGAGCAGCGTTCCATCATGAGTGTAAAATAGTTTATTCATTCACATGTTGTCGGTCCCCAAGATGCTGTGAATGTTAGGGTACAAGTCTTTTCGAGGGCATAAGTTTTGATTTCCTTTGGGTTAATTCTTAGGAGAAGGCTTCCTGGGTCACATGGTGAGCAGTTACCAGAAGCTTCCAAACTGTGTTCCATAGTCATTTATCATTTTACACTCCCACCAGGGATGTATGGGGGTCCTAGTAACACCAGAAGCCTTCTGCCAACACTTGATATTGTCAGTCTTTGTGATGTCATAAAATAGAATCTCATCATAGTTTTAAGTATTTACATTTCTCTAATGACTAGTAATTTTGAGCCTCTTTTTTATGTGTGTGTTGGCCATCAGTATATTTTGTGAAATTGCAGTTTGAGTCTTTTTCTCATTTTTAAAAATCAGGCTGTTTTGTCTTCTTCACATTGATTTGTATGAGTCATTTATAAATTATAGATACAGGTCTCCCATCAGATGTATAAATTGTATCTTGTCTGCCTGCAGCTTGGTCTATTCAAATTTTAGTGATGTCCTTTGAAGAACAGAAGTTCATTTTGATACAAAGTTACTTAGTTTTCTTTCATGATTACTGATTTTCATATCTAGTCTAAGAAATATTTGTCCTTGCCCAGCAGGAAAACTATGAAGATTTTCCACTATTTAATTTTTTTTACAAATACGATCCATTTTCATTTTTATTTCTGTGTATAATCTGAGATAACGATATGACTTCCATCCGTACAAATAGCCCATTTATCCATCAGCACTTGTTGAAAACTATGCTTTCCCCATAGACTTACGTTGATGCTTTTATCAAAAATCAGTTTTCTGTATGTTTGAGTCTATTTCTGGACTCTTTTTTTTCTGATCCTTTGATCTACATGTCCATCTTTATGCCAATACCACACTGTTTCCATTATTATAGCTTCATATTAAGTCTTAAAGTCAGGTTATGTAAGTCCTCCAACTTTGTTCTTATTTTCAAACAATCTTTTGGCTATTCTCTGCACTTGAACTTCAGGTACATTTTAGAATTCTCACAAAAATTATAGATGCCGATTCTGATGTTGGGAAAATAAAGGCCAGACTGAGCCCAAAAGAAAGGAAGGTACGTGAAGTAAATGGAGAATGACAGAGGAGGGCTGCAGGTTATAAAATTATGTAAAGTATTAGTCTGAAGGGGATCTGGGTTATAACTTAGTCATTGCACATATGCAAACACTTAAGACTGCTGGCTGGTTTTCAAATGGCCAACACCTCTGTTTCTCCCTTTTCTCTGCCTTCAGTCCACAGAGTTCCTTCTGGCTTGCATGACACTCTCTTCTTGGCCTCAGGAGTCCCCATGGGACGTTCCAAGAGTGACTTAGGCCTCACCTTACCAAAAGATAGAACAAAAAAGCCAGAGTTTCAAGGAAGAGCTGTGGAAGCACAGCCCAAAGTACATTGCTCCTGCTCAGATTTGTGTACAAACCAAACATTTTAACCCCGAGGTGGTTGTACTAGTTCATGCAACAAACATTTCCAAGCACCTGCTTTATCCTGGGCACCCTTCCAGGCACGTAAGCTGTATCCATGGACAAAACTCACAAAAATGACCTCCCCTTCTGGAGCTCAGAATCTAATGGTAGAAAACAGAATACACATAAGAAACACAATTCATAAGTAGAAAATTAAAAGCTGATGGGTGCCCCAGTAAAAGGCCAGAGCTAGGTAAGAAAATAGGGAATGGGGGAGGAAACATCGCCATTTAAAGTCAATTGATCAGAGACCCAAATGAATGCTTTGACACCAATGTCCGTGACTGCACTATTCACAATAGTTGAAGGTAGAAGCAACCCAAATGTCCATGAATGAATGGATGGATAAACAAATTGGACTATATTCATACAATGGAAAATTATTCAACCGCTAAAAGGAATGAAGAACTGATACATTCTCCAACACAGACGCACTTGAACGTTCTGTGCTAAATGAAAGGAGGCAGACATGAAAGGTACTTACCGGATGAATCCATTCAGGTGGACTATTCAGAAGAGGCTAATCCATAGAGGCAGGAAGCAGATGGTGGGGGGCTAGGGAATGACAGGCAGGGGGAGGAATTACTAATGGGAATGGGATTTTATTTGGAGTGATGAGAATGTTCGGGAACTAGATAGAGGTGGTGGACCCACAGCATTGTGAGTCTACCAAATGCTACCGAATTGTCGCTTTCAACTGATTCATTTTATGATATGTGCATTTAAACTCAGTAAGAAAAAAGTTACTCAGAGGCAAAAGAAGGAAAGAGAGGAAGGAAGGACGGAAGGAAGGAAGGAAGGAAGGAAGGAAGGAAGGAAGGAAGGAAAAGAAAATGAAGTAGCCAGGGTAGGTCTTTTTGAGAAAAGTGCCTCAGAAGCACAGACTTTCGGGAGGTGAGAGAGTTAGCCTGGTGGGTAACTGGAAGAAGCCATCCAGACAGCAGGAAGAGCAAGTGTACAGTAGAAACTGCTTCAGTGTGTTCGGGGTTGGAAAGGAGGAGTCAGGAGAGTGACGGGCAGCCTCAGATTGCATGGGCCTTCAGAGCCGCTGTCAGGGGGTTGGTTCTTCTAGGTGAGGTGGGAAGACATTGGAGGCCTATATGATCTGACAGGTTTTAATAGAATTTCTGGAGCCTCTTTATTAGGAAGAGTCTGAAGAGGGGGACTGGTGGAAGCGGGGGTAACTATTATAAGCTCTTTTGCAGTCGAGGCGAGAGGCAATGGTGGCTAGGGAGACGAAGCTGGTAGTTGAGGTGGGGAGAAGTGGTTGCAAGTAGGATGTGTTCGAAGGTGAAACCTAGAGGATGTCCTGCTGGATTGCGGGTCAGATGTGCGAGGAGAAGAAGAGGTAATCACACATGGCGAGTTTTGGCTTGAGCAACTGGAGGGATGGAGTTGCCATCACTGAGATTGAGGAAGACTATAGGAGAAGTTGCTTTTCTTAGGGGGGAGGCAGGGAAGGAGCATTGAGAGCTCCTGGAGTTTGAAGTGAGGCAAAGAAGAACCGAAAGATAAGGCATTCTGCCCAAGGTNGGGGTAACTATTATAAGCTCTTTTGCAGTCGAGGCGAGAGGCAATGGTGGCTAGGGAGACGAAGCTGGTAGTTGAGGTGGGGAGAAGTGGTTGCAAGTAGGATGTGTTCGAAGGTGAAACCTAGAGGATGTCCTGCTGGATTGCGGGTCAGATGTGCGAGGAGAAGAAGAGGTAATCACACATGGCGAGTTTTGGCTTGAGCAACTGGAGGGATGGAGTTGCCATCACTGAGATTGAAGAAGACTATAGGAGAAGTTGCTTTTCTTAGGGGGGAGGCAGGGAAGGAGCATTGAGAGCTCCTGGAGTTTGAAGTGAGGCAAAGAAGAACCGAAAGATAAGCGTTCTGCCCAAGGTGACATAGTGGATGGTGTTGCCCCCGGAGCCTTCTCCCAAGACCACCTACCACCACACGGGATCTGCCCCCCCGTCCACTGCAGGCTCTATAAACACCACATCAGGAGAAATGGGAGGAAAGTGACACCCAAAATGCTCTCTAATGAAATGGGGAAAGGATTTCCCCTTTGCTTATTCTTGTGAGAATTATTGAGTGAGAACCTGACCCACTTGGATTCATGTATGTCTAACATGACAAAAATGTCCTCGCTTTTGATGTGGCTTACAGTAACACCAGGCCATACACGGCCAGCTCTGCAGTATGATACTTACATCTTGATTTAGTTAGGCAAGACAAATGGAGAAATTTTGCAGGATATCTTATAAGTTATGAAATATTTGAGTGCCACAGTCCAAATGCAAGTTGCTAGCTGTTGCTCCGAAAATAAGGGCTTTTGGTTTTTGTTTATTTTTTGGTAGAAAGGTCAGAGAATTAGATTATAAATAGGGGCACACTAGATTTCAAAACTATAACTCCAAATCAGAAGAAAATTATGGCTGAACTCAAAAATCAGAACAAAGTTATGGCCAAATTAGGTGAGATTAATTTTTTAAATGAAGAGTAGTTCTGAGAAATCTTAAAAAGAGGGTATCTGCTAGAGAAACAAGCAGACAGTGAAAGCTTTCTGCTTAACTTGACAGAAATTCACAAGTGCTCAAAATCTCTGATGTGTTTATTAGTTAGAAGCCCTTGCCTTTCACATTTTGTCTGTCTAAGTTATTATGAACCGTTATACGTTTATGTTGGATGGTGTCATAGTAGTGAGAGGCCAAAGTGGTTTAGTTATTTATAAAAAAGAAGCTTTTGGGAAATTAGGCTAGCTTATTTTGTTTCATAACCCAGCCCACAATTATAAGAAAGAAAGCTTGACTGCTCTATTTTTTTTTCTTTTTTAGTTGATATTTAAGAAAAAAAAAAAAAAAAGCTTTGGCTTTGAGGTTCAACAAGTTTGGTTTCAACCCTAGCCGCAAGTGAATGAGCTTGGTCTGATGATTTAACCAGTCTCATCCATGGGTTTTATTTTAATCTGTAAAAGTTGAGTGGTGTTGATGATAAGTACTTCAGTACTTTGAGTGAAGGGACTTAATCATTGAATGGATTACTGGATTATCTTACCATAATCATTAGATTTCACTAAATGCTTCTGCCAGGTTTCAGGATCATGTTGAACATTCTAACTGAAACCTTATTTTTAACTGAGAAATCTTATTTGGAACTAGGAAACCCATGGAAATATAATGTGGTCTAGTCTCATGAAGAAATGCCTCCATTTAACCAAATTTTTTGAAAGGTATTTTAGTATGCAAAATGAAAGTTCATATTCAAGTATAAGAACATTCAAGCTCGTATTATTTTATTTAACAAAATGCTGTCTAGAGTTTACCCATGCCCCGGGCACTGTGCCCAGCTCACCTGCTCCTGATTCTGTGGTCTCAGCGTGAAACTCCTATGATCTTGATAGTAAGAGCTTGAATAACTAAATTGAGACTAGAGGTAAGCAGACCCAATTCTCCCAGTTGACACCAAACACCTCACGGTAAATCTAGCCAAGACAGGACTATGTATTTCTTCCTCTCCGAGCACATGACTGATGTCCAAACTATGACCGAATCCTCAAGCAGATGGACACACCTGCTAGCCACAGTGGGGGGAATGAAAAACCTACTAGAAGAACCCTTTGTTAGCAGCACCTCCTCTCTCTACCTCGCTCACCCAGTGGCAGTGTGTCCTCGTGATTAGGCATCTAGCCTTTGGAGCCAGCCTGCTTGGGTTCTGTCTCTTAGCTGTATGCAACCTGGCCAAGTTGTTTAACTTTTCTGGGCCTCAGTGTCCTTATCTGTAAAATGGGCTTATAACAGTAGTGCCTGTCTCTGTGGGTGTTGTGACAATGAAGGAGTTAACACATGTAAGTCACTTAGAACTGAATCTGGGCATAGAGTGAGTTCTAGATAAAGCTTAACTATTATCATTATATTATTGCACTCGTCTGCAATGAGTCCCTGAATCCTTCAGAGATATGGTAAGTTTTAAAAGTGAATTGAATTTACTCGCGGTAGAGTCATTCCAGCTATGCATAGCTAAAATCTAATTTTGCAATTGACATTCGTTTTACATGGGGTCCAAGAGTTGAAGGTTATGGTCTTCCTATCAGTCCCCTTGAGGAAGCCTTCTTACTCATAGTTTCCCTCTACGCTCCTGAGCTCCTTAGAAAAACTGCCCTTTTCCATCCAAACTGACCTGAGTCCCTACAGGGACTTCTGCCTGAGGAGCTGAGATGCTGGGGGGATCTGGTTTTGGATGAGACCGTGTCACATTCCGGACCACAAGCAGAGCATTTACAAACCTCCGTAAAGTCTGGCGTACTTCTCATTGCTTGGCCCCTCATTCGTTTTTGGACTCTCAGCACCAGCACTGCCAAAACTTGAGGGGCTCGCTTAGCTAGTGTTTGCCAAATGAAGTGTCGAAGGATATCTGGAAAGGCAGACTCAAGGCTCCAGGACTTCCAGATCATTGAGAACAGAATGAGTAATAATATCAGGGCAAATAAACAGCAAGCATCATTTAGCTTAAGAAACAGATGCTAAAATAAGGGGAGATGGTTTGATTACTTCATCTGAAGGGATGTTGTCCTTACGTTTAAATATTTATGTACCAAGGTCAAGAATTCTCGGTTCATGATGCACTGATATTTTTGAACAAGTCATGAATTGTGACTAAAAATAGCATTTCAGTGTGGGTGGAGTGGTGAATTGCAGGATGTCTTTGGGTGTCTCCCCTTCAAAATAAAAGAGAGAGTGCGTGCACCTGCGGTGTCTTCAGGGCAGAAGCCAGAGGAGCTGAAAACTATTCTTAGCTCGGCCATGGACTTGGAGTTCATTCCCTTCCGTCCTCCAGTTTGGGTAAGCATCAATTACTTATCTCAAGTTTATAAGAAAAAGTTTTCCATACAAATAATAAAAAAAGTACCGACAATTGATGTTTAGAGGAAATGTGTTTTCTTGAAGTGTATTAGGGCTATTGTGTCCATTGTTCTATTTGCTAGTTTCTGTATTAATTCAACCCCTTCCCTGACTTTTTAAGAAAAACCATCTAGTTAAATGATTCTCTTGGTGAAAGGAAAAAGAAAAGCATGTAATATTTTTCCCAGACCTCTGACTGTTCTTAGAAAAACTTTGGTGAATCTTGGGGACAAGTTGAGGTGGGGACACATTTTTGAGGGTTTGGCATTGCGTCCAGGGCAATTACTTCATTAACGGTTGACCCGTCACTTTCCTATATTTTTAATTGCTTTGTGATGACTATTGGCCTGTATGCCTGCCTGGGAGCCCCGCGTGTGTGCAGGCAGCCCCCAGCCTCTGTGTGTAGCTGCCACTTTACCCTGGCATTTATAACATTGTATTTTCTAGGGTCTGTTGAATTTAATGGTTTTAATTTGCTTTAAAAATAGAAACTAGTTCCTCCTAATTCAGCTTCTTCCAGTACATTCTCATGATGCTATGAAATAGTACGACTATTGTAAGGCCTGTGTGGCCCAAAGTTTCGGAGGAATAAATGCAATGTTTCATGTCTGAAACCCTGCTGTTATACATATTTATACCTAATAAATACCCGTTGATCGATTACTTCTCCCGGCGGGGGGGGGTATTGAACAAGTAAAAATCATGACAATAAACACTCTGCTTGTGATTTTGTATGATTTATGTTTCAGTACAGACACTGAAACTCTATCCTGCTGTGAATCTCAAGGGGCACCATCAATCTCCTGGTGGAGACCTTCACCATCGTATGTCACGGATTCGCCTTGAATAATCTCAACAGTCAGTTACCAACACTTGCTCTGGTTTGATAAGCTGAAAATGAGACTCCGGCTCTTGGCACTTCTAACACTTCTCATACATTCCACAGCAGCTAAGTTTAGTAAGTACCCCTTTTCAACTAAAATTGCAAAATTTTAAAATGAAGTCATTCCAAAAATATTTGCCTTGTTCTTTTCCTTAAAGATTTTATTTATTTATTTGAGAGAGAGAACGATGATAAAATTTGAAAATTAAGTAATTCCAAAAACATTAGACTTTTAAAAAAATATTTAATTTACTTATTAGAGAGAGAGAGAGAGAGAGAGACAGCACGAGCTGTGGGGAATGGCAGAGGGAGGGGGAGAAGCAGACTCCCCACTGAGCAGGGAGCCTGATGCAGGGCTGGATCCCAGGACTCCGAGATCATGACCTGAGCCAAAGGCAGAGGCTTAACCAACTGAGCCCCCCAGGCGCCCCATCATTTGCCCTGTGTTAAACTGCTCGCTTCTGGTTGTTCCTGGAAAAATCATTTATACTCTGCAGTCATTCTTTATCACAAATTTATTAGGACAAATTCTTCACGGCAAATATATCATAATTTAAGTTTTATGCATTTAAATACATCAAAACTTAACATGGTGCCGGTACGTGGGAGGCTCTGTGAGCATTGCTGTCCCACTGGCTGGACAGCAGTGTGGGAGCATTAGCTCCAATTAATGCATTAATCTGTGGTACCCGTTAGAACATTTCATAAAAGATCTTCATTATTTACTAATCTTTCTCAGAGAAAGTGTCACAGAAAATGGTCCATTTCTATATTTAATCCTAGAAGGTTGGTTCTGTGTTGTTCTATGATCATTTCAGGATCCTATTTATGTTTTGTTTGTTTTTTGCATCTGCAGGCAAATCATCCTGGGGCCTGGAAAATGAGGCTTTAATTGTGAGATGTCCTAGGCAAGAAAAGTCTCGATACCCTGTGGATTGGTACTTTTCAAAAACCAACAAAAGTATAACCACCCAGAAAAGAAATCGTGTGTTGGCCTCGGGGGAACGTCTGAAGTTTCTCCCAGCCAAAGGCAATGATTCTGGAATTTATACTTGCATTATCAGAAGGTATTAACCAGGCAGCCACCTTAATCTTTGGGCTTGCTCCCTTTTCTTTGATAATTGATGGTGTGAGCTGTCCTCCCTTTCCTTTTCTTTCTAGACTTTTGTGGGACAGCTACATTTGTAAAGGGGTTTGAATAGAAGAGTACTTCTAGGAACATCACCAGGTTGGGGTTTGGGGGATTATGAACTATTTAGAGGTAGAATTGCAAGAATTAGTTTGTAGCCCAATTAGGAAAAGACCTAGCTTTCCTAGTGACCAAGAGAACTGAGAGCGATCACTCACTTTGGCTGGAAGTAAGAACAAACCAGCAAAAAGACCCAGTAATCTAGACATTGGGCATCAAGGAAGCTTATGGTGGGTGCAAAAGGGCTGTTACCAGTGTCTTAAACCTGAGAGATAAGCTGAAGAGCGTTGTGTAATATTGTGTGCCCGCAAATTACTTACCTTACATATATATTGTTAAATGTTTTGATCTCGTGCCTGTATTTGGTACCTAAAATATGTCGGATGAACTACATCAAAATGCAGGATGTGTATATAGTTAGGTGCCTAGGCTCTGAGGTCAGACCAGTTTTAGTTTCAAATCCGTGTTCTATCACTAGTGGACTGTGTGATGCCAACAAGTGACTTCTCTGTCCCTCCCTTTTCCTTATCTGTAAAATACATATGATAGGATAGTCTACTTCAAAGCATCCTTAAGAGGATAAAATAATGTAATGTTAGCGCCATGCATGGTACATAGTAAGCTCTCAATAAATACCACTGATCTTTATAATATCTTGTTGGCATGACAGCACATCTAGGGTCTAAAGAAATTGCGAGGGAGTCATTTTCAGGGTTTATATTTTATTTCAAATGCAACACAAAAAGTATTTAAAACTCTAGATTTTTATAGATGTGTTTAAGTAAGAAAACAACCCCCGTGGGGCGCCTGGGTGGTTCAGTCGCTAAGCTTCTGCCCTTGACTCAGGACATGATCCCGGAGTTCTGGGATCGAGTCCTGTGTCAGGCTCCTCTGTGGGAGNTTAAAACTCTAGATTTTTATAGATGTGTTTAAGTAAGAAAACAACCCCCGTGGGGCGCCTGGGTGGTTCAGTTGCTAAGCTTCTGCCCTTGACTCAGGACATGATCCCGGAGTTCTGGGATCGAGTCCTGCGTCGGGCTCCTCTGNAGTCCTGTGTCAGGCTCCTCTGTGGGAGGCCTGCTGCTTCCTCTCCCACTCCCCCTGCTTGTGTTCCCTCTCTCGCTGGCTGTCTCTCTCTCTCTGTCAAGTAAATAAATAAAATCTTAAAAAAAAAAAGAAAGAAAACAACCCAGGTATATCAATTGTTTAAAGACAAAAAAGCAGCATTAAGTAAAAGCTTAGAATTGGATGAAGTCATTTCATAATCCTGAGTAACTTCTTAAATCATCTGACTTATTTTAATAGTCCTACCTCCAATAAGATTGGATATGTAAATGTCACCATATATAAAAAACAACCAGATTGCAATATTCCAGATCATCTGATATACTCAACAACATCTGGATCAGAAAAAAATTCCAAAATAAATTGTCCTACAATTGACCTCTACAATTGGACAGCACCTGTTGAGTGGTTTAAGGTAAAAGGACATTTGGGGGAAATGGATGAAAATTACGCAAAACAGGTGCAAGTAAAGAGTCGCTAGAAATGGAATGGAATTTTTCATTTCAGGATTGTAAAGCTCTTCAAGGACCAAGGTATCACATACATAAGAACTATGTGCTGATTGACGATGCAACTAGCAAGGACACAGGTGATTATACATGCAAATTTATGCACAATGAAAATGGAATCAATTACAGTGTGACGGCAACCAGATCATTCGTCATGAAAGGTAAGCTACTGAATTTAACAAAATATAATATTTGAAAAAAATTGTGTGGTAGGAATTGTGCTCTTCTTGTTGATTTCGCTAGACCGTAGACCCCCTTCTCTGCAGCGGATACCTGCCAAAACCCCCAGCGGATGCCTGAAATAGGGGATAATACTGACCTTCCACATACTATGTTTTTTCCTATCCATACGTACCTATGATAAAGTTTAATCGATACATGGGGCACGGTAAGAGATTAGCAACAATAATTAATAATAAAATAGAACAATTACAACAAAATACTGTAATAAAAGTTACCATAGATCTTAGCAAACTCAGCATACGATGTTTTTGTCTTTCCTTATTAAGCCGAGAGCTTTCACCTTTTCGTGTCAAGGAAGTGTTTCATGGCCTCTCTCTGGCTTCTCTGCATTTCCAGAATCATTAGTCTTGTGCTTTGGGGACGCTACTAAGTAAAATAAAGGTTACCTGAACACAAGCAGCGGGATGCCATGACAGTCTGCTCATAACCAAGATAGCTCCTAAGTGACCAAGGGGCATGTGGCAGATAGAGAGCAGATCTGCTGGACGAAGGGATGATTCACTTCCTGGGTGGGACAGAGTGGGGCCTTGTGAGATTTTATCATGCTACTCAAAACAGTGAGCAATTTAAAATCTATGAGTTGTTTATTTCTGGAATTTTCAATGTAATCTTTTCAGACCGAGGCTGACCATGGGTAGTTACCCTGAAAAACAAAACCAGGGATCAGGGGCACTGCTATACTTCATGGTCCTCCCTGAGATGTCCTCCACCTTCATCTTACCTTGCACATTCTCTACAGCAAAGAGCTTTTCTAAATGTGCTATCAAGATTTCAGGAATTTTTTTTTAAAGATTTTATTTATTTATTCGACAGAGATAGAGACAGCCAGCGAGAGAGGGAATACAAGCAGGGGGAGTGGGAGAGAAAGAAGCAGGCTCATAGCGGAGGAGCCTGATGTGGGGCTCAATCCCATAAAGCCGGGATCACGCCCTGAGCCGAAGGTAGACGCTTAACCGCTGTGCCACCCAGGCACCCCAAGATTTCAGGAATTTTAAAGGAAATTTATGCTACGGATCGAAAGCCAGATCTGTTCTCTCCTCTGTGACTTAAACTTTTCAAAGATGACAGGATCTGAATGCTAACTAAATAAACTTTTTTTGGGTGTCAATACAAGTATCTGCAGAGCCAGATAAACTTTCCTTCTCCCAATTTGTTGTGAGAAGTTCTGTAAATAGAAAAAAAATCTGTTTAATCTCTAATATAACTAACTGGATTAGAAATTTAGTGAGAAGTTCTATAAAGGGATAGAGAGATATTATTGGGTGGTTTTTAATTGTCAACCCAAAGTTATCAGGAGGCAATAAGTAGGCAAGGGTGTTTATTTGGGATCAAAGAATTGCAACTTGGGGTACCCAAATTTGGGTAACAACCCAACTAATGTCCCACCAGGGAGCAAAAGTCAGGGGATTTTAAAGCAAAGAGGGCATGTGTGTAGACACTGTTTACAAAGAATTCTGATGTGTATTGGCAGTAGAAAGCTAACCTTCGCTTAGTACGATTGGTGACTAAGACTACCACAAGCAAGTCTCTTACTGTACCAAGTTGCAGATGTTTGGGCTCAATCTTGGAATATTTGTAGTCTCACTAGTTCAAAAGTTCATGGTTCCACCAGTGAGGACATGGGACCCACCTCCTTAATGGCCTCCTGGCTCCAATTCAAAACCCCTTGACATAAGTGACACCATTCCATTTCACTTTTCACAAATCCTGGTTTGCAATATTTTCTACATTATCAATGACCTCAAGTAGATACTTTTTTTTAATGATTTTTTTATTATATTATGTTAGTCACCATACAGTACATCCCCAGATTCCGATGTAAAGTTCGATGCTCCATTAGTTGCGTATAACACCCAATGCACCATGCAATACGTGCCCTCCTTACTACCCATCACCGGTCTATCCCATTCCCCTACCCCCTCCCCTCTAAAGTCCTCAGTTTGTTTCTCATAGTCCATAGTCTCTCATGTTTCATTCCCCCTTCTGATTACTCCCCCTTTCTTTATCCTTTCTTCCCCTACCAATCATCCTAGTTCTTATGTTCCATAGATGAGAGAAATCATATGATAATTGTCTTTCTCTGCTTGACTTATTTCACTTAGCATTATCTCCTCCAGTGCCGTCCATGTTGCAGCAAATGTTGAGAATTCGTTCTTTCTGATAGCTGAGTAATATTCCATTGTATATATGGACCACAGCTTCTTAATCCAGTCATCTGTTGAAGGGCATCTCGGCTCCTTCCATGATTTGGCTATTGTGGACAATGCAGCTATGAACATTGGGGTGCATATGGCCCTTCTCTTTACTACGTCTGTATCTTTGGGGTAAACACCCAGTAGTGCAATGGCTGGGTCATAGGGTAGTTCAATTTTTAACTTTTTAAGGGACCTCCACACTGTTTTCCAGAGTGGCTGTACCAACTTGCATTCCCACCAACAATGTAGGAGGGATCCCCTTTCTCCACATCCTCTCCAACAATTGTTGTTTCTTGCCTTGTCTATTTTTGCCATTCTAACTGGCGTAAGGTGGTATCTCAGTGTGATTTTGATTTGAATTTCCCTGATGGCTAATGATACTTTGATTCTAAAGAGTATTTTTCAAATGTTAAGGTCTATAAAAGCCTATTCAGAGGAAATACCTCACCACCGACCATATCAAATCTACAAGGAGTCAGGGTTTCCTTAACATCACATATCATGAAATAAATGAGAATCAAGGGGTGGAGGAATGCAGCAGTGCTCCAGAAGACCCCTTTCACGGTCGCTAGGTATCAGTGCCACAGCAATCAGGATTTTCACAATGGTGGAACTCTGTGAGCGGAAGTGTGGACTTATGTGTTTATCATTGTCATAGGGCTTTTTTCTCCCATTCAACAAGCATTTATTAAATACCTTATATGTGCTAGTGTTTCATGGGACTTTTGAATTTTTCCTTCCTATAATGCTGTGCTTATTCTGTAGAATTGTGGTTTTCTAGCAATTGCCAGGCCATGCAATTCATTTAATGTGTTGGACTAACATTGTTTTAATGATATAAAAGAGAATAGGAAGTATCAGAGTATTGTAAGTAGTAAGGGAAAGTATTACTTAAATGTTTTCTTTTTCATTTGTGTGTGTGTGTGTGTGTGTGTGTGCATGTATCTGTTGCCATGGGTCATTGTCAGAATAATCTGAGAAACATTGCCATGAAATAGGATAGAAATATGAAAACACAAGCTTTATATTGATCACTTCCAATGTTATCCTAATATTTATATTTTCTTTGTCTTTCATTTAAGAGGAGGAAAGCCCTTCTTGGTTTCCAGTAATTATAGCCCCTCCACAAAATGAAACAAAAGAAGTGGAAATTGGTAAGAAAACTTTAAGAATGCTATAAATGTTGCCTGGAGAATCCTTCCATATGACCCTTGGTCTAAATTCCCCAAGCATGGGTCAGGCAGTTAACACAATGGATCTTGAGCATTAAATGAAATGTCATGTGTAGATATATTCTCCTCAGTACTTGCTAATATTAGGAATACCCAGCATTTACATTTGTTTTGTACTTGTAACTCATGGTGCTTTCACAGGTACTGTTTTACTTCATTCTTACTTCTCTCCAGGAGGTAGTCATTGTTCCCAATTTATGCTTGTGGATACTTAGGCTCAGGCGGGATCAGTGACATGCCCAGGGTGGTGAATAATCAATGATAGAAGGATAAGAACCCAGGCTTTCTGACTCTGCCCATCTTTGTGTTCTCTAGTTCCCCACCAGAAATGAGATACAGCTCAATGTTCTTGGCCTATAGGATAAGTTCCTTCATGAGCTGGTTCTCACCGCATCCTGGCTCATCCACAGCTGTTAACCCCACCTGCTCCTTGTCCCTACCTCGCTGACCCCCTCACAGTTGTTATGCTGATAAGACAGCATTTCCGCATTCTTTCCTGCTTTTGTCCATGTTGTTCCTCCTTCTCATCTCTCAACAGTGAGCTCAAATACCATTCCCCAATATCACACTCCTTACCCACCAGCAGGAACCACCAGAGCCTCCATCCAGTCAGGTCCAAGGAAACCATTTCCGTGTACAGCATGGCAGTCCTGCTCCCTGGAATGACTTCTCCCTCTATATTCCCACATCATTTATCAGTCTTTCTATAGAAGACTAGACTATCTTGTGTTTTCATCATTTGTGTGTGCTGTTATCACCTTCTGAGACACTCAGCATTCTTCATCCCTCTGCATACTTCTTGACCCAGGAACCAAGGGCTCAGTAAGGGATGGCTGAATGCATGTCACCAGGCGGGAGGGCAGCCCTCAAGCTTTCAGCTCAGGGCGGAGGAAGCCTCAAGTGAAAGGACTTGTAATAATGGAGAGTGCTCTTGAACAATGAAATACTAGGATTGTAGCTGGGCCAAGCAACACACAGTTTTACCAACCAAGGGGCTTCCAGAGAGAAGAGAATTCAGTAAAAGGAGAAAGATGTGGAAGAAAGGAATTACAAAGAAATTCCAACGTAGAGTAAAAAGAAGCCCCATCTCATAATGTGGGATTGATGAAGCCGGAGTTACTCATCTCGTAGTTTACACTGCAGGTGAGGGGGGGGTGGGAACAGAGATTCCTCCAAACTGTGAACAAAGGGGGTGGAGGCAAGGTGAGGGCCCAGGCCACTTGCCCTGACAAGGACAAGGAGGGAAGTGCTAAGGATAAGGAATGGTAAGGAAGGGGAGCGGCATCAGTTCCTTGCACACACCAGGTGTTCAATGACTTTTTTCGCATTGAATGCAATACTACTGGCAGAACTGAATTTTACTGGTGAATTCTCTCGCTTCTCATCTAGGAAAACCAGCAAACATACTCTGCTCTGCTTGCTTTGGGAAAGGCTCTCTGTTCATGTCTGGCGTCCGATGGAAGGTGAACGGAACCATAGTTCAGAACTTCAGTGAAGCAAGAATTCAAGAGGAACGGGAGCAAAATCAAAGGTATTTTTATATTGAGGTTAAAACATCTCCTTTTCCTCCCACACAATTTGCAACAGCAGAGTAAGCATTGAAAGTAACATGTGGCCTTTTTAGTTTTAGCAATGAGCTGACTTGTCAGAACACCATTTTAAGAATAGATGATGTGAGAGAGGAGGATTTGACGCTGCGGTATGAATGTCTGGCTCAGAGTTTACATGGGCAGACACAGCACACCGTAAGACTACAGAGGAGAAGTCCAAGTAAGGAGTGTTCCTGAGACTTTGGTCACCAGAGTTAGCTGCACCAACTGTAAGCTGAAATCCTTTTCTTAGAGAACAATGTGTTGGAGTGTGGTTCCAGGGCCAGTCTCTCAAGACAACGGAAGTGGCCCATCTCTTAAAACGTGCTTCTCTTAAGAACACTGAGTATTTGTAGTGTGGTAGCCCTAGTTGCCTCTCTACAACTTTACTTCCCCTTCTTCCTCCCCTCCCCCTTCTCCTTTCTCCCACCCCTTCTCCACTCCCTCCCCCTCTCTTTCCTCCCCTCCCTTCCTTCCTCCCCCCCTCCCCCCTACCTTACCTTCTTGTGTTGGTTCCTCTTTAACACCCAACTGCTTCCTTGGCCATCCTTCTGCTTTCATTAGCTCTCTCTGTCTCACTGTATATGAAAGACAACACACTAACAGCAAACGTGAACATGTTCTTTGTTACCTTTCATGACTTTTATGACACGTTATAAACGTGTTCCCTTTTATAACTCTTTTTTATTTTTTTGGTCCTAAAGAATGCACATTTCATTAGTGAGGCTGGCAAAGTAGATGAAAAGGTGAAGTCGTTAATTACTGCCCGTTCCAGTAAGAAGATCTTAAATGCTGCTTTGTAATAAGACATCATGTGCTATCATTGTTAAGCTTTATAAAATATTAAATGTATTTATTTATTTTTTTTTCTACCTGCAAAACCTAAAGTATTTACTATCTGGTCCTTTCCAAAAAAATTGTGTGACCCTTGCATTCTGTCTCTTTAAAAAAAATTATTTGTGCACTAATGCTATACAGTCTTATTTCCTGTAGCTGTACAGGCAACCTTGATTTTGGGTAGAGTAAGTCTTCCAATTTTGCTCTTCCTCAAGACTGTCTTGGCTACTCTTCGACCTTTGTATTGTCACATAAATTCTCTTCAGATATTTTTGGATTATAAGCATGTTTTGCTACAGGTTACATAGAAAATTTTATAGCCTGTTGTGTAATTACTTAATGTAAAGTAAAAATCTTTCCGTGATACTAAATGTTCTCCTACACCATGATTTTTAATGACTCCACAGTATCCCATTATACAGAGAAACCATCATTTATTTCACCAAATACATCGTTGGGCTACATGTCTTCCTTTTTCTGTCTTTTTAAAGATTCAATGTATTTCAGCTAAAAAAAGAAAGCACAAGCAGTTCACCCATTACTCCCACCCCCACCCCTACCCCTGGTAACTACCAACCTAAGTGTAGGTGAAACTCATGGGGAGTCTGGTAGTTCAGCTCATTTCTTTACTGTATCTGTTATTCAACATGCAATTCAGGTACCACCTTTTATGAGGAGATTTCCTTGGCCAGCAGTTTGCAGTCTATATTCCTTCCAGGCGTTCCTGTAGGGCCCTGTCTCTATCTCTACACTCATCACACACAAGTCTGCTGAACGTGACTCTAAGCTCCATGAGGGCAGGAATGGCGTCTCATCCATCTTCATGTCCTCCATCTGTATTGCAGTGCCTGGTACCGAGCGTGCATTCAATAACAATTTTTTGAATGAATAAATGAACGAATACCTTATTCATAATCTCCAAGACTTAGAAGCAACCATGACGTTCTTCAATAGGTGAATACATAAGTCAGTTATATCATACAATGGAATCTTATTCATTGGTAGGAAGGAATGAGCTATTGAGCCATAAAAAGACATGCGGGAACTTTAAGACCTGTTGCTAAGAAGCCAATCTGAAAAGAGTGCATACTGTATGATTTCAGCTACGTAACAATCTGGAAAAGGCAAAGCTATAGAGAGAGTAAAAGCTCAGTGGTTGCCAGGAGAGAGGGCGGACAACAGGATTTTTAGGACACTAAAATTGTCCTATATAATAGTCTATTGGTGAAGACATGGTATGATGCATTTATCAAAACCCATGGAACTGTACAACACAAAGTGGGAACCCTAGTATAAACTATGGACTTTAATTGATAGTAATGTATCAGTATTGGCCTATAAATTGTAAACAATGTATTGCACTAATTCAGGATGTTCATAATATGGGAAACTGAATGCTAGGGCTGGGGGAGAGTATATGGGAACTCTGTCTACTTTCTGCTCATTTTTGTTCTTGTTGTTGTAAACCCAAATGTGGTCTGAAAGATAAATTTTATTAATTAAAAAAAAAAAGGATTGTGTGTCTACTAGGAAAACAAGGAGGGGCGATGGATACAAGCAATGACAGCATTTCCTGCTAAACTCGGAGCAAGGAGCACGTAGACAAAAAAAGCCTAGGGAAGAGTCTCAGAAGAGACTGGTTCAGTGAATATTGACTCTCCAGGAGATCTGTGATGTGGGTTTCAGCCCAAGTTAGGTTGTGGAGATGAATAAGACAAAACGGAGGGAAGAGCCAGAATCTAAAATACATTGGTTCTGAAACCAAAATGAACACGCAGAACCAATGAGAATTTATATTTCTGCTTCTTCTCTCCTACTCTGGGGATTAAAACAACAACACACCTGGAGCTTCTGGGTATTTTAAAAACCTACTCAGGAATTTGTTACAAATTGAAGTTAAGCATTTATAAATTATAGAGCTTATATTAATTACACAAAATTTTATTAGTAATTGGAACAATTATAANTATTAGTAATTGAAACAATTATATCCTTTTATTGGAATAATTAAAACTTAATTTAAGAATGAAAAAATACTATATCAAGGAAAATGATCTTTGGACATTTCCATTGCTCCAGCTATAGGGCTTAATTATTCAACAAAGCAATAGCCTACATTTATGTTTGTTGGGGTTTACATTTATGTTCCCAGTAACTTGGAAAGGCCAAATTGTTTATAAGTTCCCTATAGTTTTATCTGAATCTAGCATGCCTTTAATGACTTCATTATAATTTGATGCAATAAAATATAACAAAAATATGAAACTGACTACTCTTCAGTAGATCACATTCAGACACTATATATTATCTTTTAAAATTAAGTGGAGAGAATGATCTGTCTTGGGTATAGGTAACAAGAGGACACATTGTCTGTAAAGAATCCGCAACAGTAATAAGACCATCTAAGAGTCATTGTGCTTCTTTTTCTAAGATTTTTATTTATTTATTTATTTATTTGAGTGAGAATGAGTGAGAGAAAGAGAGCGAGAGAGAGAGCACGAGTGGGAGAAGGGGCAGAGAGAGAAAGGGAAAAACAGACTCCCCTGCTGAGCAGGGAGCCCNAACAGTAATAAGACCATCTAAGAGTCATTGTGCTTCTTTTTCTAAGATTTTTATTTATTTATTTATTTATTTATTTATTTATTTATTTGAGTGAGAATGAGTGAGAGAAAGAGAGCAAGAGAGAGAGCACGAGTGGGAGAAGGGGCAGAGAGAGAGAGAAAGGGAAAAACAGACTCCCCTACTGAGCAGGGAGCCCGACATGACATGGGGCTTGATGCGGGGCTCGACCCCAGGGCCTTTGGCTCAGCCCCAGGATCCTGGGATTGTGACTTGAGCCAAAGGCAGAGGCTTAACTGACTGAGCCACCAGGGCACCCCAGAGTCATTGTGCTTTTAATCATGACCTTACCCAGACATCACTAAAAATGTCAGTGATGACCCGCTCCTCCTCTGGGGGGCAGACTGAGTCTTCCTCCCACTCCCTTGGTATGTCGTTGCATGCAATGATGTCAGCAAAAATAGTTTTACAAACATTTCCTTCCTGAGCACCTGCCAACTTCCTCCCCTGCTTGCATTTCCAGGCAAAGACATCTTGTTTGTTAGATGAAGCACTGAATCCAGTATAAATGGGTGAGGAGAAAAAATATGGTTTTTTTTACACTTGTCAAACCATGCACAACTACGTGGAAATTATTTAACGTGTTTGTCACATAGCCAAAGGGAGAGTTAGGCCCTCAGTTTATACCTCTAAGTGGGATATAGCCCAGATTAATTTGGATAAACACAGACACAACCAGATGAAAAAAATTGGGGGTGATAGATAAGCACACCACCGATTTGATGCGTTCGTGGTTAAGTCTCTGCTTGAAGTGGTGCTTTAATTTTTGCTTTAATTAGACTTAAACCACCAATTTGTAAGTTTTTACCAAACAAACAGAATCATGACATTGAGTGCGATCCAGTTCCATGGGTCATGAGGTTTCTACCAATAATAACGGAGTCACCCCAGGACATATGAACCACATCGCAATGTAATATCAGGGCGGTCTGGTGGTGGTAGCCCACACAGTGGACCCCCAAGGAGAGGGGAAGCTGTGCCCTCCCCCTCCCCCTGGAGCTGCCATTGCCTCGATATCCCCATACCTTGTTTACGTTGTCACTTTATGAATGTTCTCTAATGACATGTGTATTGGAATTGTTTTCATGTTACATGTACTTGGTGACTTTTTTCCTTCTAGTTTATTTGTATGTGCTACCCTTCCCCTGTTTTTCTTCAAATTAACATGGTTACGCTCCGTTTCAACAACTGTGTACATTAAACAAAAACTGTTGTTACAGCAGTTTGTCACAATGAATTCCTTTATTTCTCATCACAAAATAAATTACAGCATTGTCTTGAATTTCAACAGCAAGAACTTTAAAAGCTTATGTTCCCTATTATTTGATGTGATTAAATAAATATTTGACTCTCCTAATAATAGTAGTACACATTTATTCATTGTTTCCTTTGGAACTGTCTAATTATTTTCCATTTCATTTCTTATTTATTTGATCAATATTCCACGAGGAAGAGACTGTTACTATCACCAAATTTTGCAGATAAGGAAACCGAAGCAAGAGGAGATTGAATAACTAACCAGCTGAGTATTAGAGTTTGAGCCAGGACTCAAACTTACGCAGTGTTTTCCTGTTTATAAACATTTTCAAAAAGTATTTAGTGTTTAGTCACCACATACGGAATTATTTACACAGGCATTGAGTCAT
The DNA here is from genome assembly GCF_002007445.2 of Ailuropoda melanoleuca. Taxonomy (NCBI): domain Eukaryota; kingdom Metazoa; phylum Chordata; class Mammalia; order Carnivora; family Ursidae; genus Ailuropoda; species Ailuropoda melanoleuca. The sequence continues at coordinate 64,636,106 of NC_048221.1, read as the reverse complement.
TAACCAAAAGACATTGAACTTCAACTTTCTTTACTGTCTCAGATTAACTTCTTTCCTCCCAGTGGAGGCGACCAGCCACATGTGCAGTTACTTCATGGTCTCCCCAAGAAATGTAGGTTCCCAGACGGTAGCCAGATAGCACTTTTAGAGAGAGAGACCTGGAGGGGAATCCCATTGAAATGCTTTCCTTAAGGCGTGTTTATCATTTAAACCAATGATAGTGCAGATAGTAGGCTCTCTGCCAATTTTCAGCAACACGCCTCCTCCACCGCCCCCTGGTTTTGAATCTCTTCCCCTTGGCCATTCTTGATTTCGTGGTGCTAGATACTCAGGATGCTAATGAGCTATGGGAGGAATCTGTGAATATGGATGAATGATTTTGTATGGCAAGACTGGGAACACATGCTTTGAGACTTCAGACAAAAATGCAGGGAGAACGCTGTAAGAGACGAATCTCCTTTGAGATTCTTCTCACGGTCATCTTTAAGTGGGACTCTTTGTAAATAGTTAATTCTAAAGAGAGAAGTCAACTTAAAACAGCCAAAAATACCATTAATGAGTACAGTTCTTGTATTTAATTTGTACGTATCTGTTATAAGTCCTTGAAATCGGGAAACTTTTTGAGTACGCACTTTGTGCAGCAGTGAATACAGGACACAGTTCAGTGATGAGAAAAGTAAGGGGTGTGTTTAGAACCTAGAACCCCAGTAATTTGACTTCCCCATCAATTACGCTTTAGAGACTTACATGGCCCTTGTCTCTTCGCTGCTTTCCTATGCAGTAAGACCCCAAGACCTTTTGATTTGTTCTCCTTAATGCCCCAACACCAGGCATATCCGTTCCTTTCTCATTATTATGTGAGGGTTCAGACTCTCCTTATCTTTCACAGGTATTGCAGAAACTTCCTGTCCATTTTCCTCTAAGTAATTATGGTCTCTTCCCACAGAAACAGATTACCTACCTTCAGATTAATCTTGCTTGTCAACCACTTTCATTGTTAACACCCCACTCAACACTTAGTGGCTCCTGTGACCTTCCCGAATAAAGCCAAAATGCCTTAACAGGAGCCCCAAGCCTGATCAGAACCTAGCCCTGACCCACATTTCTCATTGTGTCTTCCGCCGACTGGATTACTTCAGTTCCACGGAGAACACACCACATCCCCACCCCTGGGCTCACTGCATCTGCTCTTGCCAGGAGGATATTTTCCTTGTTTTGCAGGTCTCTAAAACCTCCCTCCACCTGCAGGAAGGCTCCATTGCACAGTCCAATGTGGAGTGGGCACTCCTAAAGACCTCTGCCAGCTCACATTACACGTTTACCTCCTATCTTAGTTACGTTTACATTTGAGAATCCCTTACAATGCCTAGCCTGCTGCCTGGCACAGAGTAGGCGCTCAATAAATGTTCACTTACTGATTCGCGGCCATGGCAATTGCAGGTAGGCATCTCTTGTATGCAACTCCTGTACTCCCAGTGGAGGTCAGCAGCCATGTATTTGTTGATTTTACCTTGTTCTAGTAATAATAGCAATCACTTTTGTCCTCCCCTTATCTTTTGAACAGATGTCGAGCAAAGCACCTACTACCTTCTGGCGGGATTTAGCACCTTGTTAATGTTAATCAGTGTCATGGTGATAACACTGAAAGTGTTCTGGATTGAGGTTATTCTGCTCTGGAGAGACATAGTCAGACCTTACAAAACTAGGAATGGTAAGTGGCAAGTTTCACATTTTTCTTCAAAAGAAAAGGATCCATAATGGCTGATGGTTACTTGTCTGTTGATCTCTTAATAGCTATGCTACTAAACCCAGATTTTGCTTGCTAACATATTGTCAGTAGATCTTTCTTTCAGTCCACTCAGAGGCCATTCTCTATCTTTTTTTGTTTCTCCTTATGGTTCTGAGATTCATCTCAACAGCTCAAATTTCCTTCCTGATAGGCTTACTCTTCCTACTAAATCAAGAACAGAATCGGCCCAAACCCAGAAAGTTGAAACATTTTGGAAACTGTGTATTGGTAAAACTTTATGGAATTCAAAACATTAACAAAAGTGTTCCTGTTTTCCAGATGTGAACAACTTAGAAAGGGCCATCAGAAGGCAGATGTATTTCACCAGAAAGCTCACTCCATAGAGTCCTACCTATGTGCATAAGTTACACATGAAAGGATACATTTATCCCTGCTAAATCAGAACACCATTGTTTCCTTTGGGGGCAGATATACTTTACATTTTCCATATGGTCCACTCAACTAGGGCTAATTATTTGATTTGTGGGAAATGCAGATCCCTTAAAAAAAATTCTCCTTTCACATTTTCACTTCCTAGGATTAGGGGAAAACAACAGCTAAAATTGAGATCTACTCCAAGCAACAGAAGACTCCTTATCCATGACAATAAATATTTATCAATAAATTATTAATTACATTTGACAATATGGTGTGTGCTAAACTGGACTGGCTCTTGCCTATTCTCTATCATTCAGTCTGAGGCAGTAAAGAGGGGAACTTTGGGATTAAGATTGATTTTCTGATAATATTTTGTGGCAGTAGGTTGTTGTCACCATCTCTGAATTCTAGGATATTGTGGGCGGGGATCCATGCACCAACAACAATAAAATTCAGTGAAGAATGTCTCGTAAGAGTCAAATGGGAATTTTCAGAGCCAAGCAATAAAGTTGTATTTCTTGTTCTAATTTCAGATGGAAAGATCTACGATGCTTACGTTATCTATCCGCGGAACTATAAAAATAGTCCTGAGAGGGCCAATGCCGTGGAGCACTTTGTTCACCAGATTCTGCCTGATGTTCTTGAAAATAAATGTGGCTATAACTTATGCATTTATGGGAGAGATCTGCTACCTGGAGAAGGTAAAGCTATCGACATACGTCAAGGACAGAAAGTCACGTTTATCAGAAGGCCAGGGGTGGGTGGTCTTCACCCTGTGTGGGATAAGGAATTACAATCATTATTCCCGATCTTAAGACCAGAGTTTTTAAATATTTCTCCAGAAGAAGAAGATACTTATTCTTTGCTCCTGCTGCCCCCATGGCCAACCTGATCATGAGGTCTTCACAAGAGTATAAGTGATGTGAAGACACGGCTAGGCGGATTTAGCAAGGCACTGCCCTACTTGACTTCCCATGTCCACCACTGGGGTAACTGACATATATCTTAATTCTCTCTAGAAGAGCCGAAAGAAGACTCAAAAAACAAAGAATTTTGTTCTAATATTCAGAGGCATTGGTTAAAGTTTTTGCAAGGATTCCGGAGTCTTTATGATTTTCCTTGTATTGGAGAAACATTTGCAAATGTATATTCTCACAAGAACCACTAGAACTGTCTTCTGTTTCTTAATCTTCCTAGTCGATTCCATGTACTTTTGACAGTTTGTCACAATTCTGACCTCTCAGTAGCTGTTCTCCTCCTCCCTCTATATTTATGTCAAGTACCCGTGAGCCATCCTTATAGCTCTTCTCAAATTCCTCAGAGAGCTGGAAGTGTTTGGAATGTGAATGAGGCAGGAACATCATGAGGGTAAGTCTGATAAAGTTAACGCCTAGTAGACTCCGAATTTAAACTGGCATTTCCACTGCAAAGAGGGATTCACGTGTCTATAGATTTAAAGGAACACACAGCAGGTGAATCTGGTGCATTCTGGAATATTTGGCAATGTTAATCAGATTACCTCACAATGGCGTGGGAGACTTGTAAAATGAACAATTCAAGAAAATGGAATCCAAGTTTTCTCTACAGGCTTTCTTCCTCCTCCAGCTCTCCCATCGGCTACTCACTCCAGCAGACAGAAACAAGTCAAGGTGCTCAAAAGCTTTTTTCATGTTACACATCTGGTCAGGAAGCTGCAGGGAGCCCAGCTGTTTGTGACGTCATATCACCTGCTACATCTGGCTGCAAAGTCTTCATCTCTTTTGTCTCGGATCTGTCGACCTCATTTCTAGTTCTACCTCTCTCCAGCCCAACGTGAACGCCAGCTCACTGAGCCTCAAGCTCGCGTGGCCTGCATTGTGCTGTTTTTCACCTGGGAACGTTCCCACTTCCCCTCCAGCAAATATGTCCTCTGACCTTACTTTAACCGAAGTAAGTTCAAATCTAACAAAGCAACACCAAACTTCACTCATCCCTTAGGAAAAGTTCATGACTGACTCCATCAGTGCCTTTCTTCCCATGCTAGTTACCTTCTGTTTGCTCCTTCAAATCCACTCTGTGCCCCGCTCCATCCAGTGGCCCTGGGGGGCTGGTCTTTATGGACTCCATCATGCCCCTGCCCTCTGCTCCCTGCTGGGTTTGGTCAATGGAAGCCCTGGCAGGAGTTCAGAGGCAGGCAACCCATGAGGTTGCCTGGGTAGCTGGGCTCTTCTCTCCTGGAACACAGGCTCCTGTTAGTTGACTTTATACTCAGCTTCCATAACTGCTTCCTCCCCTTCACACCTGGAGGGGGGTAATGCCTCCCTGGTTATTTCCCATGCTGGGGTTCTGACGCATCTCTCGTTGATTTCTCTTGGCTCTGCCCACATCTTTTATAAATTGTCCTTTCATTAAACTTTCTTAAGTCAGTCCTTTTGAGTGTGCCAAGTTTTCTGTTAGGACCCTGACCGACACAAAGTCTCTATCTGGCATTATTCAACATTTATTTCCGTAGTTCACGCTGCATGGATTGGCAGTCTTTCGGCTGCCACACGCTGAAAATATCTGCAGTGGTTTCTTTCGTGGTTGCATTACTTTGTTTTCTCTGTCCCCTCCTTGCCATGAGAGCTGAGTATTTTACACCTTCTTTCCAAGTCTGCCCAGAAGTTACCTGCTATCACCATGGAGTTGATGCTATATAAACTCTAACTTGATAAGGGGATCTGGTCTTCCTTAAGAGTTTTCTAGTCTGGATCAAATCAGCTTCTCAAACAGAGATACTGGGGAGTGACGTGAATCCAGGACTCCCTTAGAGGCTTTAATCAGGTCAGAGGAGCAAAGGATCCTAAGAGTTAAAGTACTAAGCCCTCATAAAACACATAAGCTAATATTCTTTTTTTTTTTAAAGATTTTATTTATTTATTCGACAGAGATAGAGACAGCCAGCGAGAGAGGGAACACAAGCAGGGGGAGTGGGAGAGGAAGAAGCAGGCTCCCAGCGGATGAGCCTGATGTGGGGCTCGATCCCATAACGCCGGGATCACGCCCTGAGCCGAAGGCAGACGCTTAACCGCTGTGCCACCCAGGCGCCCCCATAAGCTAATATTCTAAGAAGATAATATGTAGCTAATGAACTTGAATTCTAATTCTCCCACTAAAGATCTCTACCTACCATTTAACTCCAAGGACTCTGCTTTAGTTAGGACTGATCTACCTGGGAAAGAAGAGGGGCTTGGGACTGATGTGCTCACAGTGGGAGTGATAAGTCGAACACAACAGGTGTTGTCCATCCAAGCACATTCCCCCTTTTCTGAGTAAAGAACTGATCAGCGTCAGAATCTCGTGCCAGATTAAAACCATAACTTTTTTTTTTAAGTTCAGAACATTTATGATCAAAGCATTAGACTTAAAAACGCAGCAACAGGAAATGCGATCCGTGTCTTTTATCCCCAGATGCAGCCACTGCAGTGGAAAGCAACATACGAAAGAGCAGGCGGCAGATTTTTATCCTGACTCCTGAGATGGTGCACAGCAGGGAGTTTGCCTACGAGCAGGAGATCGCCTTGCACAGCGCCCTCCTCCAGAATGACTCCAAGGTGATTCTTGTAGAATTGGAGGCTCTGAGCAAGCCCGGTGGACTGCAGTTTGGGGACCTTCAAGATTCCCTCAAGCACCTTGTAGAAGTGCAAGGTACCATCAAGTGGAGGGAAGACCACGTGGCCAACAAACGGTCCCTCAATTCCAAATTCTGGAAGCACATGAGGTACCACATGCCTGTGCCAAACAGACGGCCAGGGACACCCAGTTTGGTTTCCCTGAGTGCCCAGGGGCAGTAGTGCTGGCTTTGACATGCTGATAATGCACCCGATTTCCATCGATCTGAGCTCCTCCTCGCTGGATGAGGCCCCGGGACCAGACACCAAGGCAGAGGTGTGAGGACCGGGGATGTCAAGAGTGTGCACGCCCCCAGTTTCATCTATCAGCTTTACTCCCATTTGCCCGATTCTGGGGGGATGCAAAACACCCAGAAATTTCTATCCTCGATCGCTCTCTCTTCAGCTCACTTTTCCTTCCTTTTCTCCCTTTGCTGGTCTTTCTCCATGTGGCCTAGGATCTTTTCATTAGGCTTTTTTCCGCTGTCTCTCTCTTCCCTGCTGTCCTGCTCCTTACTCCTTGTCAATATTCTACACCTTGAACTTCAAACTGGAAGGGTTAGAGCTAAATTTTCATGTAACGTTGAAGAACACTCAGATTCCCACAAGCAGAACATTAGCAGTGCATCTCGCTTCCATTGTGTGTCTACACACAGTGCGTTTGACCTCTCCCTGGTGAGGGACACAATGTTGTTTCACAGGGTACCCATCGTGCATATGGACACTGTGAACATTCTTGCGGACATGTGTTCTTCTTTGTCTTGGCTCAATACCGAGTTATGGTCCCTCTTACGAAACTGTCAAATTGGCAAACTAATTGTACCATTTTACATTTCCTCCAGTTTTGTACAAGACCACTCTTCTTCCACCTCCTCACCGATGATTGGTGCTGTTAGGTCTCTTTGAACTGTGTTGTTTCTGTTCATGT
>NC_048221.1:64602494-64629282 GCF_002007445.2 Ailuropoda melanoleuca | reverse complement strand
CCCCCCCCCAGCCTAAACAGAAGGCCTCAGCACAGATCTGAGACTTGAGTGCTTCAGACAGGAGACAGTGGCCTCCTCCTCACTTTGGATGACCCCAGGGAGCCGTCCTGTGTCTTTGGGGCTCTTCCTTGGCCTCTTTTCCGTCTGCAACCCTCCCCAGCTCCTTCCCTTTAACCGAAGACAAAGACGGTGCTCCTCTAACCGGTGCAGGTGCAGGTGCAGGCTGATACCCTTCCCACCTGAATCTGGTGCAAACCTCTCGGCGGCCTGTAGGGTGCGCAAGGAGCCCCACCGAGGGCCCCGGGCCCTGCCGGTCCCTCGGACGCCGCCCACCGCCCCGGAGCTCCCGAAACTCGCGGGTCTGGGACCACAGTCGACCTTCGGCGCAAGGGCGAGGCGCAGGATTTTCCAGCTGCGTTCGGTCCCGCCCGCGATCGAGCTGCTCCCGGAACTCAGAGGCGGGGAGCCCAGGTGGAGGAAGTCTATACCCCTGGCACGCTGCGAGGGGCGCCCCAGACCCGGAGCATCCCCGAGCCCAAGCGCCCGGCGTACCCTCCACCGAGGAACTCCGCAAACTGGTTAGATTCCCGCCCCCAGCCCATCACCGGGAGAAAACCCCGACGAGGAGCATCTCTGATCGGAGCATCCCAGACCCGGGACACTCCGCGGGACCCAGCAGCGCCCCACCTAGCACTGAACAGGCGCTGCGTCCCACCCGCGAGCTCCGCGGCTGCCAGACGCTTTTTCTTTCTTCTTACTCCCTGTTCCTTTTTTTTTCTTTCCCCAACCTTCTCTAGTTGCCTTACATCTTTGATCACACTTGCGGCTCCTCTCGTTCCTTTCGTGTTTCCCAGTGCTAGGGAGGCAGCGGACTGCAGCTTCTCACCTGCTTTTGGAACTCCTGCCTCCGCCGTCGCGACCGGAGCGGAGGAGGGACGGCCGCCCCCGCCCCAGCCTTGGGGGACTCCCCTCTGAAGGTAAGGAGCGGCGCCCCGCTGCCCGCCGCACTCCCTCTCCACTGCCCTCTGCCGCCAGCCCGCCTGGCTAGGGGCAACCCAGCCTGGGCGGCACAGGGGTTCTGAAAACAAGATCAGTTAGGAAAGTTAGCCATTATGCGTACAGATCTTCCTTCAATTATGATGGGGGTAGTTCTGAAAATCCCAGCCTACGTTGAAAATACCGTAAGTCACTGGAACGTGCATTTAATACACTTAAACTCCTGAACATCATCGCTTAGGCCAGCCTACCTCGAAGGTGCTCAGAACACTTACAATAACCTACAGTCGGGCAACATCCTCTAACGCGACGCCTAATTCATAATAAACTGTTGAGTATCTCGTTTAATTGATGGAATAGTGTACTGAAAGGGAGAAACTGAATGGTTGCATGCGTACAGAATGGTTGTAAGTGTATCTATTGTTCACCCTTCTGATCTTCAGGCGGACTGGGAGTTGCAGCTAGAGAGGATCATAGGGCATATCACCAGCAGGGGAAAGATCCAAATTCAAAATCCAAAGGATGGTTTCCCCTGAATGTGTATCTCTTTTGCATCATCAATCAAGAAATCGTAAGTGGAGTCATCATAAGTAGGGACTGTGTATATATATATGTATACTTCCAGATCCGTGTATATATATATAGTTTTAAATACTGAGCATATATATGGATGTGCACGTGTCCGCATATATACACACACATATGTACACACATATGCACGCATGAATAATTAGTGAGACAGCATCATTAACTTTCCCTGATAGTATCATTTCAGACGTTAAAACTTGCCCAATATTTCCTTTTTTTTTCTGAAAAATTGAGAACAGCTAAAATAATTGGTAGTCTTTACTAACTGAGCACTTGTCTGATGTGGTGTAGAAAATTTTTACATGCACTATTTTCACTAATCCTCCTGTAGGCCAAATGAAGCAGGCACTATCATTACGCTTAATAAAGGGAGGAGAACCAAAGCACAGAGATGTTTAGGAATTTATCCAAGGGCATCCACCTTACTAAGTAATAGATCACAGATTCACTCAAAATTTCTCTGATTCCAAAACCTTTGCTTTTAATTCAAGGTGCTTCCAGGAGTTAGAACCCTGAGCGAGTTGCATTGCAGTCACGAGACAAACTAATGACTAGGTGATCCCAGTCAGGTCTAGACAACTGAGGTTATGGGATTAATTTCACCCTCTTCCCTTGCTCTATTCTTTGGAACCTCAGTGAACGCTCATTTGGTGCCATGCAGTGCTGGGATCTGGGGCGACACTTCTCAACCCGAGGTCCTTGAATGGCTTAGGAGGGTGTAAATTTGGAAGAAACTGGGTGTATGCAGGTTCTGGGACAAGGTGACTGCTCCCCCACCGACAGCATGAAAACACATACAAAGGCTAGGAACACGTGATCTGGGAACACGAAAAGACAGGGTCCCTACCCTCAGGGAGCTCCCAGGGAGTGCGGATGGATCTAGGAATAATGGGAATGCAGTGTGGTGCAGGTGTGGACAAAGGCTGTTTGGAGCACTAGCAGTTGGAGAGTTTCCTTGAGAAGGCAACCATCAAGCCAGGTTGTAAGGACTGTAGGGACCCCGCACTTAGAAGTGAGAAGGGTAATCTCCATACTGTTTTCCAGAGTGGCTGTACCAGCTTGCATTCCCACCAGTAGTCTAAGAGGGTTCCCCTTCTCCACATCCTCACCAACATTTGTTGTTTGTCTTGTTAACGTGGAGAAAGGGGAACCCTCTTACACTGTTGGTGGGAATGAAGCTGGTACAGCCACTCTGGAAAACAGTATGGAGGTTCCTCAAAAAGTTAAAAATAGAGCTACCTTATGACCCAGCAATTGCACTACTGGGTATTTACCCCAAAGATACAGACGTACTGAAAAGAAGGGGCACATGCACCCCAATGTTCATAGCAGCAATGTCCACAATAGCCAAACTGTGGAAGGAGCCAAGAAGCCCTGCAACAGATGAATGGATAAAGAAGATGTGATTCATATGTACAATGGACTATTACTCAGTCATCAGAAAGGATGAATACCCACTATTTGCATCGACATGGATGGAACTGGAGGGAATTATGCTAAGTGAAATAAGTCAAGCAGAGAAAGACAATTATCATGTGGTTTCACTCATATGTGGAACATAAGGAATAGCACAGAGGTCATTAGGGGAAGGAAGGGAAAACTGAAGGAGGGGAAATCAGAGGGGGCGACCATGAAAGATTATGGACTCCAGGAAACAATCTGAGGGTTTCAGAGGGGAGGGGGGTAGGGAGATGGGGTAGCCCGGTGATGGGTATTTAAGGAGGGCAGGTGTTGTAATGAGTACTGGGTGTTATATGCAAATAATGAATCACTGAACACTACATTTAAAAAAAAGGAAATTTTACTCTTTATATAACAAAATAAACACAATGGCATTCTTCTCGAAGGAAGAAAAAAGAAGCGAGAAGGGTTTGGGGAGCAGGACTGGCACATGCACAGGAGGGAATGGGGGAGGCATCAGGATAGCATTCCCAGGAAGTGGGAATGATGCTCCCGGCCTTGCAGATAAAAAACCTAATTCAGCATAAATTCTGCTTTCCTTAGAGCGGAAGCGTGTGGGTGTGCACACGCACCTGTGTGTGTTTTCTGTCCAAGATCATTTTTTCCTCTTTGCCTTGGTGGTTTTATCATCTCAGTTGGTGGGTGAGTGAAACACGTAGGCATCGGGCATTGTAGAGAGGGAATTATTTTAAAAATCACCGCTGTTAAGATTTTCATCAAGGCGGTTTATCTTAGGAGGTGCTCAATTATGTTTTGCTGGTAAGAGAGATTTACATTGAGGCAATCTACATGAATTCATGTGTGTCAGTGTCATTCTCTATAATCTGGACCGGTTCGTCTAGTCTGGTCCCAGCTGCCTTAGCAGAAAGAACTTGGAAGTAGCCTCACAACTATGGGTTTCTGTGAATTCCTTTTTTTAGAGGATGGTCACTTTGCTCAGGGTGGGGTCTGTAAACAGGGCAAGTGGGCGGAACAGGGGCTCAGGAGATAAGCATTCAGACACTCTGCAGGGCCGGACTGTCCCACCTCGGGGGTCAGAGAGAACAGTTGGCTTGTATCTGACCCTCACCCTAGGTCACACAATTTTTAGAAGGGAACCTTTTTCATTTAGAGAAAACTTCATGACACCCGGTGATTGAGGGGAAGTTTATGAGTGTTCTGTGTATGGGTGTGTATGTGTGTGCAGACACATACATACCCACATGTATGTACACACATATATATGCATATACTTAATATAGCTTAACCAGTAACTTATTATTAAATATATATATTTATAATATATTAAATTTACTTTTAGGTATACAAATAAGTCCCCTAGATTTGTGTCTTCCTACCGTCGTTGCATATTAGAATCACCTGGAGGATTTTTAGCCATCAGGATGCCCAGGCTGTACCTCGGGTGTCTGGCTGGGGACCCAGACATTATTATTATTATTATTATTATTATTATTATTATTATTTAAGCTCCAGGGAAGAATGAGTGCCCTAGACTTCACATCAATTGTTAAAACATATTTTCCAAAATGTCATGATTTAAGAAGAACATGAGAGGTAAGATTATGCAGATGTTACAGTGGATCAGATGATCGCCTAAGACACCAAACTGTATATATTTAATGAATTGAATGCATTCATCAATTCAACAAATAATAAACATAAAATAAAGTATGTCAGTTAGGGATAAGTTCTATGGATGGAAAAATAAAGCACAATGGAAGAGGAGAGAGTGCACGCACACACACACACACACACACTTGCATACACACACGCGTGCATTTGGACCCAAGCGATCACGCTGTTAGATTTCCATAAAGCGCTTACAGAGGGCCCATACATTATAACTATGCTGTCAGCACACTTTAAAGGAAAGGTAGGACTCTTGAATTCATTATAAAGAAGTAATTAGTAGCTCTGTGAGAAAAACAAGTTGAATTAGACCTATCTTCATACCAAACAAGAAAAATAATTGTTAATGGATAAAGCAATTTTAATGTAAAAGAAACCCTAAGCCATAAAAATGAAGAAAGTATACCTTGAGTATACATCTGACCACTGAGGGGAGAGGAATGTCCAACAATGTAAAAATAATGGAAAAATCACAAAGGAAAAGCATAGTGGGCTGGACTCCATAACTACAAAGTCTCCCATATGTTCATCAGCATCCTTTGGAGAAGAGATTCATGACCGATTAGTAAGTTCTCCTTATGCTTTGGAGGAGAAGGTAGGACACAAAAATTGACAGCAAAAGAGGAATTTGAAGATAAACTCAACAAATTTAAAAAAAACACTAAAAGATCTAAGAACTGGACCAATGCCATAAAAAGATAGTTCACACACACGGGAATAAAGTAGCTACAAACTGTATGCTTACTATTCTGCCTTATTTATATCAGTAGAAATGCAGGTTTAAGAAAACCATGAGACGCCAATACCAATCTGAAGAGCGAATTACATTTAAAGAATGAGAATGCTCAATGCTTATGTGGGTGTGGAAGATGGATATTATCTTGCTCAGCTGAGGAGTATAAATTATTACATTTCTGGAATGCAGTTTGGTAGTATGTGTTTATCAGGTTTAAAATGTATTCTTTGACCTAGAGATTGTATTGCCATTGTCCGAACACCAAGAAAACAACGAGAAAGGTAGATAAATAACTAACATTGAAGTGATAGTTATTATGCTCCTGATACTTTGCAATAGTAACTCATGAAACCTTCACATCACTTCCAGAGGCAGTATTGTTATTCTCTTTCCTGGGTAAAGAAACTGAAGAGCAGGGAGGGTAAGTGACTTGCCCAAAGTTATTCAGCTGGTAAAGAGTAGGATGAGGATTCAAATCCAGCCAGTCCTGGCATCAGAGGCCCTGCTCCAAAAACTGATCTCTATCCCCTAATACAAGAAGACGGTTATGCAGGTTATTTTGTAATAAAATATATCTTCTAAATTATAATAGATGCAGATCAAGGATATATGTAGCAATTAAGATGATGTGAACAAAGAGATTTTTGTGACACAGGAAAGTGCTCATTGATTAAGTGGAAAATGCAGGATATGAACATTTTTTAACATCTTAATTATTTGAAAATCATGCAGAAAAAGTACAAGAAAACATGTTAAAGTATTGTGCATATTGAGGTAATTTTCTGCTTTTCAATCTTCATTTTATAATGCCCTATATTGGGCACTATAATACTTTAGAAATCAAAAACAATTTTTGAGAAAGAAGGAAAGAAAGAAAGAAAGATTTAAAATTATGGAAAGGCAAAAAAATCAATATCAAATATAACATTAAAAAAACACCCCAAAATTCCTTCATGCAAGAAATTTAATATTTATATTCTCCTATGTATATGTTACTAATACATATCTGTGACATTTCCTGGAATAGCTTTTCTTTTGGAAATGAGTTCCATTATTTAATATTTTAATCTTTCAGATCCATGATAAGTACATTAAAATTTATATATATACACACACAGAGCAGTGCCAGTGTCAGCTAATTTGGGATGTTAACATGTTTCATATTGAAACTCAGAGGTAACTCATCAGAATGCTGGATTATTTCATAGAAACTTTATTTCTCAAAAGACCTTGAAAATTCACAAAAACCCAAGCCAAGAAAAAAACAGCCGTGCCCTTTATGAGGCCGTGTCAACCTTAACCAGAGGAAACAATACTTTTCATTCTATCTGAGGTAACAGAATAGATAGTTAATAATAAATGTGTGTATGTGTGCGTGGGTGGGGGGTTGATTTCAAACCATAGAACCATAGAAATATTCTAATTTGGTTATGAATACTTGGTACTTTCCATATGTACTTAACTCTTTTGTCTTTATTGATTGTTATCTCTTGGAAATTACAGCAGATGCTTTGTGACGTTATTCATAAAGACTGATGTAAATGGTTTGACAGCTTAGCCATTAAACTTCATCCAGGATTTGGGCATTAGCAGCCTTTTTTTTTTTTTTTTAGTATGGGCCCTTGTAGTGGCAGTTTTAACAGAATTATTTGGGACTGGCAGGCTACCACACATCCAGAAAGCCTTCGTTACATTAGCTCATCTAATAATCAATAATTTGATTATTAGATCAATAATTTTGGTGATAGACCTTAATCATCTCCATTTTGGTAATGAGCAGATAGGATCTGAGACTTTTAAGTAACTTGCCTAGGGTTGCACAGCTAGTCAGAGCTCTAGCTGGAATGCCAACCCAGGTCTGTGTGCCCCAGAAAGCAAGCTCTTCCACCATGCTGTGCTCCCTCCCCCAGTGGAGCTCAGCATGTGCTATGCAAGGAACACGGGATTGCTTATGAAATATTCACACTCGGTGTCAGAGACCCACTGCCCCCTTCCCCCGTTCTACTCTCTAAGTCTGTAATTCATAGGACAAAAAGATGGATTGGAGTAGGACTGAAATTTGACACGGATTTGAGTTCATTGAGTCCATGGAGATTAGGCATTCGGAGTGTAGGAGACTCCTGTTTCGTCTCTCCGTTTCCCTAAAACAAGTGCACGTGGGCATGTGTGTATTTCACACACATACATACACCTGTTCCTCTGTAGAAAGTATTAGTGCTTACTCTGTGCGAGGCATTGTTCTGGACTGTAGTGATACAGTAATGAACAAAATAGAGTCAGTTCCTAACTTAGGAAGAACTTAGTTCTGAAGAAGGAAAATGGATATTTAAAAATTCAGGCCACAAATGAAGATCATGATGAGGATTTTGGTGTGATGAGAGAAACACACACACACACACACACACACACACACACCCCTACATGGGCAGACCTGTCATACCTATCTCGGTATATCACAGACTGTCTATTCATAGAACAGTAGATTTTCTGGGGCGCCTGGGTGGCACAGCGGTTAAGCGTCTGCCTCGGCTCAGGGCGTGATCCCGGGCGTTATGGGATCGAGCCCCACATCAGGCTCCTCTGCTATGAGCCTGCTTCTTCCTCTCCCACTCCCCCTGCTTGTGTTCCCTCTCTCGCTGGCTGTCTCTATCTCTGTCAAATAAATAAATAAAATCTTTAAAAAAAAATACTTCTCTTCCCATTTCCATAAAAAAAAAAAAGAACAGTAGATTTTCTGGATTATTTTTGTCTTCAACCTTTGAGGTAAGATTTAGGAGACGAGGCTTGAAATACAGCAGACTCTCTTGTATTAGAAAATTGCATTCTTAGGAATTTTTTTCTGGATGCTGAAATTCATTACCTTGAAATTTTATGAATTCTAGGTGGCTGAAAGTTCTGAGAATACTTGGTGACTATATTAAGGGATATGAAAACTTACTGCACTGATTTTTTAAAAGTCTGTGTGCCAGAAGATTTTTAAAAATCTCCTTCATGAGGCAAGTGTACTTTTGTTTGCAACTTCCGGCGGACCCTGTCTTATTCTGTTTTCCAGAGAAACCGCTGGAAGCAGAATCCTCAGTATGTGTCATACAGAGCTACTCTTGACAATTTTGGTGCTTATGTTTACAAGGACCTCCGGTAAGTAAGTACAATCACTCACAAGCATACTTACTGGGTAGTCCAGAGGGAATATCAAGGTTTTACTTCTTTATGTGGAGATGGCTATTGAAGATGCTGAATTTATTAAAATTAGTGGTTTTAGATTTTACTTTGAAAGTTACCAAACATTTGGTGTCCCTGAATAGAGAATAAAAGGTTCATAGAAATGAAATCAAGTAGAGAATCATAGGGGAAAAAGAAGAGGAAAAGGAAGAGATGTAGTCCTCTGAGTTTATGTGGAAAGAGCAGGATCGTATCTGGAAACAAATTACATTCGTCCGAGATGAACACCTGCTTTATGTTACTGAAAACTGCAGAGTTCACAACCGTCTTTCTTATTGATTTTTAGAAGTTTTACACATTATTTTTCTCACAACATGAAGGCCAAGATTCATCTTATTGTTTAGGTAGTGAAGACAGGGAGTGGGAATCCCTTACTGGTCTTAAAGAAATATTCGAGTTCGAAGGAGTACATAGGGAAGACTGCATAGATTGGGGAAAACGAGCAGGCTTCGTATCAGGGGGCGGGCACCAGTTTTACCTGATTAGCTGTGATGACTTGGAGACTTTTAGGGAGAAGGATTTTGTGGGTTCATCAGGATCCTTTGGAGAAGAGATTCATGACAGATTAGTAAGTTGTCCTTCTGCTTTGGAGGAGAAGGTAGGACCCAAATATTGATTTGCCTTGATCTGTTATCTAGGAGAGGGTAGTACATGGCCCATATCCCCTACTTTGAGAATTACTGCTGAAGAGATAGGGAATTTATGTTATTGATACTTTCAAATAATTTCAGTCCAATATTTACTTATGTGGGTCCATTTTTGTTGAGATCCAAACAATGCCATACTACCCGGATGTGAAAGGAAGGAAGTAGATCTACTCCCCTTGCTGCCAGATGACCAAGCTGTTAGAACCTGCAGAGTGAATGAGCAAGGTGCAGGAAAGGGAGCACCATGGGTACCTTGCTCTGTAGACATACACTGATAACCTTGCTCCCAAGTTACAACGAAACATGTTTCAGGCTCAAAAATGACCACACAGCCCATTCTATAAGGTTACTAAGGTCCCAGCTCTTTGTCCTTCTAGGTATCCGAAGAGCACCTTTCATAAAGGGTTCACTCTGGGCAAATAGGACAATATTCTACGTGAGGATTTATTTAACCTAGTAGAAGCTGAATGATGGTATCCTCCTTATTGTTCAAACTCAAGACATTTCCAAACATAGACATCATTCCAAAGGGTAGGTTGTTGATCCTGTTGGATCCTTACTCTCCATTCGTGTAGGAATGGGAGTTTCTGCTCTGGGCAGTCCATACACCTTGAACTCCACTCACTTTTTTTCCAGTCAAAAACCATTTCTAATCAACAAAGCCTATAGTGTGAAGTGTAAGATTAAGTGGCTGAAGCCATTAGCTGCCAGGGGAGTGTGAACTTTCAACTTCAACCATCTACCCCTGGAAAGTCTGTAAGACAGGTTAGGTTTCTGCAAGTGGTAAGTCCTCCCACAAAGAAATGGTGAATATGTCTATCACAACACAGGTGCAGGTGTTTATAGAAGTATTTTTGTTTTTTTAAGAGTGGCCGAAACCTAGAAATAATCCATATGTTCAACACCATGGGATAGATACATTGTCAAATATGAACACAACTGCACATAGAGAACTACGAGAAAAAGGACAAATCACGCTCCGTGCAGCAATGTGGATGCCTGTCAGAGACATGATGATGTAGGAAAGAAACCAGACAGAAAAGCACAGACTGTAGGATTTGTGTCCTTTGTTTTATGTATATTATATCCCGGAAATGGGACAATAAATGAAATTGTTTTGTGACATGCCATCCATTTGGATGTCAATTAAAACTATCACCAACACCTACACATGGATCACACGACCTGTATTGGAGTGAAATGTAAGATGGAGTTTCTGTAACAACCACCAAACACAAGGTTGGTGTTCATTAACACTTGTACTTTGAGGTAGATTTGACATCCATATTTTCAAGAATACTATCTTTTGAGCCACTTCCTCTTTACCCTGTGGTTAACAACATCGAGTTAAAACCAGACATTTGCTTTGAGAAATAGACCCTAACTATAGAGAAGGCATTTTCTTCATGACCTCAGAGAAATGCTCTACTTAAATTAAGGATTCTCATTCTCAAAATTCAGTTGAAGGGCACTATTGGTGGGAATGTAAATTGGTGCAGCCCCTGCAGAAAACAGTATGGAGGTTCCTCAAAAAGTTACAAATAGAAAGACCGTACGATTCAGTAATTTCACTACTGGGTATTTATCCAAAGAAAATAAACACACTAATTAGAAAAGGTGCATGTACCCCTACGTTTATCCCAGCATTATTTACAGCGGCGGCGGTGTGGAAGCAGCCCATGTCCATTGACAGATAGATGAATGGATAAAGACGATGTGGTGGATATATATACACACAGTAAAATATTACTCAACCACAAAAAAGAATGAGATCTTGCCATTTGGGACAACAAGGACGGACCTAAAGGGCATTATGCTAAGTAGAATAAGTCAGAAAGAGAAAGACAAATACCATATGATTTTGCTTATATGTGGAATCTGAAAAACAAAACAAATGAATAAACAAACAAACAAAGACTCTTAAAATACAGAGAACAAATTGGTGGTTGCCGGAAGGGAGGTGGGGGGATGAGTGAAACACATAAAGGGGATTAAGAAGTACAAACTTCCAATTAGTTATAAAATAAATAAATCATGGGGATGAAAACAATAGCATATGGAGTATGGTCGATAATATTATAACAACATTGTGTGGTGACTACACTTATCGTGGTGAGCGCTGAGTAATGTATAGAATTGTTGAATCATTATGTTGTATACCTGAAACTAACATAACATTCTATGTTAATTATACTTGAATAAAATAAAAGGGCACGCTGGAGCCACTGGAGAACAGGATATGGAAAGGTTCCATGAGGGCTGACTTTGAACTACCAGAAGTTCAAAAGGAGGGGAATGATGCCCCTGTTAACTGAAAGGATCAGATAATTTTCCAGAGTCAGAGTATGTGGGTTGATTGTGAAAGAGGGAGGAAGGGACAGAGAGAGCGAGCTTGCTAGAGCACTCAAGGAGGGAAGAAATAGATACCTAGATTTGGAGTGATATTATTAATCAATTCTTGATGATCCATGTGGCAACCCAGAGAGATAATGAAGTCCCACACACTCTAAGCCACATAGAAGCACCTTCACCATCCCCCTGCCTGCCCAGGGAACGGGCAGGGAAACTGATGGAGAGCACACTTCTGTGAGACAGGGGAGGAACTCTGAGGCCTCTAGATCTCCGTCTTCATTTCCATGGAGACTCCCCAGCTAGGGATGTGTGGGGTAGGTGTGGCAACACTGTGACTTCTGTGGCTTTCATTAGGAGGAAGCTTTAATGTGTAACATTTTCTTTGAAAAGATGTCACTGCATTTATCTGTCTTCTAGCTGTGGTCGGTTAAGTTTTGGTACTGTCCTGTTTGGGGAAAGCTGTTGGAAATTCTGTCTTCATTTATGCCCTGAGAGCGTCCTAGTGTTGGAAAGATTGACCCTCTGTCTCTTGGTGTTGGAAAGACTGACCCTAAAATGAGAACTCACAAGGCTGAGATGTTGAGTTTGCTCAGGACTTTCTTACTCACCTGGCTTATTCGCCTCATGCATTAGGAAGGAAAACATTTACCTTTGTCATTCTGGTTGTTTTTTTTTTCCTTTCTTTTACTTGGCTAATCTTATGAAGAAACTTGTACTTCACGCTTTAACATCACTGCAGTCAGAGGGGAACCTTTCTATCTGAGATACTGCTCATCAGGATCTGAGCACGAGGATGAAACGGTCGCCAGCAGATGGTACAAGGGCAGTGGACCACACGGGCGCACTGAGCTACGCTCAAGCAGCTCACCCAGAATTTCTCTGCACGATTACGCTTTGGAGTTTTGGCCAGTTGAGTTGGAGGACAGTGGCTCTTACTTTTTCCAAATGGGGTGAGTACAGCTTCTCTTTGTGTTAATATGTTTCATAGCGCCCTTGGACTTAGTTCAGCAAATCAGATATACAGCAGTCCGAAAGGATAATCCATGCATTTACTCTCCCCTACCCTTCCTACCACATGCAATAAATACTTCGTTACGGAAAAATTAAATTACATATTTGCCCTTGTGTTTATTTTCTTAGTGATCTTAACAAAGATTACCGTAATATTTCTTTTGGGGGATGCTTACCAAAGATAAGTGGGTGTCAAATGAAATTCATTTTAAAATTCATTTAAAAATTCCTGTTGTGACGAGTTGCTGGTCGAATGGAATAAATGAAGACTCCAAAATGAACGTGTGGTGGAGGGGGGCAACGCCAGCTTCCTGGGTGGCATCCTCGGGCTGGGGAGAGGGGTTGGAATTGGGGTAGACTCATCCTGGTCCCGTTTTCCAGGGTTTGTTGAATATCAGGTGGTAGTGTGAGGGAAGGATGTGGAGGTCTTGCAGCCAATCACAGACCCACAGCCAGGGGCAGTGAGAGAGAGGAGCACAGAAAGGGCTCTGCATGACCTTTGCGGGACAGACCCATATAGTCTATGCCTGGACAATCATAATCAAGAGTCATAAATTCTATGAAATGAGAGAAACCAGCTGAATGTTTCCGTGATTTTCACTGTACTAGGTTGTCTTTGTTCTGTATTTGGTGAGCTGGGAAGGAGCAGCTGGGACAAGTGATGTTCTATGTGATGGATTATTAGTCTTAATGAAATGGTGCTTATCTGGCACATTTGTGGTGCTCCGTGTGTACTTGCATATGCACGTGAGTATGTGTGTATTTTTATAGAGATCTGAGGCTGAGCTGGGGAAGATAGCTCAGGGCCAGGTGAGGGAGCGGCGGCGGCATGCTCTCGGATGTAGTAGATTTCTGGGGTGGGTCCTGATTATTATCAACAGTGCTATTGAGAGCAGAGTGAGACATCACGGTGAAACCCTGTTATCACTCATGTGGTTTTGCACAAAATGAGGTCATTTGGGTTTGTTTCTATACATAGGAACTCCCAGGAGTCAGAAAGAAATTCAAGAACTCTTTTCCTGTTGTTTGTTTTGACCTGTTTGAATTTTATGTGTTCCTTGAAGAGAGACAGACGATTCTAGAAGTAGGTCACAACCGGGTCTTTTCCACTAATGTAGAATGAATACTCACAAATGGGGTTAAAAAAAAAATCTCCCCAATCCTGACTGAATAAAGGCATGATTTAAATGCAGGAAGTACCCCGGACAAGGCAGGAATTGCCCATTGAGCGGAAGAGCCAGTTGTCCACAAGTGTTGCTTGGAGACAGGGACAGAAGGCATTAACCGTCTGTCTGATACGGAGGGTGGAGAACACAGCCTGGGTTACAAAAGCATCAAATAGAGACAGGCTGTCGGAGAGGTGTGGAGAACTAGGAAGAAAATCCGACAGCGCAGGAAAAACGAGGTGGCTCAGTGGCTGTGGTGATGAACTCTGAAAGGTGTTGGAGGCTGAGGAATAACGTGAGACTAAAGTGATGGAATGAGGAGTGGCCTTGACAGTGGTTTTGAAAATCACTGGGGGGTGGGGGTGGGGAGTGGCACCTGGGTGGCTCAGTTGGTTGAGCTCAGTGTCTGCCTTTGGCTCAGGTCATGATCTGGGGGTCCTGGGATTGAGCCCTGCATTGGGCTTCCTGAAGTGGGGAGTCTGCTTCTCCCTCTCCCCCAGCTTGTGGTCGTGCACTCTCTCTTACTCTCTCTCTCTCAAATAAATACATAAAATCTTAAAAAAAGAAAAAAAAAGAAAAAAGGAATAGTGGGAAACGACAGGTTGTTTTGGACACCCAGGGGCATTGAAGATGGGGATTTTTTCAAATTTGGTGCGCTGGTGAAACGTACCCTGTTTGCTTCAAAGGGTGTGTGTGTGTGTACGTGTGTGTGTGTGTGTGTGTGTGCACAGATTCAGGTGAGGGAGCCTCTGTAATTTCATGTGGAATCTGTCCATTAGAACCATAATCTTTTCACTTTTCAGGAGTCCTCTGCTAATAATCAAAGGCCTCTGGAGACTGATACTTGAATCCTGAAGTCAGATCAAATTTTAAGGAGGAAATCCACCGGAAGGGAGGGGATGCAGGAGAGAGGGGTTGTCGATGAGAGAGGGGAGGAGAGGGCATGAAGATAGAGAGAAAAGCACATACAGAAGTCCCACAGTCATGTTCTAGATTGACAAGCAGCAAGATTGACCTAGGAAGGGCCTCCCAAGAATGGGCTAGAGCTTTTTAAATTCCCTCTTGTGTGGCAGCAGTGGCTCCTGCAACCCGGAATGGCTGTCCTTGTAGGAGAACAGGGATGGTGACAGCTTTGTGTCAGTTGGCCTCAGCTGCACACTGGCCTTCAGTTTCCTCAAGCAAGGATGGTGTCTCCCCTTGTGTCCATATTCCCAGTGCAGTGGCTGGGACGTGGGGGCATTCTGCCAGTCAGCACTTACTGCTAGGAATTGAGGATTGCAGAGGTAGAGAACAATATGGCCCGAGAAGATGGAAATATGCATGTACTCTCTTCCTTGTCAATGACAGGACAGAAAGATCTGGAAATAAATCTCTGTCCCGCTCAGCGGGTCCAAAGTTGGGGAAACACTAGACACACTTGAGAAGAGGATGATGCCAGTGGGATTCTGAATCCTTTCCAAGGGTTGCATAGCTCTATTATGTTCCAGGGCCATTGACCTACTGCCTTTAACCTGTAGGACAGCTTGTGGGCGCACCCACCGCTTCCGCCCAGCCCGGAACCATCTCGTATAAATGCGCACCCAAGGGAGGGGCCAGACTCACCTCGACTGTGAGAGCACAGTACTGGGCAGCGCAGTCCTGGCCTTTAGCGCCAAACCGACGTGTGTTTGCGTCCTGACCCCAGCACTGTCCAGGTGCAGAAACTTAGGCCCCGCGCTCAGCTTTATGGGACGATTAGCTTTCTATGCTCACGTAAGAGAAAGCGCCATCCCGTGGCGCATGCGCGGTGCCATGCCCGGAGCTCAGGGAGAGCTGGTCTCCCTTCCACACCGCTGTACACTTAGCGGGGGGACTCCAAGAGCCTGTGGTGGCTACAAAAGGCACACAGGACAACTTAACACACATCTGTTGTGTTTAGTATGGGGATCCATATATCGCATGTGCAGTTCAAACAAACATCAGGATGCAGACATTTCCTTGTTTAGAAGCTCCCTTTCAAAAACTATGTTCAAGTTGTTTCCTCTTGCAGATTACTAGTTAATAATCAGAAGGAACAACAGCAGTAAAACCGATTCAAACTAATGTTTGCTTGGTAAAGTGCAGAGATAGCTATGTGGCCACTCCAGACTTGGCTTTACTCAACAGGAAGAGAAGAGGATTAGAAGAAACTACCCAGAAAATATAAAACACAATGCATGTATACAAACTTCCAGAAAACAAGTTCAGGAGTTTGTGGACCTCATGAACTCATTGCTACTGTCCCATTCAGGGTTAAGAATCTTAGAACTTGTCCATTTTCAAAGATCACTGAGGTTTTAAACATTTCTGTCCAGACACACATAATATATGGTCTATAGTAGGGTGTGTGTGTGTGTGTGTGTGTGTGTGTGTGTGTGGTGTATAGGACCGCTGAGGTTTTTCTCTTTCACTGCCCCTTACCCTTGTCCCATGACAGTCGTTAAATTTCTTGCTGCACTGAACCAAAATAGGGCAGAGCAGGGTCTGGGCATCAGAGAATGAGTCTCTTTATACAAGAATAAGGAAGATTTTCATTGGATGGATTGGTTACTAAAAGCTGCTGTTTGCAAAGTCTCTCTACTAATTATAAAATATCTTTAAACCTTTATTTCATAGAAATGATACACATGAATGGAAATTAAATGTCATTGGAAAAAGTAAACACAGCTGTTTTGCTGAAAAACAACTAATTAGTAAAACTGTGGAAGTTCAAAAATCTTTGCATATAAACTGTAAACACCCATACTATGAAGAACTGGCCCATAGAATATCACTGTACAAGGTAACACTTTTCAAATATTTTTACTTAAGGGGCACCTGGGTGGCTCAGTTAGTTAAGTGTCTGACTCTTGATTTCAGCTCAGGTCCTGCTCTCAGGGCGGGAGATCGAGAGGCTTCTGACTCCGAGCTCAGCAGGGAGTCTGCTTGAGATTCTAACTCTCCCTCTCTCTCTGCCCCTCCCCCATGCTCTTCCTCTCTCTCTCTTAAATAAAAAAAATCTTTTAAAAAATATTTTAACTTAATACTTGAGGAAAAAAAGACAAAAATCCCAAATGAGGATGTGTTGGCCGTGAAGCATCCTTGTCACATACAAGCTGCATGACCCCTCGACAGCTCCGCCAGCCCATCGGAGCAAGGGGCCCCAGCAGGGCTGCTCAGATGAGCCCCTGCCCAATATTAAGCCTTTAATAAGTGGTAAGAGCTTCCTCTTCCTTGCCCCTCTTTCACTGTACCTCTCTTTTGATAAACTGATTTTTAGAAATGGTAGCTTAGGGATTTTCATTTTCTTCTGCCACATATATTTAAAATTTTAAATTCTAGTGTATATACTATTTTTTTTCTAAACACCCGAGTTCCTTTTATAAAAATGGAAGATGGAAAAATGCACAATGAAGGTAGCAGAGCTCACTCAGAATTCTACCAGCCAGAGACTTTGGGATTTGTGTGTGTGTGTGTGTGTGTGTAAATATCTACTTTTAAAAAGTGATATCTCAAAAAAAAATTTTGTAATAAAAATGGTATATTAATGGCTTGTATTTTTCCTTTATCCACTGAAAATTATATTGTGATTATTCCCCTACATCTTGAAACATCCTTCCAAACATGCATTCCATTATGTATTGTGTCTAACTAATCCCCTGGTTTGGGGCATTTGTTAGTTTCCTACTTTCCGCTATTATTTACAAGGCTAAAATAAATACCATTCTCCTAAGTGTTAGGATGTATGTACGATTTTATTCTTCAATCACATCCCTAAAAGTAAAATTATTGGATCAAAGGCTCTGAGGACATTTATGGCTTTTGCTCCACATTATTAAACTCCTCTCTGGGAGCTGTGCTAGTTGAAAACCCTCTTTTCAGCCACCACCACACACTGTGAAGTCATACCATTAGAACATTTAAAAATCTGAATGCAAAATTTCTGTAATTTTTAGTAGTTTGTTCCCCATTTCTTTTCTTAATAATAAATTGAACATTTTTATATTTTTATTGCACCTTAGTATTACTTCTTGTGTGGATTATCTATTTTCTTCAGCTGGTGTACCTTTTACTTGAATTGCAAAAGCTCTTTTAGACAAAACTATGGAGATTATATATACATTCACCTGTGTTTCCTATATAAACTTATAGTATACACATATATAATACATATACATACATGGGAACACCCAACACAAATTATATTACTTCCATAGAAGAACAAACCTGAAAAACGTGACTCTGTTATGAAAATTGTAAAGAGCTGGATGAGAGAGTGAGCCAGACCGAAGCGCTTCAGAAAGCTGAAGCTACAGATGCTTTCCTAGAAACTTTTCTTTGCACATTTCGCTTCACCACTGTTTACTTGGGATTTTTCAAGGAGAGCTCTTATCCAAATGTTTTCTAAGTCTGAGTCAGTCAGGACTGTCTGAGTCAGTCCTGAGTTGACTTGACACTATTTCCTGTCAAATGTGCAAATATTTGACAGTACCTATAAATTTGTGAGGTTCAGTGTACTAAGTTTCAAGAAATCTCAACGTGTGGATATTTAAATTTAGAAAATAGATCTATTGAGGATGTTTCCAGCTAGATGATTAAACACAGGGTTCAGTATGCTCAGCCTATTTATAGATCATGGCCTACCTGAGGGGAGGAGAGCAAGGAAGCTAAATCAGTAAACAAATGATTGGAAATAAAAATGAAGAGTCTTTGATATAATGTCCCTTAGAAAAAACAGTTTGGGGTCATAAAAGTTTGACATACACAGAAATAATTTACTGAAGTGAGGGACACATGGGAATGCTTCACAAACCCATGCTAAGCACCCTCTGGGCCTAACCCCAGTTGCTGCCAGCTTTGCCACCTTTGAAAGAGGTCTGTAGGCAGTACATTCTCCTTGTTTGGTGTTCGCAGGAACTATGTAGCATAGTCAAGGTTAGCAATTTAGTTCCCATTTTCTGTATCTGAATCTTAGATCACTTCAGAACCTCTTCTATGGGTGACTGATGGCTAGATTGAGGAAGGTGGCTTTTTTGTTATTCCTTCCTGTGACCTATATGGACATTTGTGATGGAGAGACATGTTTGTGTGTGCGTATGGATTTGCATATTTTTGATATATTTCTGACCAGTCCACTGTGTTCTGGTAGAAGGCATCAAGGGGGTGGGTGGTCTGCTAGGTACTCAGGTGTCTGAGTAATTCTGCTCCCCCCTCCACTACCCACCCCCAGGATGGGTAGTCCTGAATGAATGGATTTAGACTAAAAGTGTTACAAAATAAGAGTTGCGCAAAAAGTTTTCACCCAAGCAGGGATTTTTTTGTTGTAGTGCTCGCTCACTCTCTCTCTCCTCCTTTGCCTCCATACTTCCTCCCCTCCCTCCCTTCTCCCTCTCCCTTTCTCTTTACCCCTCCCTCCCTTTGTGTGTAAAAGGGAGAGATTAAAAGAGAATGACAGGAGCAGCTACAGCACCTCCTATATTCTATTTCCCAGCATGTATTAATAACAACAGTAAGAACAGTAATGGGACTATGTTTCATTGTTGCCCCAGAGGCAGGGCCAAATCACTGGGACATCAACTCAGAAATGGCTAGTTTTCATTCTGTTTCCCTTTTTAAATAAAGTGTTTTATAAATTTGAATCAATGTTATATGATATTGCTTTTACTTAAAATATTTTAACTTGCTTTTTCTTCTTCTTCTTCTTCTTCTCTTCCTCTTCCTCCTCCTTCCTTTTTTTTTTTTTTTAACAAAACAGAACTGTGAAAAGATGGAGAACAATAAAAACCCAGTTTTACAGAAGAATGCAGAGTTTGAAGATCAGGGATATTACACCTGTGTGTTTTTCATTCCTTATAATGGAAAACTATTTAATGTCACCAAAACCTTCAATGTAACAGTAGTTGGAGGTAAGAGGAATTTTGGAATTAAGAATAAACAAATGTATCTTTGTCAAAACAGAGTTTTCTTTGTAGTGTGGCACAGGAATCCAGAGGTGACTTACTTGGAATTGTGACCACATCGCTAGCTCAAATGTTTAAGGGTCAAATCATTTGGGCATCATTCACCCCACTGGAAAGATTTTTTTTAGAGGGAGTAGTAAATGACCTTTATATAGGTGAGCCTCCCAGGAGCCAGCACTCTTATTTCACGTTTGAGTAATTGATGAAATCTCTTGTTGTTTAGCGTATGCTTTCACTCGACAGATACTCATTCGTCGAAGCTTCTGTATTCAATAAACCGTACTGAGCATCAGGAGGTAAAAGAGGCAGGGAAATAGGAAATGAACTGAGTAGTGTACTATTCTTGAGGAATTTGATTATGGGCAGGAGAGGCGATAAGCCACGTAGGAGTACTGTAGTATGTGAAACTGGATTCATCTGTGAGGTGTTGAAGGTGCGGAAAGGGTCCAGGGGAACACCAGAGTCAGGAGACTCCAAGCTGAGTTTAGAGCTTGAACATGATGGATGGGCAGGAGGGCATGCCGGGGACGGGGTGCTCTGGGTTTTCGATGATATACTTCAAGTTTTAGTAGGCGGCACAGTCGTAAAGATTTCTTTTTACGCCACCTCTCACACTGGGTTGCCGCTGACGTTCCGGAGCCAGGGGCAGGTGGATCCAGAGAAATAAGCAATAGAAATGTTCCACAAAACCACCTCTGCCCCTTTGTCCTTGAATCAATGGCTATCCCTCAATATTCTCCAGACCTGACAGTTTGTTCTTTCTCTGGAGGCATCCCAGGTCCTGCTGTCTGCCTGTATGGTTTCCAGGCTTGCCCAGATAGTCTCAATCCCAGAGGAACCAAAGCTGACTCTCCTGGAGTTTCCCTTTGCGAGTTTCATCCTCCGGTTCTTACCCACACACTCACCACTCCATTCTCTACCCTTCACCCTACAGCACCACACTTCCTGAGAGGGCTTACGTAGGTTGAGGTGTAGTGCAGGAGAGCTCCCCAGTCTCCCCTTCACTTCTTGTGTGCAGGCATTGTGTTTGCTGAGCACCAGTAAGGCCCAGGAGTTTGCTGAGCACCGGTCATGACACTCTGTACATTCCTTGTAAATGCCCCAGAAACACCAGCTGTACTAGAAGGGAGAGTCTAGGTCATGAGGAAAGTTGCCAGTGCTGATCGTAGGACTAACAAGAACCTGAAACATAGCAGGTGCAATGTATGCTGCCAGTGTTCAGCAGTTACTAGCTGCCCCAGGGTGTATGATAGCATTCAGAGGGAGGCCAAGAGCATTATGTGCCTCCAGTCAGGGTCAGAAGTCACTCAGGAGCAGAGGCAGAGCTGAGCCCGCAGGTATAGACACCCCTGCAGGGCTAGGACTAGGGTGAGGCATGTGAGGCGTCCAGAGCACAGAATTGAAGGGGTGTTCCCCTCAGTGCTTGCATGGGAAGGGTCGACACCTGAGAGCAAGTGTCTTGCCTACCGCACGAGTAGAGACCCTGTGCCCAATAAATCTGTCCTTGAGGAGTTGAGGAGGGCAGACAGGAGGAGTAAAGGCAGAGCAGAAAGGCAGTTCCCTGGGACTTTGCATCTAAGTCCTGCAGGGGGGCTTGTGGGCTCCGGTGAACATCTTCCTCTGGCTTTTAGCTGCAGGAGCCACAGATTGGAGCTGAGGGAAACCGGATCTGTGTGTTTTCTCCGGTTACAAGCGTTTACAGCAAATACTTGTCTTAGAGAAGATCAATGCAATGCCGACACATTTTTCTTTTCTTCTTTCACTTTTAGATCGCAGCAAAATAATTCCTGTTCTTCTTGGACCAAAGGTTAACCACGTGAAGGTGGAATTAGGTATATTTCGACATACGTATATTCTGCATTTAGGAATGGGGGGTATAACTGAGTCTTCCAAGGCTTAATCTGATTTGTGATCGATCCATATTGTGTGTACATCATGTGCCAGGTTTAGTGAAGAAAGTTACAAAGGGAAGAAAAGCCTGTCATTGTTTGAATGTTGCCATTTTTAGGCGATGAAACCGAACAGTCTGTTGAAAACATTATAGAACCACTTATGGTTTTTAGATAGGATTTTGGTCACCCTGCTGTGACTTTTCTCTAATAGTCTTCATGGTCCTTTTAAATATGAAAACTCTGTGAGAGATTCAGACTTAGTCTGTGGTCTGAATATTTGATTGATGAATCAATGGGCTTTGAATCAATGGACTTAATTGACGGTACATTTAAGATGTGTCTAGACAGGGCTTGAGGAAATCAATGCATCTGGTCATGTAAGTAACTCCTTTCCAAAAGGGAAGGAAGGAAAAGAAGAAATTCACATATGCTAAACCATGTTTTATATTAGGTGATTGAAATATATTCTTAAATTAAACCCTCCAGACAACTTCAAGGGGTATTATTCCCATCTTTTGGATTAAATGACCAAAGCCCAAAAGGGTTCAATAATTCATCTCTTGTTAAACCAATAAAAAGTGGCAAAGATAGGGTTCAAGTTTCTGTTAACTGTTTCCTAAGCCCACACTTTTGGACCAGCACCTGTCACAATCATTTGTGGGACTGCATCAGTATAGCTCAGATACTTGGCCATTTGCAGCTGCGGTTTGCCTGCTTTTTATTGATTTTTATTGATTTATGAACTTAGTTCTATTATTTCTTTCTTCTCATTTTGGGCTTAATTTGCACCTCATTTTTCATTTGTCAACATGGAGACATAGAGGATTAATTTCCCTTAACCTCTCTTGTAGCACATACATTTTAAAATCTAAAGTTCCTTCTAATCCCAACTTGAGCTGTTTCCAACAAATACGGGTATGCCGTATATTCATTACTATTCTGTTCAAACGTTTAAAAAAAACAAAAACAAACTTCCCTTGTGTTTTCTTCTTTCTTCTATGGATTATTTGTTCTTCCTAATTTCCAAATCTTTGAAGACTGTACTTGCAGGGATCATTTCTATAGTTTGTTACTAATTTCCAAATCTTTGGAGGATTTTCTAGTTGTTTTTTTTGTTGTTGTTGTTGCTGTTATTGATATCCAGTTAAATTCCATTCTGGTCCAAGATCATACACTGTATCATTTCAGTCTTACGAAATTTGTAGTAACTGGCTTCAGGACCAGAATGAGGTGTGTCTTGATGAATGTTCCAAGCGCATTTGAAACAAATATGCATTCTGCGGGTTTGGGTTTTATCATTCCGTAAATACCACTTCTGTGAAGTTAACTACTGGCATTATTCAGATTGTCTATATTTTAACAAAGCTTTTGTGTGTTGTCTTTATCTGTTACCAGGAGATACCAGGAGATATTTACATCTCCAACTCCGATGGTCAATTTCTCTCTGTAGGCTTTAGTTCTGTTAATCTTTGCTTTATATATGCTGAGGTTATCTTGTGGGCACATGTAAATTGATGCCTGTTGAATTGACACTTTATCATTATAAAATTTCTCTCTTTATCTGTCACACTTCTTTCCTGAGTGCTTACTTTCTCTGATAATAGATAGATATATCCATTTTCTTTTCTTTGAGATTAGCAAGCTCTATCTTTTTTACATCCTTTAACTTTTAACATTTCTTTGTAACTCAAATAAACATAAAATACACTTCTCATAGATGGCAAATATTTGGATCTTTTTTGAAATCCAGTCCGTATAGTGTGTAACCCATTTACATTTCATGAATTACCGATGGGGCTGGTGTGAAGCCTGTTATCTTGCTACCTGTTTTTNCATATCCGTTTTTCTTTTCTTTGAGATTAGCAAGCTCTATCTTTTTTACATCCTTTAACTTTTAACATTTCTTTGTAACTCAAATAAACATAAAATACACTTCTCATAGATGGCAAATATTTGGATCTTTTTTGAAATCCAGTCCGTATAGTATGTAACCCATTTACATTTCATGAATTACCGATGGGGCTGGTGTGAAGCCTGTTATCTTGCTACCTGTTTTTTAGTTGGCTTACCTGTTCTTCATTCTTGTTATTCCTCCCTTCCTTTGGATTCATAAAGTTTTTTTTCTTTACTTAATCTGCTTTGTTCTCTTTTGAGTTATACCTTTTTGTATCCTTAATTAGTAGTTCTAGAGATTACATTACGTATCCTCGTCTAACTGCAATAAGGCAAGCGCACGTCTCAGTACATTCATCATTTCAGCATGTGAGGACGTCGCAACAGTTCATTTGTCCCTCCTACTTCAGGTTGTGCTGTTATTTTATGTATTTCTCTCCTGCATATGTGCTGAAACTCACAATAGGATGGGCATTATTATTGCTTTAAGTAACCCACAGTCTTTTATATCTACTCAAATATTTGTATTTTCTTGTGCTCTTCATTTGTTCCTGTAGCCCCTTGCTTTCATCTGGGATAATTTTTCATGAATCTGAAAACTTTCCCTTAGGATTTCTTGCAGCGTGGTTATACGGGGGTGGGGGTGGGAGCGCTGGGGGACTTCAGTCCTGTGTGTGTCGCATATCGTTTCCTATATGGGGGACTTTCTCTCCTAACTACCATAAGANTTTTTATTTTTTTAAAGATTTTATTTATTTATTCGACATAGATAGAGACAGCCAGCGACAGAGAGGGAACACAAGCAGGGGGAGTGGGAGAGGAAGAAGCAGGCTCATAGCGGAGGAGCCTGATGTGGGGCTCGATCCTGTAACGCCGGGATCACGCCCTGAGCCAAAGGCAGACGCTTAACCGCTGTGCCACCCAGGTGCCCCGCTACCTGTTTTTTAGTTGGCTTACCTGTTCTTCATTCTTGTTATTCCTCCCTTCCTTTGGATTCATAAAGTTTTTTTCTTTACTTAATCTGCTTTGTTCTCTTTTGAGTTATACCTTTTTGTATCCTTAATTAGTAGTTCTAGAGATTACATTACGTATCCTCGTCTNATTACGTATCCTTGTCTGACTGCAATAAGGCAAGCGCACGTCTCAGTACATTCATCACTTCAGCATGTGAGGACCTCGCAACAGTTCATTTGTCCCTCCTACTTCAGGTTGTGCTGTTATTTTATGTATTTCTCTCCTGCATATGTGCTGAAACTCACAATAGGATGGGCATTATTATTGCTTTAAGTAACCCACAGTCTTTTATATCTACTCAAATATTTGTATTTTCTTGTGCTCTTCATTTGTTCCTGTAGCCCCTTGCTTTCATCTGGGATAATTTTTCATGAATCTGAAAACTTTCCCTTAGGATTTCTTGCAGCGTGGTTATACGGGGGTGGGGGTGGGAGCGCTGGGGGACTTCAGTCCTGTGTGTGTCGCATATCGTTTCCTATATGGGGGACTTTCTCTCCTAACTACCATAAGACTGTAGGAGAAACCATTCAGCCTTTGCAGCCTTCTCAGCAGTAGTTCTGCAAGCCTATGCGGCTGTCAGAATTTCCACCGGGTTCTGTGTTCTCTGTGAGATGCCCTCTAGGCTGTACAAACCGAAACAAATTTCTCCCAAGAATAAGATGGCTGGCTATCTCAGCTCTCCCCAGGAGGGCTTTTTCCTGGCTGCGTTTCCAGGTTCCCAGCTCTGCTGTTTCTCTTTGTTTTCCCTGCACTCCGGAGGTCTTTAATTTTTAGCTAATTTCATGTTTTGTGTGATTTATCCATTTTGTTTTTCCAGGAGTTGCCATGCGAGTGTTGTCTGACACTCCCTACTAAATTGTGTGTTGAAAAGAAAGTCCACTGGCCACTCTACATTTTAATAATTGATTTAAAGATAAACATTTGAAGAGAAACCAATTCATATTTTGGTGATGACTTATAATTGCTACCTGATTTCTCTGCTTTATACATTTTTTAAAATTTAAAAGCAGGGCATATCTGTTTTGTTTCTGGAATGTAGCACGTATTCGCTTTATATATTAGGTTAACAATATTGATTATATTCATTTTAAACTTTTGGGAAATNTCCAGCTCTGCTGTTTCTCTTTGTTTTCCCTGCACTCCGGAGGTCTTTAATTTTTTAGCTAATTTCATGCTTTGTGTGATTTATCCATTTTGTTTTTACAGGAGTTGCCATGCGAGTGTTGTCTGACACTCCCTACTAAATTGTGTGTTGAAAAGAAAGTCCACTGGCCACTCTACATTTTAATAATTGATTTAAAGATAAACATTTGAAGAGAAANACTCTACATTTTAATAATTGATTTAAAGATAAACATTTGAAGAGAAACCAATTCATATTTTGGTGATGACTTATAATTGCTACCTGATTTCTCTGCTTTATACATTTTTTAAAATTTAAAAGCAGGGCATATCTGTTTTGTTTCTGGAATGTAGCACGTATTCGCTTTATATATTAGGTTAACAATATTGATTATATTCATTTTAAACTTTTGGGAAATCTGAGCTTCTAAGACCAGAACATTGGTTGTCAACTTTTATGTAGGGAAAGATGTAGAACTCAACTGCTCTGCTTTGGCGAATGAAAAGGATGCAGTTTATTGGAATGTGTGGGAGGAAAATGGAAAGGAAGCTAATGTACATGAAGACAGCATAACAAGAACTAGGTATGTACATGTGATGCATTATTTCTCACGACGTATACAAATCACATTCTGTTGTAGGTACATGATATGAAAAAACACCAGAGTCCTGGACATCTGGCTCTTTCCATAGTTTGGCTACTGTGGACATTGCTGCTGTAAACATTGGGGTGCTTGTGCCCCCTTTGAATCCATATGTTTGTACCCTTTGGATAAATGTCTAGTAGTGCCATTGCAAAAACAAAAAACTAAAAAAACAAACAAAAAAACCCAGAGTCCTGAATCAGTGATTGGATGTTTAAGTTTAAATTTTAACGAAATTTACATATTTTATACTTATAAGTACTGTGCTCTATGTTGAGGAATTATGCAGAAATCTCTTGCCAAGATCTAAGCTAGAAAAAGAAGGTCAGTGAGGCTTTTTCTCATCACCTCACAAAAGTAGCTTTTGGTCAGTGAGGATCTGATGGAGATGGGGATTTTACATAAGCATCTTACAAATTAATAATCATATAAGAGTCTCCAAAGTTTGTCAGATGTAA
>NC_048221.1:64594536-64602394 GCF_002007445.2 Ailuropoda melanoleuca | reverse complement strand
TTATGCACAACCTTTCGTTATTACAGAAATGATGTGACAGAGAGTTTTGTAGAGTCATTGTTTCATCGGTGCAGTGTAACTAAAGGAAAAATCCCCCCAAGTGGAATTGCTGGTGATATTAAAGGGTAGATACAGTTGTCAGTTGGATAGACATTGCCAATTTGCCCTCCCTACTACTACACTCCTACCACCTTCAAAGAATGGGGGTAACTTTTTTCCCATGGCCTTACCCACAGCCTTTTGGCTATGTGCCAATCTGATAGGTAAAAAGTTACATCTCAGTGTAGTTTTCATTTGCATTTCACTTACCATGCAAAAGTGCAATTTTTCATTTGTTTAAGGCTCATTTGTATTTACTTTCTCAAAGGACTCATTCATATCCTTTGCTATTTTTCTATTGGATTGTTGGCCTTTTTTTTTTCTTGTCTATTTCTAGGAGCTATTTATATTTTAAGGAGGTTAGCCTATTGTCTACAATATGAAATGAAAATATTGTTCCCAGATTGTAATTTGTCTTTTGACTTTGCTTAGAGAAGTATGATATGTGGAAGATTTTTTTTATTATTCTTAAAGTATAATTGACACAGTATTATATTAGTTTCAGGTGTACATTTTTATCATTGTGGAAGATTTTTTTTAATGCACTCAAGTTTATCCTTTTATGGTTTCTAGATTTGTGGTCACAAATAGAAAGACCCTTCTGACCTCAAGTTATGAAAGAAGTCTCATGATCTTCCTGTGAGATTGTTCTAGATTCATGATTCACATTTTTACAGCTTTTAGTTAATAATATCAAATTAACAAAGCTAATTCATTCAGCTTTGAGCCTGTGTGTGTATGCAATTTGGGGGATGGAGAGAAATGCTACAACCAAGAGGTCTATTTTTGGTACTTTTTGAACAGGTCTCTACTTGCACGGACCAGAACATATCTCAAAATGGGCATTCACTAATATCTTTCTATCTTGATAGAAGGTTTTTTTCCCCTCTCTGTTGTGTTTGACCCAATTCACAGATAATTTTTTCAGTTTGCACTTCCTGCCTCCCAGTGTGGCAATGCAGAGAAACATTTACAAATGGGCTCTACGTTAGCAAGCATGCCCCATGATAGGGATCAGTCATGAAAAAAGCAGAAAGAGAGACATAAGTACAAAAACAAAAACTTTCATAGCAATTCGATATTGCTGCAATATCCAGGAATGTTTTTAGTATTGGTTTTTGAAGGATTGGAAATGAAAGAAACCAATCAACCCAAACCAGTCAAATTAAATGAAAACATGGGCATTCACCAAACACAGTTTGAGAAGCGCTAGCTTGACTCCTTAAAGTCCTAAATACCCACTCACGTGAGGGTTTCGCTTATACAGAATCCAAAATAATTATTGTTAGCCTCCAACTACCTTATCTTAAACACTTCGCTTTGTCAGATATCAAAGCCCCAAGCCATTCAATGACCAGGATTTAAAGTAAATTGTAATATAAATTACAAGATTTGCTAAACCAAGAAGAGAATTGCTTGAAATTAGGCATTAGAAAGTTAATCAGTAGTTTGAAAAACCATTTTTCATTTTTTGTGGGTAAGAGTAAAGCTATATTATTTGTCCATCACCATATAAATTTGACTGAATGGTCTGCCTGGTTTATTGCAATTAGTAACATTGTGATTCCCCAAAAAAGTACCCTTTAAAAAATGTACTTATTTATTTCTTACATCTCTCTTGGTGCCTGTTTTAATCACTGACATAATGACTACGAGTGTAAGCACCATGTCTTACACTATTAAGTAGCTGTATTTCACAGCAATCTAACAGAATTACTCGGGAGACCCACTTACTGATTAAATTAGGAACTGGCTCGGTTTTAACCAACTTTTTCGACCTTTGATATGAATGTGAATTCTGCAGGTTTTACCAAAATGTCCTTGCTTTTGTATGCATGCAATTCTGCAAAGCAGTTGCTTTCCATCAACAATAGGTTCGCACTTAAACTGCTGGAGCTGAATGCTCTAGGTAGAATTGAAGGAGCTTTGCCAGAAACAGAAAGTGTTGTTCTGTGAGCCTGGGTGCCGCTGAAGATTACGGGCTGAATTGTTGAGCATATGTGATATGGCACCACAAAGAACATGGACCTAGAATGCTTTTGTCCTATTAGATTTTAATAAAGGATCCAATAATATTTCGCTTTCAGCTCAGTAGCAAATTCATAATCCCAATACTATACACAAGGATAAATCGAACCCCTGTACCATCTAACCAGTTACCACGGGATAGGGATAGACCATTCCTCCCCGCCCCCCACCCCCGCACTTCCCCTTCTTCCTCTACCAATCCCAGTTAACATCAATTGTATCATTTAGGACCTAACTCAAAATTTCCTTTTCTCAGCAAGTGTGTTCCCTAGAGATCACACTTTGGTTTCTGATCACGTTGATTCTGTTTGTTTTGCTGTTTTAAAACAGTCTCGCTTCTGCAAATGTGTTATTTATAAACGTTTTCAAGTTGTTGCATTTGCCTGCTTTGTTTTCTCAGATAGGTTGGGTGAAGGTAGAAGAGAGAGGTGATACAGTTTTGTAGTCACCCAGTTAGTACAATGGTCTTTGCTATTTAGGTAACTCTTTCGTCTTGACTTTGTCCCGTTAGCCTCCTAAACACTGCTTCATTATCAGGAATTAAATAGGAGCAGATGTTATTATCAATGAAAACCTTTCAACAGACCGGAAGTTTTTATATGGGCATCTAGGAGCATATAATATTTTTAAATATTGTGATAGCATGGTGTTTAAATCACCTCTATTGTTTCTTCCCTCTCACCAGTGTAAACTCAGCTTTGTTTCTGTCTTCGCTTTCCAGTGGGTCATTTTGAGGGTAGACATATTAACATGTTGGTCGAAGTAGCTGATACGAGAAAGTCAAGGTGAGATTTGCTCTCCACTCCTGGAACAAGGAGATAGTTGGGCTCCTTGACCTTTCATTGCCTTTTGATTCCTTTAGTTCCTGGGTCTACATCCTTGTAGTTCTCCCCATCCCTCTATGGTGTCAAACAGTGACAGTCTTAATGTACGTGCTTAAAAAACAATTTGCTGGGGCGCCTGGGTGGCACAGCGGTTAAGCGTCTGCCTTCGGCTCAGGGCGTGATCCCGGCGTTATGGGATCGAGCCCCACATCAGGCTCCTCTGCTATGAGCCTGCTTCTTCCTCTCCCACTCCCCCTGCTTGTGTTCCCTCTCTCGCTGGTTGTCTCTATCTCTGTCAAATAAATAAATAAAATCTTTAAAAAAAAAAAAACAATTTGCTAATTGGGTGCTTGATTAGTGTTTGAGGTTTGTGGAGGCTACTTTGTTTTTCTTTAATAATAATTGAATTTATTTCTTGTCTTTGACAACTTAAAAAATCAGAGATTAAGAATAATTTGCTAATTGGGTGCTTGATTAGTGTTTGAGGTTTGTGGAGGCTACTTTTTTTTGTTTTTCTTTAATAATAATTGAATTTATTTCTTGTCTTTGACAACTTAAAAAATCAGAGATTAAGAATAATGCCTAAAAAGAATCATAGAACCAAAAAATATTTGATGGACCTCACAAGTTACCTGTTTAAACATTCTTGTTCTATTTTTAAATTGGTTTTCTAGCAGAAATACTTTCTGTATTCTTTTTTTGAAGGGCTTCATTGAGCCCTAATGATATACAAGGGACTGCACGTATGTAATGGGTACGATTTCAGGAGTTTGGACAGGACGATGTTCTATGTAATGTTTTCCTTTACGATGGTTCTGCTCCCATTTGTCATGACTTTCACTCAAATTTGTACTTAAGCTTTTATTTGCACTGTAATTAAAAGAGTAAACCTTATTTCCTAGATGGGAAAACATACGATGCTTTTGTGTCTTACCTAAAAGAATGTGGACCCGAGAATGGAGAAGAGCACACCTTTGCTGTGGAGATTTTGCCCAGGGTGTTGGAGAAACACTTTGGGTATAAATTATGCATATTTGAAAGGGATGTAGTCCCTGGAGGAGGTAAGAAAGGGAATACCAGATAGAAAACTAGGGGAAAGATTTTCTTTTTAAAAGCCGAACAGTGCAGCCTTACAAAAGGTAATCCTGTTTTGCTTAAAAACAAACGAATGAACATGACCCTTTAAACCAGAAATAATCAGCTAAATCAATATACTCGATAGTGAGAAACAAGCCAACTAGACTGCTTCTTAGAGTGGCCTCTCTGGGGTCCGGGCTCTTCATTGTGCTTCCTAGTTCTCTGAACCTTTGGGGAAAGGGCATTCCACTTTCAGAACCAGACCCAGAATCGACATTGTCCTGAGGCATTTATCTAGAAACGCCCCACAGTAGGAATACCCCTCTTGGTAATATTTTGTACAGCAGGACCAGTTCCTAATTTAATAAGTGATCCTCTGAACTATAAACATGATTCATTCTTATCAGAAAATACTTGTTCTTTATTGGGTTGACACTGGTATGAAAACTACAGTAGAGGATAAGAGAGTCGGAAAAGGATAAATTAAGGGAGACTGGTGATTCATGTTGGATTTTAGTTACGCAATTCAGTATCTGAATACAAATGACCATAACAGATATACTGAAGCAAATTCCAGTTCGAAGCCAAGAAATTTAGTAACAAGTGCATATTTTCTCTGAAGTCTTCCAGAGCAAATATTTGAAATCTGGTGTCAGAATACTTTGGGTGCTGATGCATTACCAAAGNCCAGAAAATACTTGTTCTTTATTGGGTTGACACTGGTATGAAAACTACAGTAGAGGATAAGAGAGTCGGAAAAGGATAAATTAAGGGAGACTGGTGATTCATGTTGGATTTTAGTTACGCAATTCAGTATCTGAATACAAATGACCATAACAGATATACTGAAGCAAATTCCAGTTCGAAGCCAAGAAATTTAGTAACAAGTGCATATTTTCTCTGAAGTCTTCCAGAGCAAATATTTGAAATCTGGTGTCAGAATACTTTGGGTGCTGATGCATTACCAAAGATACAATACACGTGTTTCTACCACCACCATCATTCTCTCAGCCAGCATACACTGAGCGCCAGCCTCGGGCCGAATTCTGAGCTGGGCATGGAAGACGTAGCCGTAAATAAGGAATAGCTGTGGTTTTTTTTTCCCTCCTAGATTACGAATAAGAAAGGGAAAATACTACCAGTTAGAAGGAGAAAATATACTACTTTTTAGTAAATAAATAAATAAATTAATTAATTAATAAAATAGATTTCTTCTTTGTTCTTAAATGAAAATAAAGACTGTATATTTAATTGTAAATAGTTGGGATCAAAACCTCTTTGGAGAAGGGGTAGAGGCCTAGACCAGAAGTTGACAGTCAATCACCCGTGGGTAAAATCCAGGCTATCAGCCTTGTAGAAACACAGCAACGCACTGTTTGTTTGTGTGTTGTCTGTGGCTGCCTTTGAGCTAAATAGCAGAGATGGGTAACACAATGGCTGACATAGTCACTCTCTGGCCCTTTACAGAAAGTTTGCCAACTTCCGGTCTGGAATCATGGTGGGATGTATATATATATTATATATATTTTACCTTTAAATTCGGATTTCAGTGTGGTCCTCCCTGCCTGTGGAGAGGCAAGATAGCATCATGGGACTCCAGAAGCAGACTGCCTAGGTCCTGATTCTGATTCTTCCATTTACTGGCTGTGTGACTCTGGGCGAGTTATTTAACCACCCTTACTTCGGCTTCCTCATCTGTAAAACGGTGGTGATAACGATACTTTCTTCATAGGGTCCTTGTGATGCTTTAATGAGTTGATATACATAAAATATCTAGAAAAGGGTTTGGCACAGAGTAAGCACCAAGTGTTCATTATTGCTGTTACCTAGATGATTGTTTTTAACAGATATATANGATACAATACACGTGTTTCTACCACCACCATCATTCTCTCAGCCAGCATACACTGAGCGCCAGCCTCGGGCCGAATTCTGAGCTGGGCATGGAAGACGTAGCCGTAAATAAGGAATAGCTGTGGTTTTTTTTTCCCTCCTAGATTACGAATAAGAAAGGGAAAATACTACCAGTTAGAAGGAGAAAATATACTACTTTTTAGTAAATAAATAAATAAATTAATTAATTAATAAAATAGATTTCTTCTTTGTTCTTAAATGAAAATAAAGACTGTATATTTAATTGTAAATAGTTGGGATCAAAACCTCTTTGGAGAAGGGGTAGAGGCCTAGACCAGAAGTTGACAGTCAATCACCCGTGGGTAAAATCCAGGCTATCAGCCTTGTAGAAACACAGCAACGCACTGTTTGTTTGTGTGTTGTCTGTGGCTGCCTTTGAGCTAAATAGCAGAGATGGGTAACACAATGGCTGACATAGTCACTCTCTGGCCCTTTACAGAAAGTTTGCCAACTTCCGGTCTGGAATCATGGTGGGATGTATATATATATTATATATATTTTACCTTTAAATTCGGATTTCAGTGTGGTCCTCCCTGCCTGTGGAGAGGCAAGATAGCATCATGGGACTCCAGAAGCAGACTGCCTAGGTCCTGATTCTGATTCTTCCATTTACTGGCTGTGTGACTCTGGGCGAGTTATTTAACCACCCTTACTTCGGCTTCCTCATCTGTAAAACGGTGGTGATAACGATACTTTCTTCATAGGGTCCTTGTGATGCTTTAATGAGTTGATATACATAAAATATCTAGAAAAGGGTTTGGCACAGAGTAAGCACCAAGTGTTCATTATTGCTGTTACCTAGATGATTGTTTTTAACAGATATATAAAGTTGAGAATAGTGGTTTGTCTAGAAAAACTTACTAGTGAAGTAGAATTAACACAAAATTGGACCGTGCAAAATGATTTTCATTTCCTGTCTGCCCTTTTAGTTCTCTTTAATGACTATGCCACATCTTGCATTTTCAGCTATTGTTGATGAAATCCACTCATTGATAGAAAAAAGTCGAAGACTGATCATCGTCCTAAGCAAAAGCTACATGTCTAATGAAGTCAGGTATGAACTTGAAAGTGGACTCCACGAAGCACTGGTAGAAAGGAAAATTAAAATCATCTTAATTGAATTTACACCTGTCCGTGACTTCACATTCTTCCCCCAATCACTACAGCTTTTGAAATCTCACAGAGTTCTGAAGTGGAATGCTGATAAACCTCCATCGTATAACTCAAGGTTCTGGAAAAATCTTCTTTATCTGATGCCTGCAAAAATGGTGAAGCCATGCAGGGCTGAATCTGAGGTCTTGCCTGTTCTTTCCCGGTCCTGATCTTTAGGAAAGCTGAACGTAGGCAAGAATTCTGACCCTCTGGGCCCGGAGTGGACAAGCATGTTTTTAACAAAGAGAACTTACTAAAAAATATTTACCTCTATGAATATCCTACTTACAGTTTGAAGATGACAGTCGTCATTAGGTTGCCAGAGATAAGACTGAACATTGAGCTGTGGTCATGCGCTCCCAGAGGAACGTGGGATTCCAAAGCGATGGATCTCCTGTTTCTCCCTCCTCCACAACCGGCTACAGGGGCTCATTCTCAATCCATGTTCAGCCACTGTGAGGCTGGGCACGATACCTTAGGCCTTATAAAAAGGGCACATCTTTACGTTTTTCATGCTAATGATTGAATTAAAGGATTTTAAGTTCATGAAGCGGCATTTTCTAGGATCCAGTAGGTGATGTAAGAGGGGGAATGGTGGCTTCACTCTCCCACAGTGCGGCCTGCCTCTAAGCACCATGGATAGTGCCTGGGATGGGGCAGAGAGCTGGTGTGCATAGGGGACTGAGGTGTGGCAGGGCCTTGGCCTCAGGACACGTTTAATGTGTCCCGGCCACAGCTGCAGGCCCAGTTATTGGAACCCCCCC
>NC_048221.1:64446428-64590477 GCF_002007445.2 Ailuropoda melanoleuca | reverse complement strand
TTATATATATATATAAAATATATAAACATATATAAAATATATATATAAATATATATTATATATAAATAGTATATAAAAATAAATATTAAAAATATAAAAATATAAATAAAAATATATAAAATATAAAAATATATATAATATATATAAAATATATTATATATATTTTACCTTTAAATTCGGATTTCAGTGTGGTCCTCCCTGCCTGCGGAGAGGCAAGATAGCATCATGGGACTCCAGAAGCAGACTGCCTAGGTCCTGATTCTGATTCTTCCATTTACTGGCTGTGTGACTCTGGGCGAGTTATTTAACCACCCTTACTTCGGCTTCCTCATCTGTAAAACGGTGGTGATAACGATACTTTCTTCATAGGGTCCTTGTGATGCTTTAATGAGTTGATATACATAAAATATCTAGAAAAGGGTTTGGCACAGAGTAAGCACCAAGTGTTCATTATCGCTGTTACCTAGATGATTGTTTTTAACAGGTATATAACGTTGAGAATAGTGGTTTGTCTAGAAAAACTTACTAGTGAAGTAGAATTAACACAAAATTGGACCGTGCAAAATGATTTTCATTTCCTGTCTGCCCTTTTAGTTCTCTTTAATGACTATGCCACATCTTGCATTTTCAGCTATTGTTGATGAAATCCACTCATTGATAGAAAAAAGTCGAAGACTGATCATCGTCCTAAGCAAAAGCTACATGTCTAATGAAGTCAGGTATGAACTTGAAAGTGGACTCCACGAAGCACTGGTAGAAAGGAAAATTAAAATCATCTTAATTGAATTTACACCTGTCCGTGACTTCACATTCTTCCCCCAATCACTACAGCTTTTGAAATCTCACAGAGTTCTGAAGTGGGATGCTGATAAACCTCCATCGTATAACTCAAGGTTCTGGAAAAATCTTCTTTATCTGATGCCTGCAAAAATGGTGAAGCCATGCGGGGCTGAATCTGAGGTCTTGCCTGTTCTTTCGCGGTCCTGATCTTTAGGAAAGCTGAACGTAGGCAAGAATTCTGACCCTCTGGGCCCGGAGTGGACAAGCATGTTTTTAACAAAGAGAACTTACTAAAAAATATTTACCTCTATGAATATCCTACTTACAGTTTGAAGATGACAGTCGTCATTAGGTTGCCAGAGATAAGACTGAACATTGAGCTGTGGTCATGTGCTCCCAGAGGAACGTGGGATTCCAAAGCAATGGATCTCCTGTTTCTCCCTCCTCCACAACCGGCTACAGGGGCTCATTCTCAATCCATGTTCAGCCACTGTGAGGCTGGGCACGATACCTTAGGCCTTATAAAAAGGGCACATCTTTACGTTTTTCATGCTAATGATTGAATTAAAGGATTTTAAGTTCATGAAGCGGCATTTTCTATGATCCAGTAGGTGATGTAAGAGGGGGAATGGTGGCTTCACTCTCCCACAGTGCGGCCTGCCTCTAAGCACCATGGATAGTGCCTGGGATGGGGCAGAGAGCTGGTGTGCATAGGGGACTGAGGTGTGGCAGGGCCTTGGCCTCAGGACACGTTTAATGTGTCCCGGCCACAGCTGCAGGCCCAGTTATTGGAACCCCCCCAAAGCACTGCACAGGGCTTGCTTAATCAGGCCTGTTTGGAGGGAACTTCCTCCAACTGCTTTATCTTTCATAAGAGGCACACATTTGAATTCTCTGGGTTTTTCAAAAATGGTCCAAAACTTTTGTTGCTCTAACAAGAATGTTTATAGACAGGATGGGTGCCAGATCATATCATCCTTATTAGCCATTAGTCACTATTATCCATTAGGCACAGCAAAATAACGATAGTTACTTGCTTGATTTTTAAAAAATGACATATTTAAAATGCCTTTAAGCTGGAGGCAGCATGGTGCAGTGGTAGAGCACAAGCCATGCGGTCAAGACCCTTGAGCTCGAACCCTGGGCTTGCTACTTACTTCTGTGACCCCCGGAAACTTTGAACCACTCTGCGCCTCCATTTCCTCATCTGTGAAGTTAGAATTTATAGTAATTGTACCTACCTCACAGGGGAACTAAATGAGTAAGTACAAATAGAGTACTTACAACTGTTCTTGGCACAGACTTACGAATATATGTGTGGCTATTACTACTATTATTCTGAATTATTACTATTAACTGTTAATTATTAATTGTTAGATGAGTTATTTAGCAGTGAACTAAAATGGAAGGCTGAGAGCAGGAAGGAGAAAGAGATCTGGAAGGAAGGCAGTTTTGACTTGAGGACATTTGTATATAGAGAGAAGCATATCAGGGGCGAAAGATATTTCTCCATTAGATGCGCGAAACTTCGACAAGGTGAGCCCAGCACTTTGGGTCTTCTCGCCGACCTTGGCAGTCATGGCTGTCCATGGAAATCACCAAGCAAGTGACAAATATCTGCCTTACACAGAAAGGAAAGAGTTGGGTAAACCTGGAAGCCTGGTTAGAATATATGGATGCAATGTGAATGTTCCAGAAAGGTTTAAAGCAGAGACTGTTTACAACAGCTGTAGTAGATATTGCTGAAAATCAAAAAATTGATATTTTATTAAATTTTTGGTGTGAGAAAGTGATTTACTTTTGTAGAGCTTAAAATTTTGTGTGCTACCTGGGTGGCTAAAAAAGTATTAGATTTTAATTACTAACTTAATGTTTTATGTGTGAAAACATATGGTCTAGAGAAATTTTATTGCTCTCATCAGAGTCTCTAACACAGACTGACTTTACTTTTCTCTTATATTGTGTGTGCTATAAAATACATTAAGTGTATTTTGTATTAAGTGTGTTAAATACATATATTAAATACATGCTTTAAAAGACATTAATAAACCATTGGTCTAGTGTTCTTAATTTTGGAATGCCTCTTGATGCCTTTTTCACTTACTTGAGGATTCCACATCCTCATTCTCAACATAGATTCCCACTTGTTTTAATGAGCTATGTGTCATTCAAAATGGACTCCTCCATCTATCTTCTTCAGCTTTTTTTAATGTCACATGACTTTGTGCCTACCTTCTTTGTCATACCTTCCATCCAGAGCAAAAGAATTCCCTTCTACAAAGCCACGAAGCCACTCAACACACAGCAGGAGTGTTAGCTCTTCACATGCCGGTTAATTCATGTGTATATTTTGAAGCTTAAGTGCAAACAGTTCCAACTAGGACCAATAAATAACTATTATTGATAGAAAAACAGCATTCTCTTCTGTGGATTCAAGTGTCTTTAAACTCTGGGGGCCATTTCAGAGAATCCCTAAACAGCCAGCTCTCTAAGATGTATAATTATTCCTTCTATGTCTATTATGTACCGGAAAGATTTATAAAAATAAAGTTATAATCTC
The DNA here is from genome assembly GCF_002007445.2 of Ailuropoda melanoleuca. NCBI lineage: Eukaryota > Metazoa > Chordata > Mammalia > Carnivora > Ursidae > Ailuropoda > Ailuropoda melanoleuca. Next base: position 64,587,137 of record NC_048221.1, on the reverse strand, counting down.
TTAAAACAAAGAGAGAGCTTATTACCCACATAGTCCAAACACACGAACCTGAAATGTGTTAAGTCCAGGGATTTGGCCCAGGTCACATAACTAACAGGCGTGACAGCTGGGGCAGAGAGGCACGTCGTCTCTTCTCTTTGAGGTTACCTGTTAGACAGTGAGTCTTGAGACAAGTTTTTGGAGAGTTCAGGCACTTTCCTGGGTCGGGTCACCATACACTACGGGGGTCTAGGGCAGAGTCTGCAGAGAGGAAGCACGGCTACTTAGGACGAACTCAGAGGAGAATGAAAGAGTATAAAGGATCTTCAGCCTTTCTTCTAGGCTTAAGGGTAAGGACAGAGGGGGGAAATAGCCCTCAAGTCCTGCACAGGATGAAAATGCATACTTGACCGAAGCATGTCCGCTGTGGCACCTGCCAAGATGCAGGGAGTTAGACCTCTGACGGGTACTAGGAGCTCATGTTATGTTGACACCAATGGTTGGCCAGAACGCTCAGCGAGGCGCAGAGAACAGGAGCTTCCCTGAAGCTATCTTGTCTAAAGCAAGGACACTGGCAAAACCAGTGCCCAAGGCCAGGTCGAACCATAGCCTTAAATTCTACGAGGAAATACCTGAAGTGCCCCTGAGGGAGGAGACCCAGCGTCTGGGGGTAGCCATCTTTCTGAGCAGAAGCTACTCTGAGAGGTGGGCTCAGGAGTAATGGAGGGCTCTTCAAAGAGTGAGCAAGCCACAGATCTAACAGGAAACCTTGTGTGTGCTGTGGGTGAGGCACACGGTCCTTCCTGAATGCTACACCAGTACTGACCGCAGTCCGGGCTGGGGGCTCCGAGACCAACATCTCAGTGTGAGGCTTGTGACAGCAAGATTTTATCTCTTTACTATCTTTACCTATCTTATGGTTGCTCATACACACCCAGGGAATGTGATTTGTGTTATACTCATTTATACATCAAGATATACAAATTAATATGAACAGACACTTTTCCAATGAAGACATACAAATGGCTAACAGACACATGAAAAAATGTTCAAAATCATTAGCCATCAGGGAAATTCAAATCAAAACCACATTGAGATACCACCTTACATCAGTTAGAATGGAAAAAATTAACAAGGCAGGAAACAACAAATGTTGGAGAGGATGTGGAGAAAGGGGATCCCTCTTCAACTGTTGGTGGGAATGCAAATTGGTACAGCCACTTTGGAAAACAGTGTGAAGGTCCCTTAAAAAGTTAAAAATTGAGCTACCCTATGATCCAGCAATTGCACTACTGGGTATCTACCCCAAAGATACAGACGTAGTGAAGAGAAGGGCCATATGCACCCCAGTGTTCATAGCAGCATTGTCCACAATAGCTAAATTGTGGAAGGAGCCGAGATGCCCTTCAACAGATGACTGGATTAAGAAGATGAGGTCCATATATACAATGGAATATTACTCAGCCATTAGAGAGAACGATTACACAACATTTGCAGCAACATGGAAGGGACTGGAGGAGATTATACTAAGTGGAAATCAAGCAGAGAAAGACAATTATATGGCTTCACTCATTTATGGAACATAAGAAATAGGAAGATCGGTAGGAGAAGGAAGGGAAGATTGAGGGGGGGTAAACAGAAGGGGGAATGAACCATGAGAGACTGTGGACTCTGGGAAACAAACTGAGGGCTTCAGAGGGGCAGGGAATGGGGGATTGGGATAGGCCGGTGATGGGTATTAAGGAGGGCACGTATTGCACGGTGTGCTGGGTGTTATATGCAAACAATGAATCATGGAACGCTACACCAAAAACTAGGGATGTACTGTATGGTGACTAACATAACATAATAAAAATTTATTATAAAAAAAGAAATTGAATAAATAAATGTCTATCTTTAAAAAAGATATACAAATTGATGTGTGTGCTTAATAACTAATGATGAACATGTTAAGAATAGTCTTATGCATACATCTTCTCACACTTTTGCTAGAATATTTTGCAGATAGATTCCTAGAAGTAGGATCTCTGCATCAGAGGGCAATGCATATGTACTTCATCTTAATATTGCCTTTTCATAGGGATTGTCCTTTTGAACTCCCATTAGCAATGTAAAGGAGTACTTACCTTAGCTTTTGCCAATTTCTCTGTAAAGGTAATGATCTTTTTCATCTCAGTTTTTGGAAGATCTTTACATATAAGCTATTAAGACACTGCACAGAAGTTGTAAATATTTTGTGTTCCCAATCTATCACTTGTATTTCTACTTTGCTCTTGGTTTTTACCCATTTCCTGGTTATAGAGGAATTTACCCATTCTTCCAATATCTGTATATATTCACTTTTTAAAATTTAGATCTTCAATTCATTTGAAATTTATTCTGGTGTGCAGTGCAAGGAATGGATCCACAGCAATGTTTTCAACATTGCTAGCACAACACTACTTTTAAAAAATATCATCTTTCACCCACTGATATAACTTCCATTAAATTTTCATATCCCATCAGATCTATTCCTAGACCATCTAGTCTTTTCTGTTGGTCAACTTTCTATTCATGTGATAATACCAAACTGTTTTAATTATAGAGATTTTTAATATATTCTAGTGACTACGTCCCTTGCTGCATGCATACCAAAACTCCTATTTTTCACTGATTTTCTGTAATTTCTCACTTGTTTTTTTCTTCCTAATGAACTTTATAATTAGCATGCTTAACTCCAAAGAAAAACCTGATGGCATTTTATTGGGTTCACATTAAAATTTTTAAGTTAACATAAGGAAGATTGATTTTTTTTTTTGAGGTTGTGTCTACCTAACCAAGAATATAGAATATCTTTCTCCTTGTTTAAATCTGTATTTGATTCTTTCAGGAGCATTTGATAGTTTTTCTTTTAAAGATTTTAGACATTTCATGTTAAGTTCATGCTATTTTGCTATTAAAATGGTATCTTTCTTACATCTTCTAAATTGTTTTTGTTTTCATCATCTACTACACCTTATTGAATTCTTTGTGCTTGTAGTGATTATTTAATTGATTCTTTGTTTTTTTCTCTACATATAATCATATCATCTGAAAAAAGAGATGGGCAATTAGGCATAATTAATTAGAGATAAGCAGTTAGAGACACCGGAATTGGAAGGGAATTCCAATGCCTCTAATTGCTTTTTCTATTACATTGGCAATTTACCCCATGTGAAATAGAATTCATTCATCCAATGACAATATACGTTTCAGTTATTTATTGCTGTCTAACAAACTACCATAAAACTTAGTTGCTTAAACATAACATTTTATTATTATTTCTCACAATTCTGCAATCTGATTGGGCTCAGCTGGACCATTTTCCTGCTCCATGTGGTGTCTGATGGGCTGGAACATTCAGGATGTTCTTCACTCACATGTCTGAAGCTGGGATGGTTGGAGCAACTGGAGTCTGACCAGACTTCTCTCCCTCTCTCTCTCTCTCCCTCCCTCCCTCCTTGTGTTTTTACAACCTGGCTAGCTTGGGCTTCCTTACAGAAAACAATTTTAAGATATTTGGAATTCTTGTATTGTGCCTGGCTTCCAACAGAGAGGAAGGAGAAGCTGAAGAACTTTCAAAGACTGGGCTCAGAGCTGGCACATTGTCACTTCCACTCCATTCTATTGGTCAAAACAAGTCACAACGTCAACCCAGATTCAAGGACAGGGAAAATATATTCTACGTCTGGACATGTAAAGTGGAATGCATGTGACGGGGCAGAGGAATTGATGGCAGCCATTTGGGGAGACTATCCCTACAGTGCCTATACCAGGATAGCCCATCTCCTGCAAATCGATTCAAATCTTATTAAAGTGATCAAATTCATTATCGAGGTCTGCATTAGGATCTCCAAATCTTCAGAAGGATGGCTTTCGCACTCCAATTCACCCGAATCCAGTTCAATTCAACAGTTATTGAATACCTATCATAAACAACACCTTATGTTTAAACTTCTCCTTCCATCCTATCCATATCTCTCCCCAGCCGCCAGGTCTGCTGCCTTTCTTCTTGTCACTGTGCTGCTTTCACAGGACACTGAGCCTGGAGCTTCACATGCCTGGAATATCCTTTTAGCTGCTTCCTATGACCTGTCTTGGAATACATCTGAAAAAAGCAGTCGCATCTTCTTGGAATCCCAGACAGATTTTTATGATCAGCGGCAGATAACTTTAGGGGGCAATTTCTGGCTATAATTGCTAATTCCCTCTCCTACCGTTCTGCCCTCACCCCAGGTAAGCACTTACTTGGTCTTCATCTCAAAGTGAACTTAGTCTTCACCTGTGTTTTTTGCTCTCCTCTAGTTATATGTAAAGATAGTCGTGGAGCTCCGATGCACTCAGAAGAATCAGCCTTATCTTTGCCAGAATATAAGACTCTTGAGGGAAGGTGATATCAAGGCTTAAGCAGTATGCTTTCTGGACAGCACTCTTTTGGACTAGTGTGGTCTCAGGGTCCTTATTAAGCAATTTCAGTTGTTCCTCTCGGTAGGAGAAGGAAGGGAAGAATGAAGTGGGGGGTAAACCAAAGGGGGAATGAACCGTGAGACACTATGGACTCTGGGAAACAAACTGAGGGCTTCAGAGGGGAGAGGGATGGGGGACTGGGATAGGCCGGTGATGGGTAGTAAGGAGGGCACGTATTGCATGGTGCACTGGGTGTTATACGCAAACAATGAATCATGGAACGTTACATCAAAAACTAGGGATGTACTGTATGGTGACTAACATAACATAATTAAAACTTATTATAAAAAAATTAAAAAATAGAACTGCCAAAAAAAAAAAAAAGCCTCTCATGGGGCTCCCTGCTCAGTGGGGAACCTGCTTCTCCCTCTGCCACTCCCCCTGCTCATGCTCTCCCTCATTGGCTCTCTCTCTGTCACTCTCTCTCTTTTTTAAAATCTTTTTAAAAAATCAGAATTAAAAAAAAATTANTGGGTAGTAAGGAGGGCACGTATTGCATGGTGCACTGGGTGTTATACGCAAACAATGAATCATGGAACGTTACATCAAAAACTAGGGATGTACTGTATGGTGACTAACATAACATAATTAAAACTTATTATAAAAAAATTAAAAAATAGAACTGCCAAAAAAAAAAAAAAGCCTCTCATGGGGCTCCCTGCTCAGTGGGGAACCTGCTTCTCCCTCTGCCACTCCCCCTGCTCATGCTCTCCCTCATTGGCTCTCTCTCTGTCACTCTCTCTCTTTTTTAAAATCTTTTTAAAAAATCAGAATTAAAAAAAAATTAAAAACAAAAACAAAGGAACAATGGTGCTCTTCATTATATGTTATATTTTGAAGCTTTCTTTGTTAATAAACAGGTGCCAAAAAACTTCCATGATTTTAGACTTTAAATTTATTTCCCTCTCTGTCAATAAATTATTGCTTTATATAAACAGTGTGGGAGAGAGATTTTTTTCCTTCTCCAGAATTAAAGTTAGTCATCAGAAAGGCTTAAGCTTGTATCTGAAGGGTTACACTTTCAGAGGTTAGTTTTACAAGATGAAAAAGAAGACAANAAAAAAAAAAAAAAAAAAAAAAAAAAAAACCAAAGTTGAGAAATTGAGTGCTAATATTCTTTACAGGAAATTCCTGTAAAGGAAACAGACTTACTCATTCTTTCAACTAACCCTAACCGCAAACCTTGTGTAGTCGAGGTGGTTGGTCCGAGAAGAGTTTTAGATGCTTCATTTTCAGGACGTTTCCTTCTACTGGTACAGGTAGTTAATTTGATTTTTCTCCATATGACCAAAGATTTGGCAAAGACAACAGTTATTTGCAAAATAACAACTGCTTTCTTTTTTCTCCAGGTAGAACTCATTATTTCCAAACATGTGTGAGTTAAATGGCTGTTGTGTCTTCCCCAGGTATTTTTCTGGCTAGGAAGAGATATATAGTAGAACTCTGAAAGTGGATATTCTCACATGTTCTTCAGCTGCAAAAGCAGGCAGTTGCTGAAATAAGGACTCAAAGTTCCTTCCTCTTTTTTAATGTCTTAAGGACAGGAAATAAAAGTAAGAATTGTTTTCACTAGATTTCCTAACCAGAAAATATAAGTTGAGAAAAGAGCTTAAATAATTTTCAAAGTGGATTTCTAACACGATTCCTTTTCATGAAATTTTTTAAAGCTTTTTTTAATGATTTTTTAAAAAGATTTTATTTTTTTACTTGACAGAGAGAGAGCACAAGCAGGGGGAGGGGCAGAGGGAGAAGCAGACTCCCTACTGAGCAGGGACCCTGATGTGGGGCTCCACCCCAGGACCCTGGGATCATGACCTGAGCCAAAGGCAGATGCTTAACTGACTGAGCCACCCACACGCCCCTCATGAAATTTTTTATAACAGATGTGCTCTCTGAGAAAATTTATATCTCCCTATGTATAGAGTCTTCACTTTATAAAAACATGACAGTTATCAAAAAACCAACATGTAGTAATTTGAACATTTTGTGGGTATTGGTTAAGAGTAGAGGGACTCTAGATGTTTGCCAAATTCTAATGTTCATCGTGACGTGACCATAAGATCAAGTGAGTGAGAGCAGGCAATACACACTGGATTTTCTGTAATTCCCAGACAATGGGGTAAAAAGCTAACATGGACCACGTGAAAATCATAACAGTATTAGTTGAATTAAACAGTCACTATTACACTAGACCAAATCTATATATGTACCTGTGTTCTCTGTGTATAGTCACTGCTGATCCTGCAGGCAATTATAAGGTAGTGGGTTTTTTTTAAGATTTTATTTATTTATTTGAGAGAGAGAGAAAACATCAGCAGTGGGGGAGGGGTAGAGGGAGAGCAGACTCCCTGCTGAGCTGGAAGCCTGACTCAGGGCTCGATCCCAGGGCCTGGGGTCATGACCTGAGCTGAAGGTAGATGCTTAACCAACTGAGTCACCCAGGTGCCCCTAAAGTAGTTTGCTTTAACAGCAGGATTTCCATTCCTAAAGCTCTGTTGACAGCTGCTTTCTCCAGCATTTTCTTCTCTTTTGCCTTATCCCATCAAAAACTTTGGTCAACAAAAATTTTAGTTTGGTGTTAACCGAAGATAGTTGAAGGTGTAGCTTTGACCAATGGAGGTGGGGAATCATCAACCTCTGACAAAAGAATTGTGGCTCTCATAAAGCAGATATGAAAATGTTTTGGAGAGATCCTTCAGGTACTCGAAGTTGCCTTGTTGGGCTCTCGTCGCCTTCTGTGAGGGGGTAGCATGTGGTGATGGGAAAATCATAGTCTTTGAGACCCTCTAAATCTGGACATGAATTCTTCTTTTTATACTTGCCAGATGTGTGATTATCATTAATAGTGGGGTCCACTATTTCAAGCAACGTGAGCTTTGGTTGTCCATTAGTAAAATAGAAAGACAATCATCTTCCCATATGTGACCAGAAAATAAATGAGAGCAGTGAACTATGTTCAGTGACACCTGCTCATGGTTTTAACTACCATCAGCAGAGACTCTACAGACTGTTTGGATTAAGATGCCCTAACTCAATAAACCATATACTCTGTACCTTTTGTGATTCCTTATGATTCTGAAGGCATTTTGGTAATGGTGGAATGAGAGTCATCACCTAGACGTTAAACAGTCTTAAAAAGGTAGATGTTGACAAGTCACATAGTGTGTTATCCCACACAAATGGGGTTTCCAGAATAAGCTTGTCCTTGTGTTGTTCAGTTGCCAACAGTGCTGACAACAGCTTTTATAACTCAGCACAGACCCATCTCTCCAGGCTCTATTCTTGTCCCTGAGTGGGCTTCCCAAGAATGCTTCCTGGATCATAGTGATTGCCCTGACCCTTGTTTATAACGTAGATTCCAATGTTCTCCTCAAGATTCTGATTTAATATGATTTGGAGAGCCCAGAAATCTGCATTTTTAATCAGTGTTCCAGGTGATTCTTGTCATCAAGAAAATTTGAGAAACGATGTCCCAGAGACAGAGCTATATAGTCTGGAAACAGCTCCAGGCAGCCTGAGGTCCTAGGTCAGCAGGTGAGTGCATCATGGGGAAAGATTCTCTTAGCTCAAGGTTGGGATCGAAATTCCTGGGGTCTGGAGGCTGCTGGGTATGGTAACCAATTGGCTGTAGGCTCAGACATTCAAACATGGAATCACGGAATGTTAGAGCTGAGATGATCTCAGTAATCATGTTCTCACGGTCCCCAAGCCAAAGAGATTTTTAAAAATACACATTTCCTAGATTCAACCCCAGAAGTTCAGATTCCCTAGCTCTAAGGTGAAGGAACTACTGACACAGTCCAAATCATTCATTTTGCAGATAAGAAAACTGAAGTACAGAGATGGGTTAAGTGTCTTAATTGGAGTAAAGTTAATGGTCAAAACTAGATTGATATGCGTTCACTCCGACTGCTCCTGAAGTGTTTTGCATTTATCTGGACAACAGACTTGATTGTGACTTATACATAAAGCTTTGTCCCAGGATTTGGAGCTAAGATTTCTGAAACAAGATCCCTGCTCTTAAGGAGCTCCCAGTCTAGTGTGAGAACACAACATACACAGTAACAATGATACTGCGTGTGGGTTAACTATGCACAAGGAGATACGGAGGCCCTGTTCTTAGCCAGGCACGATTCCTGGAGAGAGCAGACCCAGCTCCTCCTGGCACGGAGTTTCGATTCTATTTGGGGCAGAAGTTTTTAAAACAACATATTTTGAGACCATACTGTGAGCTAAGACAAAGTCCTATAAAATGAGTAACAAGAAGGTTGGTGGCTGGTACAGTGGCGAGGAGCGAGGGATGGGTTTCGTTATGCCAATGGCCAGACAAGGTTTCTCTGGGGAAAAAATGCAATATAAGACACGAGAGAGATGAATCAAGTCCCTCGGTGTTTTGCAAAGGGTGGATGGAATAGATTTTTTAAAGATTTATTTATTTATTTTAGAGAGAGGGAGAGAGAGAGAGAGAAAGAGTGAGAGAGCATGTGTGAGTGAGCAGGGGGAGGGGCAGAGGAAGAGGAAGAGACAGAATCCTCAAACAGACCCCCCATTGATCTCAGAGCCTGACATGGGGCTCGATCCCAGGACCCTGAGATCAGGACCTGAGCTGAAGTCAGACACTTAACCGACTGAAGCATCCAGGCGCCCCTGGAATGGATCCTTTATCTCATGTGCGATCCTACTGATAAAGTCTGCAGCATGGAAACGGCATACTCAGGTTTGTTTTTTAGGAAGATGCTTCTAGAGGTTGGAGATGGGGAGATTATTCTTTGAGGTAAAGGAAAGAAAGGTGAAGGGGAGACCACATCTCAAAAGAGAGTTGCTGAGCCTGCCTTCTTCCTTGACCATGGTCCTTGTAAGAAGAGCCACCAGTTGTCACCAACAGAAATAAACAATTCAGTGACTCTCGTCCCCAGGCCTGGCTCTCTTCAAAGTGTTCTGCCATCTCATGAAGCCTCTCCTCTCCTGAGCGTGCTCTCCTCTCAACAGGTCAGGCACCAGTACTCTGGTCCCCAGCTGGGTAAACTGGTCTGGAGAGATCTTCCTCCACCCTGTATGGCTCTGCAGCCTCCTGTCCAAGCCTGATCTCTCCATGGTTTTAGGGATCCTACCTCTTCCTACTTCCCACTCCCACTTGTACGTGACCTGCTAACCTGCACTCATTCCCCTCACAGCTGAACGGCGTCTAAGCTTTGCCCGTGTCAACAAATGGTCAACTCCGCCTCCGGCTTCCCTGCACAGTGTAGCCTGTAGACTACACCGCTTGTCCCCACCCTTCACGTTCCTTCTGCTGCTTCTTTTTCTTGCACTGCTATCACCTCACCTCCGGCCCTCGCGCAAGCTGATCTGATCTATCAGAGCCAGACCCAGAGGACACTTCTCAGTCCTTTTCATGCCAACTCTATAGCTTCTGACACTGGCGTCCCATTTTGCCTCCAGACTTTCTCTGTGCTTAGTATCAGGATGGTCTCCGTGTTCTGCTTCTTTTCTTCCTTTTGGGTTTATTCTTTTTCATTTCAGCCTTGGCCTTGACCCACTGTCTCCCGGCTGGTGTTCTTCAAGAAAATCTGCCTGCCCTCTCCTTGCAGCTTACAAACGCTCCTGGCTTGCATTCCTCCCCATGCCGTCGACCCCCAGAAGTGTTTCTGAGTCACCCGCTGCCTTTGCAGTGTTCCAACTGGGTGCCCAAAGACTCCTCAAGCTCAATGTTTCTGTTGGAGAAACATTGCTTATTATTAAAAAAATTATAGATATTAAAATTTCTCCTTCCTGCATCTGAAGATGTCGGAGACATGGTGTGTGTGTGTGTGTGTGTGTGTGTGTGTGTGTGTGTTGGAAAATGGTCAGAAATGAAGAGTTTCATAAGATGTGGAAAGCCCAGTATGTATTTATGAGAAAAAAAATGGAGAAACCTGGAAAGAAAGGTTCTGGGAAGGTTGGGGGTGGAGGCAGTGGTCACAGGAAGAAGGGCCAGTGAAGGCAGGGAGGGATGAGGAGAGGAATTTGCCTGGCTGTTTAGATGTGGAAAGAGAGGGAGAATGATTTTGTCAGCTTCCTAAAGAACATTGGTATTGTGGGGAGGTTTTTAAAGGGCCAAGTGACATTTCATGTAACTTTTCTTCCTTTTCTTTCCTTTCTTTCTTCTTTCTTCTTTCTTTTCTCTTTCTTTCTTTCTTTCCTTCTTCTTCTTCTTCTTTCTTTCTTTCTTCTTTCTCTTTCTTTCTTTCCCTTTTTATTTTTTCTTTTCTGTGATCACTGTATTTGTTTCTATCTTTCATCCTCCTGTAATCGCTTATATGCATGTTTGTGTTGACAAAGACTCTTTCCCTGACGAAACTTTAGTCAGGCTTCTCTGAGACCTCTTCTCCATTAGGCCCTGAACCCCACCCCAGTCCTATGTCTGGTCTTACCAGCTCATTCTTAGCAAAAGCATACTGCTAAGTCATCCTCCTACCCTTGATATCTAAACCCTCGACTCGCCTTGAATGAAGAACCCTGTTAGGTCAGTTTAGTAAGAATCCCTCTACCTTTGATGTCTCCTTAGTAACTTTCCAGCCCCTGACCCCTCACCTTGCTCCTTGACTATATCCTCCCCTGTTGTTGTATTCTGAGTTGAGCTTGATTTCTCTCCCTTATTGCAATGGTCTTGAATAAAAGCCTTTCTCACTATTTCAATGTGTCAGAATAATTTTTTATTTAACATTGTTCTTCACACTGTGACAGATCCTTGAGGACAGGGACTGTACTGTTTATTTTGTCCCACCCTACCCCCGCTTTAAAGAACCTGAGACAGCATGGGAGTATTTTAGGGGGAATTTTTAGGCAAAGCTCAGGGGTAAGTCTTCTTATTCCTATAACCCCAAGAGTAACATACAGAGAAATCCAGAGTACTTTTTATATTAGTGTTAATAGTTCAGGACTGTAAGAGGAGACATGAAGCAGTCCTATAGCAAAATTACTTTTATTTTCTGTTCAAGACAACATTAAACAATAACCGAATATTACACACTATTCTGGACTTTCCAAATTCATATGTTGAAATTCTCACCTTGAAGGATGATACCACTAAGGATGGTATTAAGAGGTGGGGTCTTTGGAAGTTGCTTCCAAAGGTCATAAGGGCAGAGCCTTCATGAATAGGATTAGTGTTTTTATAAAAGAGACTCTAGAGAGACTTTAACCACGTGAGGACACAGTGAAAGGCACTATGTGCTAGATAGAAGGCCATCAGCAGAATACGACCATGCTGGTGACTTGATCTTGGACTTCCCAGCCTCCAGAACTGTGAGCAATGCATTTCCGTTGTGTGTAAACCACCCACCATGTGGTATTCTGGTATAGCAAAAAGCAGCCCAGATGGACTAAGACACCTACCCGGTATCCTTATCTCTCATCTCTTATAAATGGTTTGAAAATTCCAATGGCCACCCTATCTATAAGAGACACAAAATTGCCAGGAACACAGGCCAGGTTCTCATTCTCTCTCTTCTGGTGATTTTACTCCCTCACCTTTTCTATTTCAGAGGATTGTTTTGCTCCCCACCCCCACCCCGCTTTCACTTTAAAGAGCCTAAGACAGTATCAGAGTGTTTCAGGGCAAATTTTTAGATAAAGTTCCTTCTTCTTACAACCAACCCCAAGAGTGATACACAGAGTAAAACAGTAATATTGTCATCCAGTGGCAACTTTTCCTTTCTTATTTGGGGAACAGAGAGTCTATTCTCTAGCAGTTAATACAAATAATAAAGTAAATAAAACAGACATGTGGACATTCTCAAATTTTATACATATGAGCTATAGCACAGGCTTCCGGAACTGTGGTGATCCCGACATTTTTAATCAACTTGGGTCACCTTTGCAGGAAAAGTTTCATTTAACTTTTTCCAAATCTCTCATGGAAATATACATGCTAGGTGATAACATTAAGAAAAAAAAAACAGAGAAGAAAAAGAAGAAGAATTCCTTGAAGAAATGTCACCAAAAGAACACACGGTATAGTGCAGGGGTCCAAGTGGTTACCGTGAGCTCGAGACACTTCCTCCTTTAGATGTATAAGAAATGACACATGCAGAGACTGCCACACACCACTGTGGGCATGGGAAGGCGCATTTGGGTAGGACCCGCCCCTTTCAAGGTTTCCTGTGTGACTTGCATTTTGATCACTGGTTCTAATTTCTTCATTTCTCATTTCTTGACTTACAGAAATGAAGAGGATACTCAGGGAGGAGCTCTGAAACACAATGTACCACAGCCTGGCAACAGAACAAATTCACTGAAGTGATGACAGGACCCAGGGAGAATGATGCTTTATTTGGGCTGGATATTTCTTTGGCTTGTCACAGGAGAGAGAATTAAAGGAATGACTATTTCAGGTAGGGTTTTCACTTTTCATGTTAACACTGTGAGTCTTGTGGTCAAAGTTTGAAGTGACAGATAATCTGATATATCAGCAGCTTGACCTACTAATACAGAGCATTTCCTTCCTACTGTTGAGATGGGTGCAGGAAGAGAGAAATTACTGGGGTGAACAGCTTTCAGCTGATACCAAGCATCAATGGGGAGCCTAGTTACGGTAGCTGGGTGTTCAGTGGGGGCAGCTGGAGGGGAATGAGGGATGATGGTTTGGTCATCTTTAACAGGAAAGTGCTATGGCTGCTGGCCAGCTTAAGTCCCCTGGGAGGGAGTTAGAGCTTGACCTTCTAAATGGAAGTGGTGAAGAAGACAGACAAGGGAGCTTAATTCCTCATTAAGCCATGTACTCTTTGTAAACGTAAGTTAGAGCTTGATATTTTTTTCCTACAATTTTGTTGAGATATAAGTGACAGCAGGACACAAATTTAAGATATACAGCAAAATGACTTGACTTACGTGAATAGTGAAATGATTGCTACAATAAGTGTAGTTAATATCCATTATCTCATATAGCTACCAAAAAAAAAAAAAAGAAGAAGAAGCTTCTTTGTTTTTTAGTTGTGATGAGAACTCTTAGGACCTATTTTCTTGACAACTTTTAGATATATCATACAGTAGTGTTAACTATAGCCATTGTGTTCTCCAGTACATTCCCAGGACTTATGTATCTTATAACTGGAAGTGTCCCCACTCCCCACCCAGCCTCAGGTAACCACAAATCTGATCTCTTTTTTTTCCCTATTATTCGTTTTATTTTTCATGGTTGGACACTGGAAATAATATTAAATAATTTTATTTGTTCAGTTTGTTCAGTTTTTTTTAATGTTACTAAATTTCACTTTATTTTTTTTTTATTTATTTTATTATGTTTATAATTTGGTTTTTGTTTTGCTTTGTTTTTTGTTTTGAGACTCCACGTATAAGTGCCATCATATGGTATTTGTCTCTCTGTCTGACTTATTCACTTAGCATAATACCTTCAAGGTCCATCCATGTTGTTGCCAATGTCAGGACTTCCTCCTTTTTTATAGCTGAATAATATTCTTGTGTGTGTGTGTACAACTTCTTTATCCATTCATCTGTTGATGAACACTTAGGTTAATTTCCATATCTTGATCATTGTGAACAACACTGCTATGAACATAAGAGTGCAGACTATCTTTTCAACATAGTGTTTTCATTTCCTTTAGATGATGTTTCTGAATCATACGGTAGTTCTATTTTTAATTCTTTTGAGGAGCCATAGTGGATGTACCAATTTATAATTGCAACAGTGCACAAGGGTTCCCTTTTCCCCTTTCCCTTGCCAGCATCTCTTATGTCTTGTCTTTTGTTGATAAGCCATCTTACCGAGTGTGAGGTGATATTACACTGGAGTTTTGATTTGCAGTCCCCTAATGATTAGTGATGTTGAGCACATTTTCATGCACCTGTTGGTCAATTATATATGTTCTTTGGAAAATGTTTATTCAGGTTCATTGCCCATTTTTTAAGTGGTTTATTTACGGGTTTTTGTTGGTTGTTTGTTCTTGTGTATTTGTTGGTTTTCCTTTTGAGTTGTATGTGTTCTTTATGTATTTTGGATGTTAATCAGATGTATTTTATTAGAGAAATGGTTTGAAAATGTTTTTTCCCATTCTTTGGGTCATCTTTTCATTTCATTGATCATTTCTTTTGCTGTGCAGAAGCTTTTTAGTTTAATGTAGTTCTACTTGTTTGTTTGTTTTTTTTTGAGATTTTGTTTATTTATTTGAGAGAGATAGAGAGATCATGAACGGGGGGAGGGGCGGAGGGACAAGCAACTCCCTGCTGAGCAAGGAGCCCGAGGTGGGGCTTGATCCCAGGACCCTGAGATCACCACTTGAATCGAAGGCAGAAGCTTAACTGACTGAGCCACCCAGGTGCCCAATACTTTAGTTTTTATTTGGTTTTTTGTGCTTTAGATGTTATGTCTAAAAACTCATTGCCAAGGGAGAGCTTCATCTTCTAATGCATCTCTCTGTTGCTTTGTTCCTTGTGGTTTTCAGATTGCATCACCAAGAAACTGCTTTGGGAATATTCTTCAACGAGGGAGCAGTTTGTCTTATTTTGTAACTTAACACAGTCACAGCAATCCCACGGAAGTCCAGGCTCTGAAAACTTGCCCTGCAGTGGTCATAAGGACCTATCTGATGTCCAGTGGTACCTACAACCTCAAAATGGAGATCCATTACGGGAAATAACTAACAACTCTGCTCATATCATCCAGAAGAGCACCCTACACTTTTTGACAACAGGAATACATAATGCTGGGTCATATATCTGTAGACCCAGGATTAGGTATGTCCCAAATGCATTCTTATATGAAAACATTCCCGAATCCTCTATTACCCGGATATAACGTCTATGTTCACAAGACCTTGTTAACTCTCCTAGGAGCCCTCTGGGTGAGGCCTGTTGTGTCAAGACCATCTTAGAAGTTAAGCCTAAGACAAATCTATCCTGTATGCCAAATAACTCTGTACCACACGAGCAATACCTTCTTCTTGGTAGCACTGACTATATTCGTTGCCCTACTTTCAACTGCCAAAGTGATGCACAAAGTCGACAGGTGACCTGGTACCAGGTAAGAATGGCTTCTCCAAAACTGATGCAGGAGTATAGTTTTTACAGTAACATCCCCATAGGTGCTTTATGGAAATGTGGGTTTGAGAAACTGGGGTGTAGAGCTTTGCAAATCCTGACCTTGTGCCTACAGAGAAGACCAGACCTTCTAAAGTGGTCTTTCTCCTAGGGAGTCACAGAGCATCATATTGCGAGTAGGAGAACCATCTTTTTGATCAGTGCCAACAAAGTTTCTAAAAGTTAAGTGATTATGCATGAGGTAAGACATAAACTTGTGAACATCCGCTAATGCGGAAGACCAGGCGAGTTCATTTCTATTGCCTTTGGAAAGCAATGGGCACTATTGGGGGAAGGGAGACACCAACAAGTGAGGCCCAGAGGGTTTCTGAACAAAATAGGAGACTGGAATGCTTTCCAAAGAGAACACATCTGGGAGGACAGTTATGGCAAACATAGGTGGCCCAGGTGACAGGTGTCTTGCACAGTTGGGGGGGGGAGACGGGAAGGCAGTATAAAGAGGAAAGGGGGTGGGGGTAAGGAAAAAGCAAGCTTCCTAATGATTTTGAGCTATGAACCACATGTGAATAAGCTTCATAACAAAAACACTTCACATTGCCTTGGCATCTTACAGTTTTTCCAACTACTAACGGATATATAAATGTCACATAAGCATCTCCTTCAACATAGCCCCGTGGTAGTTGACCCCTGGGCGGTGGAAACAAAGAATAGAATTTAAATTGCCTCCTACACTTGCAATAATTGTTGGAAGTCCAATACTTTGCTGTAAAAAGTCATGTAAAATGTGAAATTCGACTTCGAAACATTTGCTAATATAAAAATTTCATTTTAAATTGCCACTGATTGGCCACATAAGTGGCCCATGTTTAGCTCGTGGTTCTATGCACTCCAAGACTCAGCAATCAGAGAGTCACGGTGGTACAAGCACTGTGGTGTGAGGACCCATTTCCTCACTTGATTCCCCTGACACCTGGCGACAATGGGGAGACAGGCGTTATCATGTCCGCTATAGAAATAAGTATACAGAGAGAACAAATGATGTGATGTGCTGTAGGTCTCACATTTGTATTTTAAAGTGACACTGAAAAAATGCTGGCCTCAATAAAATCCTAACTTAAACACATTAATTTCATAAAAATTTCTAGAAGTTTTAAATTTCTAAAATTTAATTTCTAAAAACCAGAAGAGTCCATTATTCTGTTCATTGTTTTCAGTTCTCTTTTTTTTATTAAAGAGTTTATTTATTTATTTGACAGAGAGAGAGAGAGAGCACAAGCAGGGGGAGCAGTAGAGGGAGAGGGAGAAGCAGGCTCTCCGCTGAGCAGGGAACCCTACTCGCGGCTCGATCCTAAGACCCTGGGATCATGACCTGAGCTGAAGGCAGACACTTAACCAACTGAGCCATCCAGGTGCCCCTATTTTCAGTTCTCTTAAGAACAAAACTTCCCTTGGTCCAAAAATATTTGTGGTCTGGGATGACAGATATCTTGCTATGTCAAGGTAGGCTGTTCCTAGGTCAGTAAAAGCAGGCTTGCCCCCCACCCCTGTCATTTCAGATCAAAATGCATTTACATTTTCAACGATTGTATCTCTGAAAGGAAGGCTATTTTCACTCTCAGGTAAACAGAAGCCACACAATAGTTGCCAGTTTTCTGCATATATTGCTCTTGTCAACTAAACCCTAACAGTGTATGACATTCACAGGAGGCTTTATTTCACGTCTCTGCAGTCTTGACTGCAAATGTCAGTGTGTTTAGCAGTGAATAAGCATCTGTCCTAAAAGTGGACAAACAATGTCTCTTGTCAAAATTGTACATTCTAGGGGCGCCTGGGTGGCTCAGTCAGTGAAGCGTCTGCCTTCGGCTCAAGCCATGATCCCACAGTCCTGGGATCGAGCCTGGCTCCGGCTCCTTGCTCAGCGGGGGGTCTGCCTCTCCCTCTCCCCCATCTCGTGCTCTCTCTCGCTCACACTCTCTCTCAAATAAATAAATAAATATTCAATAAATTAAATTAAATTAAATTATACTTTCTGATACAGATTTGGATAGGTAATTGTTCAAGTTATGTTTCCCAATTGCATGTGTGTGTGCACATGCATACACACACACACACACACACACACAGTCATGCACTAACCTGAAAATTCACAGTCCTCACGGAAGGAGCGTATCACGAGAAGTCATGACATTAGGCAGCAAATAATACGCAATGCTCCTTTCCTTCATGCTAACCACCCAGTACTCGGGTGGTGGGTGGGTCACACCTAAGCCAGCTCAGAACAGAGAGCAGGTGCTAACACGGGCTGTGCAGAGGAAAACATGGTGCTATTGAATTCAAATGACACTCCTGACCAGGGATGCCTCTGCCAGATGTGTGGAATAACCCACTGAAATAAATCCATGGGCTCGAGGCTCTGGGGGCTTTCAAAAGATGTTTAATAACATGTCAAAAGATTTAGGCTTGGAGATTCTTAATGGAAAGAGTAAATGACCAAGAAGTCAGAATTCAAGTGAATTATCTGTTATTTACTCAAAGAACATTTTCTCCATATTTTGCTAATTTCTAGGAATCTAATAAGAAATAGCCTAAACAGACTTCATCTTAAATAAATGAGAATTACATTTAATGAGATTCATTTTACATTCTCTCGCTAAGCAAATCTTTGACATGGGCAAAATTACTACAGGACAGCAGGAGAGGTCCTTCCACAATGGCATTGAGACTCGGGTGTCGGCGACACTGCTGTGGCCTCTTGTGACTTAGACTTGTGCCTCAAGTAACCTTTCCATGTGGTTTAAGACAACCTCCCTCATGTGCCACACTCACTGGCCACAGTGCTGACGTCACCATGGCCTCACCTCGGAGCCCTGCGTTCCATGGAACGTACACACTCAGACCTGCCACTTCTCCTTCTCATTTCTTTTTGGCCTACTTTTCTCATAGTCACTAGTACTGCCTGACATTCTGTGAGCCGAGAGACAGAGAACTGGTGAGTTGGTGAGATGGGCTAGACCAAAGATCAGTGTGGTTCCAAGTGGGGAAGAAGTAAAGATCATTTCAATTTGATATCTGAAAAGTATTTTCAAGGTTGGTACGTTGGCCCATTCAGTTGTTCTCACTGAGCAATTTCAGAGTGTTCGTGATCCTGCACGACTTTCTGACATCTGTTCAATGCTATAACCCACATGGTGCCTGACCAACAGTGAAAACAGAGAAACTATTTTCTTCTTGTTCTGAGCAGCATATCGATGTGGTCCAGGATTACATTAGCTTTGGGACAGCTCCATTATGTGGTTGATTCATTCTTAGTTGGCAGGTAGGGTTTTTTGTTTGGTTTTTTTTTTGTTTGTTTTGTTTTGTTTTTTTCACAAGAACTGTGATCAAGCCAGTTCAATTTTGTATCAACAGAGTAGAATTTGTAACCCATGTTCAAGATTTTGCATTTATTCTAATTAAATCCCGATTTGTTGGCTTTAACTCATCATTCTACATATCAAGAGCTTGGAACTGATTTTAAAATCCTTGGGGCACCTGGGTGGCACAGCGGTTAAGCGTCTGCCTTCGGCTCAGGGCATGATCCCGGCGTTAGGTCGAGCCCCACATCAGGCTCCTCCGCTGTGAGCCTGCTTCGTCCTCTCCCACTCCCCCTGCTTGTGTTCCCTCTCTCGCTGGCTGCCTCTCTCTCTATCAAATAAATAAATAAAATCTTTAAAAAAAATAAAATAAAATCCACCATATTAAGCCATCGCTCCCAGACTGGTGTGACTTGAAGATGAGAGGCAGGCATGATAGGTCTTAGCAAAAATACGGAACAGCCCGGGCGCTGAACAGCCGGTCAACTCAACTATTTACTCTAGCATGATCCCATGGTCTACAACTAATCTACAACTTGGGAAGTATTACTGCTCAATTAACTTAAAAAGGGCACCCAAATGTTGACTCATTCAGCCCATATGTATCTATTTTACTTAAGAAAGACCTCATGAACACGTTTTCCAAATGACTCACTACAGTGAAGATAGAACATCTACCATATTCCTGTATTCCTTTGAGCCTCTGGTCTCTTCCTTTTATCATACAAGAAAATGACAAGACTGGCATGAATGTTGGTAGTGAGTGCAAGCTGGCTGATATTAACCAACTTCTCTTTTTTAAGAGCTCATAAGCCATCTGTCCAATAATTCCTTTAAGACTTTGGCTAGAGATGAACATCTAGCTCATGGGTCTCTACTTTCCATAATGTACCCTTTTCCACTTAGAAGTTAAATATGAGTACGAAATTCGTGTATAAGTAGAATGTGGTCAGTTGATGATTAGGGCAAGAGACTGAAGCTGCAGGAAAAGGCAGATGGGAGACAGAGAACAGAAGCATGAGAGGCACGTTCTGTGAATGGTGAGTGGCTCAGCCTGGTGGTAGCAGGGCGTTTCTGAGAGGTGTATTTAGGGTTAGGGCTGAAAACAAAGGCTGTAGGCTGGTATGTGGTATGGTTATTGGGGGTCGCTGTTGGTGTGACTGAACTTTACAAGTGTGAGTCCTGATCCAGGGAACTAGCTGTGGGGACAGAAAGAAATTGGTGGATGCCAGTGATATCTTCAAGGAAGAAAATACAAGATGAAATATTTTGGGGGACATAAAAGAGATGACTCCTGTTTTGGGTCTTTCTGGCTTAAATATGTTCACAACACTTAGCAAGTTGAGAAGGTAGAAGTGAATTCAATGAGGGAAGAGAAGAGCTCATATACACAGATCTGGACATAATGAATCATTAAAACAGGCATGGAAATGTGAAGTCCATCAGGGTGGGTAGGGCTCGAGATGTCCACGCTGGGAGTCCTCCCAAACTAGGTAGCAAAAGCCCTGGTAGGATCTCCACTGTGTCGTCCAATGGTGGGGAGCACCACTCCCATAGAATAACACCGGGTGTATTGTACTCCCTGGGGTGGCTGCACTGGCTGGTAGGATTAGAGCTTGATGACATTAGACGGTAATATTTCAATAACTGCACTTCCTATAATGCATTTTCTTTGTTCTTCTTGCTTCACAGATTCCTTTAAATGTCCTGTCCAAGTGCCTTCCTCTTTTCTGCATGCCTCTGTTCTGTCTAGGACTTACTGACACTATTCATACAAGTTCACATTGAGATGTTCCTCCTTCCGTATTTTCTTCAAGACTGTTTCACAGCTGAGCAAAACAGCCCCGTTAGCACCTCCCTTTCCTACTGGATTTATTTGCAATCATCTTACCAGAATGGGTTTCCCATCGTTCTTGACACAAATGGCCTCTACTTTACCTGTTTTCTTTGATGTTTCCTTTTAGTTCCATCTCATTAAGTCTTAAGAATACATATGAAGTCATACCTTCTTTTATTTTTTTTAAAGATTTTATTATTTATTTGAGAGAGAGAGAGAGTGAGCACATGAACAGGGGCAGGGAGGGGCAGAGGGAGAGGAAGAAGCAGATTCCCTGCTGAGCAGGGGGCCGGACTAGGAACTGGATCCCAGGACCCTGAGATCATGACCTGAGCCAAAGGCAGATGCTTAAGCAACGGAGCCACCCAGGTGCCCCCATACTTATGTTTTTATGAAAAAAAAAATCAGGTCCACTTTGTTTTGACCCATCCCCACTGTGGCATAGCTGAGGTCTCAGTCATCACTCTGCGTCCTCTCCCCGTTACTTTCTTGGGTGATTCACGACACATCTCTGCTCCAGTCTCTGCGCTTTGTATGTGATTATTGTATTCTCCAGAGTTTTATCTCTGAACTTTGAACCCATGCTCTGACCCTTCTTTTGAAGGGGTCCTTGACCCTTGAGATCAGCTGATTGATATTTAACATTGTCTGCCCCACTTGTTTGCTTTCTTTTACTTCCTGCCTGCAGCTGCCCCTCTCTGACCAGTCTGACCCTCCCCTCAGGCTCCTTACCAACCTACTGGAAGTCCCGTCTTGGGCCACAGGAACCACACCAGAGACTTGGGGTAGGGGAACCCCTGCTCCTATGAGTTAGCATGGGAAGTGGAAGGGAAATTCCTCAATGAGAACATGAAACTCAAGAGTCAGAAAAATTCACATTGACCCTCAGTCCTCTCAGTTGCTAGCTCTGTGATCCAGGGCAACACAGGAACTCCAGAATCTCAGTTTTCTCAGAGAGTCTGTGCAACCCAATTCAGAGAATCCTTTGAGTGAATCATGTGAGATAAAACCTGAGAAGTGATTTTTAAATCTGTATAAGAGGTGCTTACTATTTTGTTATTTTTGTTGCTTATCTTGCTTTTCACTGCTGTAGTGAGGGGCTATTTGTCGGAGACTGAAAGGCCATGTGCTACATGGAAGTTAGGGGCTACAGAATTATTGGTACAGTGATACCCAACCATTCAACAGATATTTTTGACACCTTACTATGTCTTAGCCCCTAGTGATACGAAGGTGATTACATGACTCTTATGCTTCAGAACCTTTCAATTATACATACTTTATTCACTCATCCTTTACAAAGAGCTTACTATGCTGGCCTGCTTGCCAAATACTAGAGATGCAAAAACCAAATCCATCTACATGCATCAGCCTCCTCACCGTGGCCTTATTACCTATAACCATGCTCCATTTCAAATATTTCCAGGATGGCACTTACCTTCAATGGTGTGATTCCTAAATATTCTTGAGGCTCTGATTAGACTGGAGGGAGCATCCCTGCTTCCTGTGAATTGAGACAAGGCTGCCCAAGTGCATCCTACTCTGCCTTACGGTTCGGGGCCTGCCTTCTGAGACTGAGCGCTCTCTCAATCTCAGAAGGAAGTCATGACTCTGCACTCTCCGGGGGGAGGGATCGACGTTTATTCCTGCCAGTGTGTCCAGGAGCAGCTGTGTCTTGGCACAAAGGCTGTTTCAACAACGACACAGAAAGAGGTAACTATACACAGAAATTAAGATCGGAGGGCTACGTGTGATCGTGGAAGTCTGGGAGCGTGCAGGGCCTGGTTCTGCCAGGAGAGTGCCTGATCACTCTCTCTGCCAGAGTTCCCTCTTGAGTTGGAGTTAAAGGTGGAGCCGCAGCCTGCCCAGGGTTGGGGAAAGTGGCGGGAGAGATGTACGGAGACATGGATAGGGAAAGAATATGGTTATTTAGGGAATGGCAAGTGGGTGGAGAGGCAGCAACAGGAAATGAGAGCAGGAAGGAATGGTAAGTTCAGCTGGGGGAGAACTTCAGACCTTAGAAGAGTAGACGAGTATCCCTGATGGATATGCTAAGTAAGGGAGAGAAATGTTCATAGTTGCAGTTTAGTTTCCATTTGGGTTTGGGTCCACCATGAGCTCATTGTTTTTCACTCATCAGTCATTCTTTGTCATATCTATGTACACCTATTTAGTTATTTACTTAATATTTTTAATTTAAATTTCACCTTTTTTGAGTTAAATTTATTTATAGAAGAAACTTCGTATTAGCCCCCCCACACACAAAAAAACTATGTCAATTTCCATAAATACAAATATACATGGTTTTAAAAAAAATTCATCGAGGTATCAGCCCCTTAAAGCACTATGAGTTCTCTAGAATATTTTCAGAGGCCTGAGTCATGCTTTGGAAAATACTAGGCTAAATAACATTTGTGGATCCGTCAGATTTGGTGCCTCGATCTTAACAGATACTGTGATTGTATTTTAAAATGCCTGTCATGAACAAATGAGAATCTTGCAAATACAGTTTCTGCACAGAAGCTCTTCATAGCTTCGGTGATGCTCTCATTTGTAAAGTTCTTCTGTTGTTGTGATTAATATTAATAATGATTCTCCGGTTAAAGAAAGTTATTTATTTTTCTTGTCCCTTGGATTAGAATGGAAATCCACTCCTTAAAGAAAGGAGCAACTCAATCCTAGTGGATGAAGTTTACGAAGAACAGGATGGCACGTACATATGTGATTACACTGAATCGGTTAACTCAAGTTCATGGACAGTCAGAGCTGTTGTTCAAGTGACAACCATTGGTAAGTGAGACTTTCGTTTCAAGATCTGGGATTTGAAGCCCCGTTACCCAATTAAAGTTACCTTCTTTTGGCTTAGTAATGGTTTCCTTTTTGGAAAAAAATAAAAAAGGATAATCATATACTCGTAGTCATGTGAAGCCTTGAATGTGGGAAAACATTAATTTCCCTTTAACCTAGATTCCATCCCCCAGGGAAAGCCTAGTTCTGGATCACATTCACATTGCCACAAGTTGGGTTCTCCCTGCATTGATCAATCCCTGGTTTGTTTTCCAATAAGTTAAAAAATGATATTAAATATTTCACATGCAGCAGTGCCACCATGAACCTATCACCAGCTTTAATACATGTTAATGTTTTTCCACATGCTTAAAATCTTGTTTTTCCTTTAAAGAAACAAAACATTGCAGGGACAGCTTGAGGCCTATGTTCTTATCTCTTCTGCTCCTTCCCTTCTCAGCTGTAGTCCAATCTTATAGCTTATCTTCTTCCATTTATGTCCTTATGTTTTTCTTCAAATATATGTAGGCATTAATAAAAAGAACATTGTTTTATATTATAAAATGTGTTTTGTGTTAAAAACATGTGGTGTTATTCTAAGGTATCGTTTTGCCAATTTACTCCCCCTTCAGCAGGGAACAGAGTCCCATAATTCCCAAATAATGTTTGGTGTTATCAGACTTTTTGATTGGTGTCAAGTGAGATCTCTTTCTCTCTCTCTCTTTTTAAGTCCCAATTTCCATTTCCATGAGTAAAATTAAATTTAATACTTTGTTATATTTTTATTGGTCTGTTGGGTTTATTCTTCTGTGATCTGTCTATATTTGGCCCAGTCTTTCCGTTGGGTCATTCTTACTAGGTTTATAAGTGCCCACATGAATAAATTGTATGCTGCAATTAATTTAAGCACGGCTTTTGTCAAAACACAACAGGATCTCAACCTTTGTATTAAAGAGCTACAGAATGGTTGACTTAGCTCTTAGTAAATACATTGATTATTTTTACCTCCTCATCTTTTAGTGTGAGATACAAATTACAGTAAACACCCTGAGGCCAAGATAACCACTTCTGCCTCCTTCCTGGACCTCAGCAATTTACGTTTATATTAGATTGCTACTTGGAGAAGAAGTTAGAATGCAAGCATCCCACTTGTACCCCTTGCCCCCTCCACGGGATGTGTGATTGTTCCTCTCTTAGGCATGATAACTCAGCCTAACAAATTTTCAGGGGCAGAATCTGCTTTTCTCTTTCTTCCAAGGGATGCCTTACACAGTCTGTTGCTTCTATTTCAACCAAGCATTCCTGTCTTCCTCACTCACTCATTCATTCTTTCACATATTCATTTTTACACCTATATTTGTTGCACATTTAATACATTTCGGGCACTGGGCTTGGTGCTACGGCTATAAGAATGAGCATCTGGACACTTTCTGTGACCACCCAGAACTTCCCACTTTGTGGGGCACACAGGCCATCACAATACATTTCAGTGAGTGGTGAGGAAGGGAAGCAACGGGGCATATGGGAGGCCCGCGAAACCCAAACCTGGACACACCATGTCCAAGTGCGAACTGAGGGGTGAGCCCAAACCAGAGCAGTGAAGGTGGTCAAGATGCTGTTCCAGGCAGAGGGAGCAGCATAGTCAATGTCTGGGAGATGAGAGAGTGCATGCACAGTCCAGGAAGAAAAAGAAGGTCTATTGAGAGTGAGTGTCTGGAAGCAGGACTGACATCCTGCTGTTTTAGCATGTTTGAACTTTATTTAAGGAACAATGGGGAGCTAGTGAGGGTTCTAAGCAGGAGAGTGTCAGGAATAGATTCGTATTTGAGATAGATTACTCCATCAGCTGTGTAGAAAGTGGATTTGGGGGGAGTAAGGATAGAGAGAGCAATTGCTGATGGTGGCCTGAACTAGGAGCTGCAGTGAGGCCAGACAGAAGTGGACAGACTCGGGAAAGATGGAGGAGGTATGTCTGGAAGGGTTTGGGAATTGGCGGTGAGGAAGAGGGAAAAGGAGGGATCCAGGCTGAGAGAGTTGGGTTTTAGGTTGGGCAACTATGTGGACTTTCTGTTAGATACTGATGGAGGATAGCATTGTATGGCATAGATAAAAGCTGACATAGGGGACAAGTGGGGGAGCGTGGATTTGATGCATTTTCTTAAAAGATGCCCCTGGTCACCTACTGCACAGACTTAGCAAAGGTGACGAGAAATGGCTTTATTTGTGTGTCAACAGAACGTGATGATGGATTTAATGTGTGAAGAGGGAAATGAAAGATGTTTTTGTTTCCTGGCCTGGGTAAGTTGGTCAATGGTGACATCATGAAACAAGAAAAGGCTGAAAAAGAAATGGGTCTAAGGAAGAAATGAAGAATTAGGTTTGAAAGGACTTTTAGTGATCTAAATCACAATGACAAGGAGGAATTGGATAAACCAGTCTGGAGATGTTAGGGTTGGAGATGAAATGTGAGGGTGGTCAACATGATATTTATAGCAAAGGGACTACATGAGGTCACCTAAAGAGTGAATATAGAAAGAAGAGGACCTGGAACTGAGGCCTGGAGCATTGCAATACTTGGAAAGTTTGGGAGGAAGGGGAAGATCCCCAGCAGGGATAGAGAAGGGGTGTGAGAACAGAGGGAAACTGTCCCAGGACAAGTGACTAAAGTATCTCTGGGCAGAAGGAGTGACACTCTGCCTCAGTGGTGACGTTTGGAAACTCATCATTGGGTTTGGGAAGACAGCAGTCATTATTTACATAAACGTTTGAGAACTCATCGTTGGGTTTGGGAAGATGGCGATCATTATTTACATAAACGTTTGCGAACTCAACATTGGGTTTGGGAAGATGGTGCTCATTATTTACATAAGTGAGTGGGTACCGGTGGAAGGGTGGGGAGGAGAGCTGTAAAGGAAGTGAAATTGATGACGTGGGAGAGAGATCATTTCAAGGCTCAAGACCTTTTGTAGGGAAGAGCACCACAGCAGAGAACAAGGAAGAAAACTGATATTTACAAGAAGCACAGAGAAAGTGGGACCCCCAAACATACTGGGAAGTAAGCAGAGAGGCGGTAGGTGAACAGGAGAGCCGGGAAGCAGGGAACCAAAAGACGAGAGGGTTCTAAGAGATGGTGCCCAGGAGTGTCCAAGGCTGCTGGGAAATAAAACTGAAGGAAAACTCAGTTGTGCCCAGTGGATTTAGGTGCCAGGAGATCGTTGGGGTCTTTAGCCAAAGCAGTGTCTGTGGAGAGATGGGGGCAGGAATCGAACTCCACAGGAAGCGAGAGAATGGAGATGAGCATATAGCACTGTTTCAAGAATTCGGCTGCAAAGGAAGGAGAATGAGGGCAGCAGGGAAATGAGGTGCAGGGGTTTTTCTCTGTTTTAAGATGGAGAGACTGAGCATTAATAAATGCCAATGGGAAGACGCGGAGGGGGGGAGCGGAGAGGAGAGAGAGAGGTAAATATACAGGGGAGAGATGGAATCTTTGAGGGAAGGAGGGTCCCCGGGAAGTAAGAGGACAATGTCTAGAGCAGAGGTGATGAATTTTCCTTTTTCAGGAGATGGGACATAGTCAGGAGGAAGTTGGAGCCCTATGTAACAGTGTGGGGCAGGAAGTTGAGGGATAAATGAGTAATGGAGGGCGGGACTCACCTTTATTTTGAAATAAACCACAAACTTGGTGATGGAGTAGGTGGACCCCAGTCTGGCTGATGTGGGGATTTTCTCAGGTGTGTTCTTTTTCTGGATTACTCAGCCAGATGCTGCCAAAAAGCAATCTTGTAGGAGAAGACAGGAATGGGGGCTCAGGTCTGCGATGGTTGAGCAGGGCTGGTGCGGAAGAAAATGCACCCAAGTGGATGAGGATTTGTCAGGGACTAATTTGCTAGCACCTGTGGCCTGATGTCATGGTCATTTTTGGAGGCTGGTTTTTTACATGGAAACCTTAGTTCCTAGCCTTATAGAATATGAATCAGAATTGAAGAGAGAGCTCCAAAGCATTGAGATCAAAGTGCCCCTTTGTACACACATCTTCAGGAAGCGGGCTTTCAGATTTCCCAATGCACATAATCATTTCTATTTTCATCTTTCAGTGAAAGACACTAATCACAAACCAGATATCCTGGATCCCATCAAGGACACGCTGGAAGTAGAACTTGGTAAGGTGGGTTGTGTTATCACCATTGAATGACATTGTGCTTCTGGGAGCAGGTCTAAGTGTGATATAAGGAAAAGAGCCTCGGGATTTTTTTTAAAGATTTTATTTATTTGTCAGAGAGAGAGCAGGCACAAGCAGGGGGAGCAACAGGCAGATCAGGCAGAGGGAGAAGCAGGCTCCCCGCTGAGCAGGGAGCCTGATGCAGGGTTCGATCTTAGGACCCTGGGATCATGACCTGAGCCAAAGGCAGACGCTTAACCAAATGAGCGACCCAGGCATCCTGAGGCTAGGGATTTTAAGTCAAACAGAATTGAGTGTGAATCTTGGCTCAGCCCCTGGCTACTTTTGCGACCTTACAGAATTAGTTATTCTTTCTAAGCTTCAGGGTTTAAATCTGTAAACAGACAGAAGAAAACTGACCTCATCTGGATGCATCGAGAAAAGTAGGATAATGTATGTTAGACGGCTGGTGCATTGGACATGATCAATAGATTTTAGATTCTTCCTTACTCATCCCGGAAACAGGTGGTTACTTATATGAGGTCCATTGGTGAAGTCTGTAAATTAAACCAATTTACCAACTTGAATAGCATGAATCTTTGTAAACTTGGTGTTTGGTGTGGCCTCTAAGGTAATTGTAGAGGAACACTACATCCCTGCTCAAGTAACTCATATTCCCAAATAGTGTCGTCTTTTGGGTAGAGGGGCAGAGTGACTTTCCTCTTGATCTCCTTGTATTTTATCAACTTCAATAACATCTACATCATCCCGTACAGTAAAATAAGAACTGCTCTATTTAAACCAAGTGCTGGTTGTTCCAATAAAATAAGCACTCTTTGAAACGCTAAAATAGTTATAATTACAGAAATGTCCAAATAGATACTATGGTAAAAGACCGCTAGATGGCGGTATCAGTGTGTCCTGACTATGGAAATAGGCGGCAAAATCAGCAGCATCGCAAGAATGCGAGGAAGGAGGAAAGAAAAAAAATTAATAATTCAAAAATAGCCAAGCTACGTATGGTTTCAGTGAATTTCAAAGAATTACAGGGCAGGGGGACATTATTAAGGTGCAAAGACGATTTTTTAAAGGTGAAAATTTGAGTTTGAGGCAGAGTGGATCTGGAAAAATGGGTAGAAAGAGGAGAGTGTAATACTATGCAACCCCACCATAGTAAATTGTTCAAGAAACTGCTGAATATCAAATAACGTCTTCATTAAACTATATTAAAGGAACTTCACAATTTTAATTTAATATGCAACTATTGGTCAGCAGTAAAGTGTTCTTTATTGACACATTTTGTACTCAACAACAGCGTTGGAAAAGCAGACTGGTCACTGAGGGGACTCCTCATTTGCCTGGCGTCTATCCTCAAACCACCTCAGAATTCTTAGTGCTATGAGCACACAGTTGCAGGTTCGAGATAGAAGTATTGCCCATCAGAGACAAACAGACCTGGTCTTATATGTTTCCAAATGAGAGACAGCTAGATGTTTGGTTATTTCTGGCACACCTGTTCTTTACCTGCAAACGTGATTGCAGTCGTGAACGGTCTTTGGGTGGAGTCTTCCTTCTGCACGGGACAAAGTGTTCTCACGGACTTCCTATTTTCTGTGTCGCCTTCATTTTCAGGAAAGCCTTTAACTCTTAACTGCACGGCACGATTTGGCTACCAAAAGAACTTTACGCCTGTCATAAAATGGTACATTAAAGATTCTGACCAGGAGTGGGAATTCCCAACGTCTGAGGAGATTGGGTAAGAAGGAAATTAGCAGACGATATCCTCTGCAACCCACACCAAATGCTTTCACCTTTGGAACCCTTAACAATGTACACCTAGAGGTGAGCAACCAGGCGCAGTTGACAGTGTGGCCACTAGCGCCCACTAGTGGTGGATAGAAAGCACGGAAAGGCAAAGTGCAGGTTCATTCTAAAGAGCAGTTTCGGACAGGCCATGAACTATTTAAGCTGTCCTGAAGCTCAGTTTGTAGCCACAGTTCGAGGTGGCTGCTTTATACATCAAGCTGACAAGCAGACAGGCATACCGACCCAGGCTGCCTGAATAGGAGTAGCACGTCCAACCAATGAGAAAGAATGCTGCCCCCCCCCACCGCCATTTTTCCCAGCGCCATCCATTTAGAGCAGTGGTGAGTCCAGGGATCCAAATGTGCACTCATTAACCATCTGGAATGTATCCAGAGGAAAACACACAATAATGAGTCTGACCTAAAGCACGTGAAGCGAGGAATAGTTGAAGCAATCCAAATGGAAAAGGAGAGGCAGAGATGGGATATCTGTCTTGAAGTCCTTGGAAGCCATTACATTTTATGGAAACAGACTTAGCTTGCTGCTCTCTGGAGCACAGAACCCTGATGTGTGGACCGAATTTGCCGGGAAGACAGTTTGGCTCAATAGAAAGGAAAACTCCAGCTATTCAGAGCTATCCAATGCTTCATGAAGCTGGACTCAGGTCCCTGGAAGGATTAGGAGTTTGGAGCTAATCTGTCAGGGCCGTCACTAAAAAATGGAATCCTTTGTTTTTCCAAAATCTGTTCCAGATTAATAGTCTATGTATTAAGCACTTCCTTCTGAGTCTTAAAACATTTCAATGAACAAATGTAATATTTTGAAAAGTACACATTACTACAAAAAGTAAAGAACAAATTTTGATAACAGTAATAGAATTTAGCAAGAATTGCTAGGACGAGGGAAATCACACAAGCCCTTGGGCTCGAATCTCTGTTTTCCACCTATTGAGAATGCAACCCTTGACCCCTGCAAGACTCCATCCCACCATCTGTAATCTGTGGACACTTATGTCCACTTTCCAAGGTCCTTCCCTGTAGGGAGCTGATACAGTAGAGGTGACATTCTCCTCGCGGTCCCTGACCAGTAGGGAGCATTCAGTGAATGTGAGTTGGTTTCGTAGGCTTCAAGCAACACAACCTAAAACACCATCCATACAAAAATTATTCCTTCATGTAAAGACAGACTGTAGATCGCCAACTTTAGAGAATCCAAATTGTGAAAGAATACTGACACTTACAACTTGCTGGATGGGGCAGAGTGGCCTAGGCCCAGAACTCAGGCTGCCACTTCCAAGCAGAGTGACCTCGGACTGTCACCCACCTTCTGTGCCTGGTCTGCGTTGCTGGCCAAGTGGGGATGATGATACTCTTACCTCATGGGGGCTCCTGTGAGGTGAGGTGTGAAGGAGACTCAATAGTCCAAATGGAGCGTTCAACAGGATAAGCCCTGGGTGGAAGTGAGTCAATAGTCAATATTATTCTTAAATTATTGTTACCGTCTGTTTTCAAGGGGAATGCTTAGAGCGATGAAGGTCAAATGAGACCCACAGTAAATTAAATTCTGGTGTAAATGCATAAAATGGTGCCTAGCAGATTCAATCATCAAAAATGAGCCCGCATCCTAAGATGGCCGATCTCATGTTCTCCTGGCATCTCCTTCTACTATGTGATCTCTTAGCTCTTCTGAAAGCCGAACTGTTGGCTGTTCATATGAGTTCCGAATACTGCAAAAGGTGGTCAGTGGATGCTACTGAATGAATACGGTATTCATCCTTCTTTCCTAGTGTTAAATCCACTAAAAAGGATAAAGTCATTTCCCGTGTTATCCACTTGAAAGGAGTTACTCAGAGGGAGCTTCGCAGGAAGTTCATTTGCTTTGCCCAGAACTCCATCGGAAACACTACCCAGTCCATCCAACTGAAAGAAAAGAAAGGAGGTAAGCCTGGAAGGTTGCCTCACCATGCACACAACTGCTTTTATCTGGGAGGAGAGGAAATTTCCTAAAGGACTGTAATGATGCTGACAGCAAATGACACTTGCTAGATGCCGGACACTATGCACTTGGCTTGTGTTAAACCATTTGATACTTTGGCCAAGGACACATCACTAGTAGGTTTCATATCAGTGATCCAGAACTGGTCCTTTTAACTAATACCCTGTGTATGGGGGCCGTGTTGGAAAAGCCTGACATTCATTCATTCATTCATTCACTTACTCATTTATTCTATCTCCAAATACCTAAAGGGCATGTCCTGTGTAACAGATATTGTGCTAGGACCTAGCTCCCTTTTAGGGCTTTCTTTTCCTGGCTTCTCAGTCCAGAGAATGTGATGGTCGGGTATTGGAGTATGGAAGAAGACTCATCTTGCTTACTGCACAGGGTGGTATGTGTAATATCACAGATCACAGCCTTTTAAAGGTGGAGTGGAAATTGCTGGTAAAGAATAGTTTTTGAAATTTCTTTAAGAAGACACTCAATGGTAAGCTTGATATCATTCATTCAGTTAATAAATGAGTACAAGAACAAGCAAGTTTTGAATGCTAGTGAGGCTTACGTGAGACAAAATTTGTGCTTGGCCATAGTGGATGCTTGGTAATGGGGCTCCTGTCAGGAGAGGTGTGTGGAAGGTCTCACGTGTTAGGTACCGTGGAGGGTACGAAACCAAGCCACGCATAGCTCCTGGCCTCAGGAAGTTTAGACCTTGGTAGTGATGATAGTGCATGAAAATAATTTATATTATGCAATGGGAGCGATACAAATGGGTTGTGTGGAGGTTTATGGGGGAAAAATAACTAGAAGTGGCCATGATCAGTTTCCCTGGCCACCCCAACCAGGAATGGCCCGTTCCCGTGAATTGTCTCCAATTCATTGTACGACAGTTCTCTCAAGATGTAATTGTACGTTTTTCCAAATTCAGAGGAATGCTTCCAACAGCAGTGATTTTGATAAAATAACTGGGTCAGAAAAGGTGCCGGACGGGCCCACAGCATTGGTCGGAATGTGGTGGCCTTGTCCCAGGAAAGCTGTCTCTGCATTTGCTCATGGCTGCCATGTTTCCTCCAGTGGTGTTCACATACATCCTACTTGGCACCGTCATGACCCTGGCAGGCGTGCTGACGGCAGCTGCTCTGCTCTACACGTACTGGATTGAAATAGTCCTGCTGTACCGAACCTACCAGAGCAAGGATGAGACACTCGGGGGTAAGGTGACCCTAACTTGCCTCTGAATTTTCCTCTCAGGGCTGACTTAGAGGGAGTCACTCAAGAAATGGATGTTGCCTGATGGAGAAAGTCATGCTCTTCAGGCTTTGAGACCTTCTTCCAGGTCTAGTGGCTTCACACCTGGGAGAGCCAGGAGCAGGTGGAGAAACCACTTCTTTTCAGTCCATTTACCAGGAATCTTGCTGACCGATGATGCTATGGTAGATAGAGCATGCTGGGCGGGAAAATAATCTCCCTGTTCGTCAACCTAACGCAATATGACAAATGACCTAACGTCTCAGCGCCTTAGTTTCCACTCCTGTAAAATGGGATTGTAATCACAATCCCAACGAGTGCTCTGAGGCCTCATTGCCGTAAGACATATTGATCACTTAGAACAGCATCTAGCACTTAGCAAACACTCAGCAGATGCCAGTTGTTATTATGTCTTGAGTACTGAGGGCATGCCAGTCAGATGTATTAGCTGCTTGAACGGTCACAGCAATTCTGCAAGCCCGGCAGAAGGACATGAAGTCATGGGCCCAAAACCGAAATGGAAGATGGCGCTACAATTGA
This sequence comes from Ailuropoda melanoleuca, assembly GCF_002007445.2. NCBI lineage: Eukaryota > Metazoa > Chordata > Mammalia > Carnivora > Ursidae > Ailuropoda > Ailuropoda melanoleuca. Next base: position 64,553,917 of record NC_048221.1, on the reverse strand, counting down.
GGATTTGGCCCTACAAGGTTTGGCTTAGAGCCCCCATTAGCTATTACCTCGGTGAGCCTCATCTATAAAATAAGGGGCTTTGAAGATGCTGGCAATGTTCGGAAAGTGTGAAACTATAAAATCCAAGTACTATTACAATGACTGAAGCTATCTGCCCACTTCCCCAAGAGACAGGATCTTAGCGCTTATTAGTGTTTGCTTCTTTAGACTAGAAGAGTTTGAGCATTTTTCTAGCCCTGGAGGTCTCTAAGATTTGATTTGCAGTTTTAGTGAATGATTCTCTTCTGCTGGATTCCGGGGGTGATGACTTCCCATGCCAGGGCTTGCTCCACACTGGGAATGCAGTGGAGTTCTCAGATCTACAGGCAAGGGGCAAGAAAAGCGATGCATCAATCGCACCTTTCTTTTTTTTTTTTTCTTAAATATTTTATTATTTTTATTTATTCGGACAGAGAAAGAGACAGCCAGCGAGAGAGGGAACACAAGCAGGGGGAGAGGGAGAGGAAGAAGCAGGCTCCCAGCAGAGGAGACTGATGTGGGGCTCGATCCCATAACGCCGGGATCACGCCCTGAGCCAAAGGCAGACGCTTAACCGCTGTGCCACCCAGGCGCCCCCAATCACACCTTTCTTTAGACTAATTATTGAGAATTCATGCAAGAAATCCTGAAGCCAAGAGTGTTTTTTGAGATTTATTTCTTCAAATTAGCTTTTTAGCTCTTATGAGTTGAGCAAGTTATTTAACCAATGTCATCCCCTAGATGAATTACACTTTTTTTTTTAAGATTTTATTTATTTGACACAGAGAGAGACAGCCAGCAAGAGAGGGAACACAAGCAGGGGGAGTGGGAGAGAGAAGCAGGCTCATAGCAGAGGAGCCCGATGTGGGGCTCAATCCCATAACGCCGGGATCACGCCCTGAGCCAAAGGCAGACGCTTAACCACTGTGCCACCCAGGTGCCCCAAAATTACGCTTTTTTTTAAATAAAATATTTATCTTAAGATCATAGAGCTTGTACAGAAGAGCCAATCAACTGTGAAACTTTTAGATCTGTCCTTTCTCTTTTTACTTTGCACAGACAGGAACCCGATGAGGAGGCAGAATCCGGTTTTAAAGCACCGTGATTCAGTGCCCTTCTGTGGCCGATCTAATGTTTTATAGCAAAATAGCTGTTTCCTTTGAAGTTAATGCCGAATATCCAAAATCTCAGAGAGATGTGGACTGGTTGGAGTTGCAAAGGACCTGGCAGAGGTCTGATACTCCCATTCACTAATTTAGTACCAAAGTAATTTACTGTTTCCAGATTATAGACAAATCCAAGCTCGCTGCAGTTTCGCAGGGATGTGGAAGGAATGGCGGCGACTAGGGCATGTCACACATTTAAACGACACAGCCCTTCCCTGTGGGCCCTGCCCCACGAGCCTCCGCTTTCCCCCGGGGCAGCGAGGAGCTTCGCAGATGAGCCTCCTGGGTTACTGTTCTTCGACGTCCCCCTTTCTTGTCTCCTGGACCTCCCGCACTCCCTCTTCCTTTTCTATTGCTGGCATTTCCATCTACGGTGGGCTCTCCTTATGTCCATGTGCAGCAAGTGTCGGGCCAATTACGTCAGTAACACTACTATTTGCCAGCCATTGTGCAAAGGGCTGGAATACAAACCTGGTTTGTCCGGATGCCGATGCCCATGAGTGGACTTTTGAGATTTTCCACCTCTCTTGGTTAGTTGTATGACACATCCCAGTACACAATGTGCATTTGTAATAATCCGCTCAAAAGAGGCTCATGAGACTTTACAAATATCCTGAAACAATATGATTTCCCATCTAGAAAGCAGGGTCGGGAAAGGATATTTACCTGGTGCGTGCTGTGAGCCAAACACCATGCATTTTGCATACGTTATGTCACACGACCCTGAAAGCCATCCACCAGAGAGTTCTTTTTTTTTTAAAGATTTTATTTATTCATTTGACAGAGAGAGACAGCCAGAGAGAGAGGGAACACAAGCAGGGGGAGTGGGAGAGGAAGAAGCAGGCTCATAGCGGAGGAGCCTGATGTGGGGCTCGATCCCAGAATGCCGGGATCACGCCCTGAGCCGAAGGCAGACACTTAACCGCTGTGCCACCCAGGCGCCCCCACCAGAGAGTTCTATTACACCATTTTACACTTGAGGATGCTGGTAGAGGTCCATGTGCTGTCGGCTCTGTCCTCTGCAAGGTGCTGGGTCTTGGCAGTGCTTTGCTCGTGGGATGTTACTAGGCTCTGACGGGACAGACTCCTCTTTGATGTATAACTCATGAGACAGCAACAGCGCCGTGCAAAGAAAATTCAGAGGAACCCCCGAGTACGTGTGATTTAATCACAGAAGCCACAGCTGTTTGATCTGACCTCAGTGAAAAGGCAGGAGTGCGTCAAAAATGAGAATTCGAATCCGATTGGACAGCCGACGCCACTCAGCAGTGTGATTCTGAAATGGACACAGCTGCTGCTGTTTTAGCGTTAAATCAATTCCATAAGGAGCCCAACACTTGCCCATATATCGTAGGGTACAAAGCTCGCGTAGGTCTAACACGATAGTGAGACATAGTGAGACATAGGTACATGGTTAACTTTTTTTTTTTTTAACGTTTCTCTTCCTCAGATAGAAAGGTATTTGATGCTTTTGTATCCTATGCGAAATGGAGCTCTTCTGAGAGTGAGGCCAGTTCATCTCTGAGTGAGGAATACCTGGCTCTGAATCTATTCCCCGAAGTTTTGGAAAACAAATACGGATACAACTTGTGTTTGCTCGAAAGAGATGTGGCCCCGGGAGGAGGTAGGCCTTGTGCGCCAAGAGATGAGCTAGGACAAAAAGGACAGTTGAATACAAGTGGGCTTTCCCGTCATTCCTTCTGTTGGGATATGCCTCTTCTGGAAAGTTTCACGAGCTGAGAATATGTTGGGCCACAGCACAGGAGAACATGTCTTGCGAGACATGTTCTGTCATCCAAACAAATCTGTCTTCAGAAAAAAATTAATGGGCCCTAGGGAGGCCTTCTTGGACAAAGCTAGAGTTCCTGGCTCCTCTGTAGGAAATCATCTCTGTCATCCCACACAGGGGGTCCCCTCCGCTTTGTAGGACTGCTGGCCACACCCCTCAGCATTGGGCAAGGTGAGGCCCAGCCCTGGCCACTCATCAGATGTGCAGATCTCATTCCATCCCCGTCTTCCTCTGCCCCAGGCACCCTACCCGGGAGCCTGGGGCATCCCATGCCCTCTGTTAGCCCAGCCTGCCTTGTGCCTGCTATTAGAGGAATTGAGAGTTTGAGGAACACAAAGAGAAGAAAGGAATGTAAAGTTGGGAGTCACTGGACACCAGAGGATATCTTCAACTGTCAGTAGAGTTGATTCAGCAAAAGCGACATAGCAAACCAGGCTTCCATTCCCTCCTTCCCTAAGAGTGCCTTTGCAAGGAACCCTCTGGGTAGATCTGGGAGATTCGGGGTTATTGAGACGCCAGGTCTAGCAATAACAGTTCCTTAAATTCTTTATTTCCAGTGTATGCCGAAGACATTGTAAACATGATTAAGAAAAGTCGAAGAGGAATCTTTATCTTGAGCCCCAACTATGTCAATGGACCCAGTATCTTTGAACTACAAGCCGCGGTGAATCTAGCCTTGGATGACCAAAGACTGAAGCTAATTTTAATTAAGTTCTGCTCCTTCCAAGAGCCAGAGTCTCTACCTCATATTGTGAAAAGAGCTCTCCGGGTTTTGCCCACAGTCACTTGGAGAAACTCAAAATCAGTCCCTCCCAATTCCAGGTTCTGGAAGCAGATGCGCTACCATATGCCAGTGAAAAACTCGAAAGGATTCAGGCGGAACCATCTCAGAAGTATCCCCGAAGTTTTTCACTTGAAATGACTCAGTAAAGCAGAAACCACTGGGAGGAGCTCCCAGCCTAGGGAACGGTGAAGCGGACCCTGAGCCGCCTCCTCCCCGTCCCTGGTGAGTGGAGATGTGGATGGGTCCACACCGGTGGAGCTGATACAAGACGGGGAAGTGTTTTGTCGACTCTGAGCAAGGCTGGAAGGCCCTGGAATGACCCCGAGGCTCTGGGTAGAGCCTCTGCACAGAGGGAGAGTGAGTTCTCCAGATTCTTGCTCACATTCAGGGCACGGCGCCCCTCAGACTTTTCAAGCGGTCTGAGCAGAATTCGCAGAAACAGTCACTTTTGCTTTGCAGTATCGGCTACCACGTCTGCTATTTATTATACATATAAATATATATATATTTGCAATCAAATAAATATTATTTTTTTCGAAGTGACTGATTTAAACTTTGCTTAAAGCTTCTCTGTAAGAAAACAGCAACAACAAACCATTCTCCGTGTTCACCCATTAACTCTGGAGCACAGAAAGTAAGTGGGAAAGGCAGAAACTGTGGGGGGGGGTGGACAAGGGGCAGACAGGGCCACCGTCAGTCTCTACTCTGTCCTTGCGGGAAGTGCCCCCTCTGAGCAGATGAAATAGAAGAGAGCCCTTCCTGTGGCGGGCAGGGAGGGTAGTTCTGTGGCAGACACAAGGCTAGGGGAGCAGAGGAGGGCTAACTTCAGCTCCTTCTTGTCCCCTTGGCCATTGGGCAGGGCATGAAGCACACAGCCTTGCTCTGGGCCACTGCAAGAAGGGACAAAGTAGGTCATAATGATCAGGCTAATGAGGAGACAAGGAATGGCGTAGCACTTACTTACAAAGTAGAAAGACAGTGGTAAGAGTTAGCAGCCAAGGGACGAGTCTGGGAAGTAAACGTTTACATGGGTTAAAAGACAACAAGAATGGAGCTTGAACAGAGCTTTGGTCTGAGCCATTTGGCCGTCGAGGCTGGCACTCCTCGTATGTGCTTCCCGGCCTACTGATCTCAGCTGAGTCCTAAGTAACTAACAGGGTGATATGCGAGCGTATCCTGTAGTTGTCCCTGATAGACAAGCGGATCTCATTCTTGTAAGCGTGTTCTCCTATGGAGTGTTCAGTCTGTAATTACAGCAGTGCTCTGGTCCTAGAGGACTTTGTAAAAGCTTCACACTCTGCCATCCCTGTCTGAATGGAAAGATTCCTCTGAGCAAGAAAGACAAGCAACTTCTGGACTCATTCAAATGTAATGTGTCACATTCACTGGTATGAGCGCCATCCAAGCTCAGAGTGGCAAAAAGGCCTCGTCATCGGGCTACCGCTTGGAGCCTGTATGAAATGCTCCTGAGTGGTTTTTTCCGCAGAGGCTCCCACATCAGAAAAACCACTGCAGCTTTGGCACCAAGCGATGTCCTTGTTGGGAATTTCAGTGATGAAGTTAAAGATGAGTTAAAAGGTATAAATTATTCCTGGAGGAAGTTTCTTGTGGGAAGGCTCATTGTAGGGTCTCAGTGGGGAGGCATCCGCACTGCCATCGTGCCCTTGTGCCATGGTGGTGGCCGGAGCCCCTGCTTTTCCTGCCAGCTGCTCTCTGAGCTCGAAGACTCAGAAACCTCTTGGGGCTGGTCGACCCAGGTTTATTTTGTTCTAAAATAAGTTTTGCTAAAACTGATCTATCCAGCGGTCCAGAGTTTTGTTCTTAGCTTAACAGAAACTCACACTGAGGCTCAGGCTTGTACGTACTCAGAAAAGGGGGCTTGGGGAGGGCCTAGCTAAGCCAACATGTACAGATATACTCTTTCCAGGTCGGCGGATACACTGAAGATGACAAATGAGCATCAGGGACAAAGCTGATTTACGCTTCTTACATGCCAATCTACTAAACAAAGCGGGCAACTGAAAAAAAATATTCTCGATCTAGGAAGTCTCCGATATATGGTGATTGAACAGTTGAGCTCAGTGGAGTACAATGAGAAAAGAGTATAATTTTCCCACTCCACTTTCTAAATAAGGTGACCATATGTTCTGGTTTTCTGGTCTACACCTGTTGTCCAACTATAATATCTCTCTCTGAAAACATGCCCTAGTGTGGCTGATGGTCGCTCTGCCTCTAACACACGCTGGAAAGTACTCCTTACTAACCCTGGATGATATCTCAGGCAAATCGCATAGCCACCCTGGGGTCTTCTGGTGTTTAATACCTACATTTTCTATCTCTATTATTTCCAGATTGCAGTTCCAGGTAAGACGGAGTAAGTATATACCACCCTATCTCTCCCACTCATTACAGCTATGAAATCTAAACAAAATACTTAGAGAATCAGTTTGAGGATTTTGGAAGGTAAATCAAAGCAGAATGATTGGAGAGGACAGGAATTCAAAGTTTCATGATTTTATTTTCCTCCAATATCCCTTGGCTTGGACTTAACGTAGTCTGAATGGGTTTCAAGTGGATGTTGGTAATGACAGAGGGTTCCAGAAGAAGCCCTCCTGTTTCACCTTGAAGACTGGGAAAGGAGTTTCCTAACACTCTTATATATATATTTTTTCCTTTCTATGTTCTTTTACTTCCTGGCCACTATGCAATTCTGCAAAAGCAGAGGCAAGAGGGCCTCAGAGCCTACCTCTCCGTGAAAGGGGAATTGTCCGCTTTGATACAAGAAACTGTGGTCCCTAGAGAGCATGGCAAACCACTTTTGATTGGTTTTGCTTTTGTTTTTGGTTTTGTTTTGTTTTTTTTTGTTTTGTTTTGTTTTTTGGGGTCTCTCTGTCCTCTTACCATTTAGGTGTGGGGTTAGAAACAACTGGGGAAGTGCACTGTAGGCAGAGTGCACTCTAGCCAGAGAACCGCAAAGAGGCCTTTAGAACCAGAAAGTACCATGGGGATTGCAGACAGAAAGGAGCCCAGGAAAGCAAACTCATGAAGGTGCTTGCAGACTCCTGGGCTCATCTCTAAGCTGCCTATGCATGAATCTGGCCCAAAATTGAATATTATAAATTTTTTTTAAAGATTTTATTTATTTATTTGACAGAGAGAGAGACAGCCAGCGAGAGAGGGAACACAAGCAGGGGGAGTGGGAGAGGAAGAAGCAGGCTCCCAGCAGAGGAGCCTGATGTGGGGCTCGATTCCGGAATGCTGGGATCACGCCCTGAGCCAAAGGCAGATGCCCAACGACTGAGCCACCCAGGCGCCCCCTGAATACTATAAATTTTGAGAATTGGACTATAAGATAGACCACTTCCAGAGTTCCAGACTGACCACTGAAAGGTGTATATATGGAATAAGTCTAAATATGACCGAAAGACAGTGAAACAGAACTGACATTGAAACCACAAGGCTGGTTAGAATTTGGGGCTTGAATCCAACTGGGTCAAGTGCTTGCTAAACAAAAATAGCTTTCTACATAGGATTTCAACAAGATCCAAAGTTGCATAACATAATATTTAAAATGTTCAGGGCACAATCCACTGAAAGCAAAAAAAAATCATATTTTCTGATGGGGCTTTCAATGTAGGTAGATATAATATATAAGTTAACTACAACATAAAGGAGAGACAGTAGGGGAACTTATGTGGTGGTAAGGTATCTACAAATCACTTGAAGTGGTAAAATACTGATGCTAAATAGAAAGTGAAAACATAAGTATGTTATATTTTAATGCCTTGGGCGACCACTAAAACAAACAAAGAGAAAACAAGTTTAAACAAAAATAGAATAATGAAATTGTTTAAATAACCCAAAAGAGGGAAAGAAAAGGAAAACAAAGGAATAGAAAACTGAGAAAGTGAACAGAAGTCAAGTAATAAAATGGTAGACATAAATCTAAATATATCAATAATTATATGAAATGTGAAATGTATGAATGTAGTGGTTAAACAGCCAAGGTTATTAGAACACATTTTTTTTTAAATGACCCAACTATATTCCCTCTACAATGAACACCTCAAATATAATGATATAGGGAGGCTGAAAGTAAATGTTAGATATAAATATGTTATATGATCATTAGTTAAAGGAAAGTTGGAGTGCCTATATTAACATCAGCTTAGACTTCAGAGCAAAGAAAATTACTGGGATAAAGACAATAACATGTGACGATTAAAAGGATAAGTTTGCTAAAAAGATGTAACAATCTTAAATGTGTATGTACCTAACAACAGAGATTCAAATACTCAAAGTAAAAACTGACAACCGAAAGAAGAAATAGATAAATCTGCACTTGGACTTGGAGACTTTATTTAATATTCTCCTCTCAGGTATTGATAAAACTAGTAAACAGACTTAAGCAAGGACAGAGAACAGAACAACACCATTTCATTGGTAATTTCTGGATCTATTTGACAATTATAACAGAACACCCAACAACAGCAGAATACGTATTATTTTTGATGTACACATAGGACATTTTCCATGATAGACCATATCCTAAGTCATAAAGCAAAAATTACCAAAAATAAAAGAATTATACAAAATATGTTCTCTATAACGGATTTAAACTAGAAATTAACAACAGAAAGTGACAGGAAAAAATCTCAAAACACTTGGATATTAAACAACACATTTCTAAATAATTCTTGGCTAAAACAGGAAGTCTCAAGGGAAATTAAATAGTATTTTGAACTGAAGGAAAAAGCAACATATCAAAATTTGCAGGATGAGGCCAAAGTTGTGCTTAGGGGAAAATTTAAAGTGTTAAGTGCTTATATTAGGAAAGGAAAACATCTCAAATTAATAACCCAAATCTCTACTTTGGCAAGAAGAGGAAGGAAATAGTAAAGATAAGGGGACAAAATGATTGTATTTATTATACTGAATATAGGAAAATGATAGATAAAATTAACATCACCAAAGCTGGATCTTTGAAAAGATCAATAAAATTTATAAATCCCTAGCAATACTGATCACGATAAAAAGAGAGAAGACACAAACCAATATCAGGAAAGAAATAAACGGTAACATTACAAACCCTGCACATCTTATGAGGTTACAAAGGGAATTCTATGCGTAACTATATGGACACGTATTGGGCAACCTAAATGAACTGAACAAAGTCTTAAAAAAGCCACAAGCTGTCAAACATATCCAAGATGAAATAAATAAACTAAATTGCACGTAACTATTTTTTTTTAATTTTGTTTATTTATTTGACAGAGTGAGAGAGCACAAGCAGGCGGAGCAGTAGAAGGAGAGGGAGAAGCAGGCTCCCCGCTGAGCAGGGAGCCCGATGCAATTCGGGGCTCCATCCCAGGACACTCAGGTAATGACTTGAGCTGAAGGCAGATGCTTAACCGTGTGAGCCACCCAGGCGCCCCTGCACATAACTATTAAATAAATTGAATCTGTAGTTTAGAATTTTCAAGAGCAAAATCTCCAGAACCAGATGTTTTCACTGCCAAATTCTATCAAACATTTAAAGAGGAAAAAAACCCTCCACCAATTTTATGCAATTTCTTTCAGAAAACAGAAGATGAGGGAACATTTCCAAAGTTATTTTATGTGGTCAGAATCTTCCTAATACCAAAACCAAACAAAGCATTAGAAAATTACCAATCAAAAATCTTTATGAACACTGACACAAAAATATTCAAGAAATCTTAGCACATTGAAACCAGCAATACATAACTACAACAATAAACCATAGCCAAGGTATCCTAGGTATATCCTAGGTATGCAAAACGGTTCAAAACTCTTTCAATATAGCCCTCCATATTAACAGTCTGAAGAAGAAAATCCACACAATCATATCAACCAATTCCAAAAGAGCATCTGACAAAATTTATCACCCATTCATCATAAAAACTCGCAACAAACTTTCTTACTATAGTTAAAAACAAAAAAACAAAAAAAACCCCAAAACTATAGTTAAAATCATCCTTGATCATGACACGGTTTGCTTTCTCCATAACACCGAGAAAAAAGCAAGGATGTTTGCTCTCACAACCTTTTCAAGCTTGTACTGAAAGTCCTCACCAGTGCAATAATGCAAGAAAAAGGAATAAAATGCATGCATGCAGTTTGCAGGAAGAGACAAAACTGTCCTTATTCCTGACACAGGAATTTCTGTGTAGAAAGAAAGCTACCAAAAAAAAAAAAAAAAAAAAGTCCTAGGACTAATAGATGAGTTTAAGGAGATCCCAGGATACAAAATTAACATGCAAAACTCAAATATATTTCTATCTCTAGTAATAAACAATTCAAAACCAAAATTAGAAAGCATTATCATTTACAATAATTCCCTCCAAAAAACAATCACTTAGGGATAAATCAAGAGAGCATGCAGATGGTCCATACACTGAAAACTACAAAATACTTTTGAAATAAATCAAAGAATAATTAAGTAAATGGAGAGGCATAGCATGTTCATTGACATAAAAATTCAACATATTCTCAAATCAGCAGTTCTCCCCAAATTGATTTAGAAATTTAACACAATTTCAATCAATAGCCAAGAAAGATTTTTTATAGACACAGGCAAACTGATTATAAAATTATATGGAAGGGCAAATTATCTAGAAAAACCAAGGCAACTTGAAAAAGAAAGTTGGAAGAGTTTTACTACTCGATTTTATGAATCTATATAAAGTTACAGCAATGAAGACAGCGTGATATTGGCACAGTGATAGATCAATGGAACAGAGTCAAAAGTGCAAAAATACACCCACGCAAATATGGCCTGTTGATTCTTGATCAAGTTTCATAGATAATTCAGTGATAAAAGATAGAGTTTTAAACAAATGGTGTTGGATAATTGGACATACATTTGCATTAAGATGAACTTTATATCTTATACAACGTTAACTCAAAACGTATCATGGTCTAAATGTAAAACCTAAATCTCTAAAATGTTTAAAAGAAAACACGACCTGAGATTAGGCAAAGAGTTCTTAGATATGACACCAAAAGTTGATCTGTAAGAAAAAGATTGATAAATTGGACTTTGACAAAATTAAGAACTTTTGTTGTGAGAAAAATGCTATTAAAAGAATAAGAACACTAGCTTTAAACTGTAGAAAATATTTGAAAATCACATAATTACTGAAGGACTTGGATCTAGAATATATAAATATCTCTCTAAATTCAATACTAAAAATGCAAACTACTCAATTAAAAAAGAAGCAAAAAACTTAGATAATTCCCTGAAAAGGAAGCACAGGTGGCAAATAAGCACACGAAAAAGAGTGCAACATCCTCTATTAGGAAAATGCAAAATAAAATGACAAACTAAAATGACTAAAAAAACAAGAAAAAGGGAAAGAAATAAGAAGGAAGGAGAAAGAAAGAGAAAGAAGAAGGAAGGAAGGAGAAAAAAGAAAAAGGAAGGAAGGAAGGAAGGAAGGAAGGAAGGAAGGAAGGAAGGAAGGAAGGAAAAAGAAAGACAAAGAAATCAAGCAAGCACAATAAATCTGACCATACCAAACTCAGGTGCTGATGTGGAGCAATGGGAACTCCTATGCACTCCTGGTGAGAATGAAAAATGGTGCAGTCACTCGGCAAAAAGTCTTGACAATTCCTTATAAAGTGAAATAGCCACTTAACTATATACCCCAGAAATGCCATTCCTAGAAAACCTATGCCAGAGATATAAACACGTATGTTCACACGCACAAAATCCTGTTTATGGCAGTTCTATTCACATCATCAGTATCTGGAAAAAACTCAATGACCTTCAACTAGTCTATCAGTTTGGGTCCAGTTGGAAGGCAGAAACCGCACAGTAATTTTAAAAGGGAAATTTTAATATATAGAATTATTTGGCTATAAGAGTATCTTTAAAAACGTGAATAGAACTCCTGAGTACCTTAGGGCCGAAACAGGGTGGGAAGACAAACTTGGAAGGGAGCCCTCCTCCGTCTGGGGCTCAGATGTTGTTAGAGAAGGTGTGCTAGTGCGCAGGGAACGGCGAAGTTCTCTTGGTTGCCTGTGTCAGAGCTGGCCCACGGTTGCTGGTGGCAGCAAGCAGACCTCTGGGATCAGGACTTGGCTGGGGAAATGAGGTCTGGAACACAGGGTGTCCGCACTGAGGGAGCTTCAGGGAACAAAGCCTGGGTGTGCAGGAGAGTTGCAACTGATGTGGGGGTGCACAGGGGCAGGTGGAGTGCCACCGTGGGCATGAGGCTTGGGGCGCCGTGTCCATGGCAGGAGGCTGTGGCAAGGTGGCCACGGGACTCGGGCCAGGACGTCAAGGTCACTGAGAGACTGCTTACTCTAGGTGCATGGCTTGCATAGGCCCCGCGGATGTCTCACACACCCACAGGGCTGAACGCTGTTGCCACAGGAGCAAGAAAAACACAACAGGCAGCGGCTGGAACCAGGAAGACACTCTGCAGTGCCCCTCCAGCTCCCTCTACTGACAGAGCTTAACATTGCACCCACTGGAAAGGACATGCTCCGAAATCCTTACCTAGTTCGGTAAGCAGAGCAGATACGGAATGGTAAACTCGGGACTGACAGGTAATACAGGGATAACTGGCGCAGGCCAAATCGGTAAGTAAATAGTTGTACATGCAAAAAACTAAATACTTCTCAGCCATAAAAAAGCGTTCACTAGTGAGACACAATACCTCGGACGAATCTCAAAACATCATGCCGAGCAAAAAAACTGATCTCAAAAGATAAAATTTTTTCATTGATATGATATGTTTAAAAAAGGCAAAACTGTGGCCGAGGACAGATCTGTAGTTTCCAGGGGTTAGAAAGGATGGAGGGTGTGACAAAGGGACACACCAAGAGAGAGAGCCTGATTGTCATGGTGATGATGTGAACCTACATGTTGTTACCCCTTACATGGCTGTCTTTTATTATACTTGATTTTAATTTCATTTTATTCTGTTATTTTAATTTTATTGGATTTAATTTTAAAATAAAAAGTTTTTGTCTAGTCCCATCTCATATCAAAACTTGAATTTCAAATCCATCTTAAACTTCTTCCCTTACCCTAGTTTAGACCCAACCTGTCAGTCTGTAGACTGGCAGTGGGGCAGGGGAATGAGGTCTACTTTTTCCTCCTTGTTCTGCGTCCTCCTGTCTGCTTCTGCCTTTTTCCTATTGGGTTTAGCAGGAGGAGGGAGTAACAGGAGGAGGACAAATCTTAACTCAGATGGGGTTCTTTGAAATTCTCTCCGTCTGGTGGAGTGCCCTTTCTTCCACCGAATGCCAAAGCATGAGCTCCTTCTGGCTGACACATTCTGGTGAATCTGGGGGACAACCTTCCCTCCCCTGCGGCCCCACCGGGACCCCCACTGCTTGGGATGCGCCTGCTGCCCGTGATGCCCTCTCTGGACCCCCTCATCTCCTGCCCCGTGCAGTGAAGCCCCTCATGGCCGATTCTTTCAGTGTGATTCACCCGGCTCCCAAGCAATCCGTTGCCCACTTTCTCCACCACTGCAATTGTCCCAGCTCACCTCCCACTGCCAGTGATATTCTGCTGAGGGTCAGGCACCAGTCTGATCTTTGAACCCCAAAGGAGAAATGTCACATTCTCCCAAGATTTTTTTTTTAACCCTTGTACATCCAAACCCCAAGGATGCTGTGGGAATGATAATTCTTCAGCTCTGCTCGCCTTCAGCTAGGGGTGGGGGGGAAATGTCAAATGTCAGTCCTCCCGCTGACAGGCAAGCCCCAGCTCTGGGTTGTTCTCTTAGAGCTCTCTCTCTGGTGGTGGAGCTGAAGTACCTCTCCGCTTGGTTGCCAGGGGTTGCGATTTGGCAATTTGGCTGCCCTCGGGAAGTCCTGCAGGCGTATTGTCTAATACCCCTGGATGGACCAGGAGGACCCTTGTCACTCACAGTCCTTAATTTTGTGATGTCAACCAAAATGCAAAGTCAACTGGAAGAGCCCCATGGAACATCTCATTGCACCCATGCTGGGGAAGTTTTGGGACCCTCTTCAAAATCAGTTACACAAAGGCAAGTTTCTGACCATAATTTTGCATATTTAAATATCACATACTGGCTCGTCTTACCTTTCTAATCCGGCCCTTTTCATGACTAGAAGTTTCTCACGAGCTTCTCCAACTGTAAGTGGATCATTGAACAGGTTGCACTAACTGAGATACCTGCAGGAAATGGCTTTCTTCCTCTCCACCCCTGCCTTGAGACCTCCCACAGAGCCTCTTCACATCTCCTGCTCGGACCCCCCAGGAAGGTATTTACAAATCGCCCTCAAGCTGTGGATGGATGGTCACTTACAGAATTGCACCTCGAGTCTAATTAGAGCTAAGTAGTAGACACTGCTATTTGTTCTCCAAGATCATTCCATCTGTTCCAACATACAGGATGGTCACTTTTCCCAGCCTCCTTTGCAGTTGGTGGAGGACACATGACAATTTTTTTCTAGAAGAGGAATGGCAATGATATGTGATTTCTGGACAGAGGCAAATAAGTGCAGGAATGATGTTTCCACACTTTGTCCCCTGCCATGTGACTCTGGAGTCTGCACACCTGAGATGGCAGTGATGCTTGATTACGAAGGGCTTCCCAACCCCCACGGAGCCGTAATGTGAGTGGGACATGAACTTGTTATGTTGAGCCACTGATGTTCCAGGATTATTGACTACTGAAGCAAAGCCTGAATTGTCCTAATATGAGACAAACACTTCTGTTCTCCTTCTTAATATCTCAGAGTCCTCACCTCAGGGTTTGCCATTTGAAATTGTCATGGTTTTCGGAGTTAAAGAAAATAATACCGAAACAGTTCTTTTTTGGTGGAAAGAGTTGTGATTTCCCTCCATGTTCTTTCATCTCATTTCTCCTCTATGACTTCTTCCTTTTGCCTTCTTTTTTTTTCTATTTTTTTATTTTTATTTTTATTTTTAAAAAAATTTTTTATTATATTATGTTAGTCACCTTACAGTACATCCCCGGATTCCGATGTAAAGTTCGATGCTCCATTAGTTGCGTATAACACCCAGTTGCACCATGCAATACGTGCCCTCCTTACCACCCATCACCAGTTTATCCCATTCCCCCACCCCGCTCCCCTCTAAAGTCCTCAGTTTGTTTCTCATAGTCCATACTCTCTCATGCTTCATTGCCCCTTCTGATTACCCCCCCTTTCTTTATCCCTTTGTTCCCCTACCGATCATCCTAGTTCTTATGTTCCATAGATGAGAGAAATCATATGATAATTGTCTTTCTCTGCTTGACTTATTTCACTTAGCATTATCTCCTCCAGTGCCGTCCATGTTGCAGCAAATGTTGAGAATTCGTTCTTTCTGATAGCTGAGTAATATTCCATTGTATATATGGACCACAGCTTCTTAATCCAGTCATCTGTTGAAGGGCATCTCGGCTCCTTCCATGATTTGGCTATTGTGGACAATGCAGCTATGAACATTGGGGTGCATATGGCCCTTCTCTTTACTACGTCTGTATCTTTGGGGTAAACACCCAGTAGTGCAATGGCTGGGTCATAGGGTAGTTCAATTTTTAACTTTTTAAGGGACCTCCACACTGTTTTCCAGAGTGGCTGTACCAACTTGCATTCCCACCAACAATGTAGGAGGGATCCCCTTTCTCCACATCCTCTCCAACAATTGTTGTTTCTTGCCTTGTCTATCTTTGCCATTCTAACTGGCGTAAGGTGGTATCTCAGTGTGGTTTTGATTTGAATTTCCCTGATGGCTAATGATTTTGAACATTTTTTCATGTGTCTGTTAGCCATTTGTATGTCTTCATTGGAAAAGTGTCTGTTCATATCTTCTGCCCATTTTATGATTTGTTTATTTGTTTCTCGTGTATTGAGTTTGAGAAGTTCTTTGTAGATCTTGGATACCAGTCCTTTATCTGTGGTGTCCTTTGCAAATATATTCTCCCATTCCGTGGGCTGTCTCTTAGTTTTTTTGACTGTTTCCTTGGCTGTGCAGAAGCTCTTTATCCTGATAAAGTCCCATAAGTTCATTTTATCTTTTATTTCTCTTGCCTTTGGCGATGTGTCGTGAAAAAGGTTGCTCTGGCCGATGTCATAGAAGTTGTTGCCTATGTTCTCCTCTAGAATTTTGATGGATTCCTGTCTCACATTGAGGTCTTTCATCCATTTGGAGTTTATTTTTGTGTATGGTGTGAGAGAGTGGTCAAGTTTCATTCTTTTGCATGTAGCTGTCCAATTTTCCCAGCACCATTTATTGAAGAGACTGTCTTTTTTCCACCGGATGTTTTTTCCTGCTTTATCAAAGATTAGTTGCCCAAAGAGCCGAGGGTCCATTTCTGGGTTCTCTATTCTGTTCCATTGGTCGATGTGTCTGTTTTTGTGCCAGTACCATGCTGTCTTTGTGATCACAGCTTTGTAGTACAGCTCGAAATCCGGCATTGTGATGCCCCCAGCTTTGTTTTTCCTTTTCAACAGTTCCTTGGAGATTCGGGGCCTTTTCTGGTTCCATACAAATTTAAGGACTATTTGTTCCAGTTCTTTGAAAAATGTCCTCGGTATTTTGATCGGGATAGCATTGAAAGTGTAGATTGCTCTGGGTAGTATGGACATTTTAACTATGTTAATTCTTCCAATCCATGAGCATGGAATATTTTTCCATCTTTTTATGTCTTCCTCAATATCTTTCAAAAGTGATCTATAGTTTCTAGGATATAGGTCCTTTACGTCTCTGGTTAAGTTAATTCCAAGGTAACGTATGGTTTTTGGTGTTATTGTAAATGGGATGGATTCCCTAATTTCTCTTTCTTCAGTCTCGTTATTCGTGTATAGAAATGCAACTGATTTCTGGGCATTGATTTTGTATCCTGCCACCTTACTGAATTGTTCTATAACTTCTAATAGTTTGGGAGTGGATTCCTTTGGGTTTTCCATATAGAGTATCATGTCATCTGCAAAGAGAGACAGTTTGACTTCTTCTTTGCCGATTTGGATACCTTTGATCCCTTTTTGTCTTCTGATTGCTGTTGCAAGGACTTCTAGTACTATGTTGAATAATAGTGGCGAGAGTGGGCATCCTTGTCGTGTTCCTGATCTTAAGGGAAAGGCTTCCAGCTTTTCCCCATTGAGAATAATGCTTGCAGTAGGCTTTTCATAGATGGCTTTTATGAGATTGAGAAATGTACCCTCTATTCCTACACTCTGAAGGGTTTTAATCAGGAAAGGATGCTGTATTTTGTCAAATGCTTTTTCTGCATCAATTGAGAGGATCATATGGTTCTTGAGTCTTTTCTTGTTGATATGATGTATCACATTGATTGATTTGCGAGTGTTGAACCATGCTTGCATCCCAGGTATGAATCCCACTTGGTCATGATGGATAATCCTTTTAATGTACTGTTGGATTCTATTAGCAAGGATCTTGTTGAGGATTTTGGCATCCATATTCATTAGAGAAATCGGTCTGTAATTCTCCTTTTTGAGGGGGTCTTTGCCTGGTTTGGGGATCAAGGTAATATTAGCCTCATAGAATGAGTTTGGTAGCTTTCCTTCTGTTTCTATTTTTTGAAATAGCTTTAGGAGAATAGGTATTATTTCTTCTTTGAATGTTTGGTAGAATTCCCCAGGAAAACCGTCTGGGCCTGGAGTTTTATTATTTGGAAGGTTGTTTATCACTGACTCAATTTCTTCATAGTTAATTGGCCTATTTAAGAAATCTATTTCTTCCTGTTTCAGTCTTGGTAGTTTATAGGTTTCCAGGAAGGCCTCCATCTCTTCCAGATTGTTTAGTTTTTTGGCATATAGCTGTTGATAAAAGTTTCTAATAATCCTTGCAATTTCAATGGTGCTGGTCGTGACCTCTCCCTTTTCAGTCATAATTTTAATAATCTCAGTCCTTTCTCTTTGTTTTTGGACAAGTTTTGCCAGTGGTCTATCAATTTTATGGATTCTCTCAAAGAACCAGCTTCTAGTCCTGTTGATCTGCTCTACTGTGCTTCTGGTTTCTAATTCATTGATTTCTGCTCTAATCTTGGTCAACTCCTTCCTTGTCAGTGGGTTAGGCCTGTCCCTCTGTTGCTGTTCCAGTTTCTTGAGGTGAGAATATAGAAACTGCATTTTAGATTTTTCTATTCTTTTGAGTGAGGCTTGGATGGCTATGTATTTCCCCCTTAGGACTGCCTTTGCAGTATCCCATAGGTTTTGGACCGTTGTGTATTCATTCTCGTTGGTCTCCATAAATTGTTTAATTTGTTTTTTGATTTCCTGGTTTATCGAGTCATTCTTGAGCAGGATGGTTCTTAGCCTCCAAGTGTTTGAGTTTCTTCCAGGTTTTTCCTTGTGGTTGAGTTCCAATTTCAGAGCGTTGTGGTCTGAGAATATGCAGGGGATAATTTCAATCTTTTGGTATTGGCTGAGACCTGTTTTGTGTCCCAGAGCATGATCTATTCTTGAGAATGTTCCATGGGCATTTGAATAGAATGAGTATTCTTTGGTTCTGGGGTGTAGTGTTCTATATATATCTATGAGGTCCAACTCGTCGAGTATGGCATTCAAAGCCTTTGATTCTTTGCTTAGTTTTTGCCAGGGTGTTCTGTCTATTTCTGATAGTGGGGTGTTGAGGTCCCCTACTATTACTGTGTTCTTATCTATATGTCTCTTTATTTTGGTTAAGAGTTGGCTTGTGTATCTTGCTGCTCCCCTGTTGGGGGCATATATATTAATAATTGTCATATCCACTTGTTGAATACTTCCTTTAAGAATAATATAGTGCCCTTCTGTATCTCTCTCTATGGCCTCTAGTTTAAAATCCAGTCTATCTGATATGAGAATTGCTACTCCAGCTTTCTTTTGAGGTCCATTTGCGTGGAAGATGGTACTCCATCCCCTTACTCTAAGTCTGAATGCATCTTTGGGTTCAAAATGAGTCTCTTGTAGACAGCAAATGGATGGGTCATGTCTTTTTATCCAATCTGCAACCCTGTGGCGTTTTATGGGAGAGTTTAAGCCATTTAGATTGATAGAGATTATTGACAGATATGATTTTAATGATGCCATTTCTCTTTAAAGTCTTTGTATCGGTTGTGACTTGCTGCTCTGTATCACTCTTGGGGCCTTTTTACCTTTATAGAGCCCCCCTTAATATCTCCTGTAGGGCTGGTTTCGTGGTTACGAAATTGGTTAATGATTGGCGATTTTGGAACGTCTTTATTTCTCCATCAATTCTGAATGACAGCTTTGCTGGATAAAGGATCCTTGGCTGCATGTTTTTCTCTGAAAGAGCTTTAAAAATGCCCCCCCAAGCCTTTCTCTCATTCCAGGTCTCTGTAGACAGGTCTGACGTAATCCTGATACCTTTGCCTTGGTACGTGAGAAATTTCTTTGCCCTGGCCGCTTTCAATACTGTATCCTTGGATCTAATATTTGCGAATTGCACTATGACATGCCGTGGCGTAGGTTTGTCCTGGTTGAGCTTGGATGGGGTCCTCTCTGCCTCTTGGACACGAATGCTTGTTTCCCTTGCTAGATTAGGGAAGTTTTCAGCTACAATTTGTTCAAATATCTCTTCTAGACCTCTGTTTTTCTCCACCCCTTCAGGGATGCCGATGATTCTGACATTGGATCGTTTCATAGAGTCAGTAATCTCCCGTAATCTACATTCGTGGGCGTGGATTTTTTTAAGACCAGCTTCTATTTTCGTTTTTTCTTCTACTAACCCATCCTCCAATTCGCTAACGCGTTCCTCTGCCTCGGTGACCCTGGCCGTCAGAGCCTCTAGTTTTGACTGCATTTGGCTCATAGAATTTTTAATTTCTGTCAGATTCGCTCTCATTTCTGCCCTTAGGGATTCTATATTCTCAGCAACGCTTTCTCTGATGCTTTTTTCAAGTTTACTCATCATCTTGACCATTGTTGCTCTGAATTCCATTTCTGATAATTGGGATACATCCATATGTATTAATTCTGTGGCCGAGGCCAATTCTGTGGCAGAGGCCACAGACTCATTATCTTTTCTTTGCTGGGGGGGACTTCTCCTTCTCGTCATTCTGATGAAGAGAGATTGCAGGGTTGTCCAGAGCCCAAGTGTTGACTGGGACCCAGGCCGTGCGCCCTTGTTTTATAGAGATCTTAGGGATGTGGGCTTCTTCCTTAAAGAGTTTATTTATTTATTTGAGAGAGAGAGAGACAGTCAGCAAGAAAGGGAACCCAAGCAGAGGAGTGGGAGAGGAAGAAGCAGGTTCCCGGTGGAGAAGCCCGATGAAGGACTCCTTACGGAGCGTTGTGATCACACCCTAATCCGAAGACAGGTGCTTGGTGACTGCGCCACTCAGGCGCTCCGGGTTGTGGGCTTCTTGATTTTTCAGCCTGCCTTCTGGGGGAGGGGCCTGCCTGCAGGTACTCAGAAAACCCTGTTTGGGTAGAGTCTCTGTGTCCCTTGCGAGGGGGGATGGGGATGGGCACCCTGTGAGCCGGTATTTCCGGGCTTTTGTTCTCTGGCGGCTTTCCCTGGCGGTTTGCTATGCCTCTTCTGAGAGAGCAGCAGCGGCTGAAATTCAGCCTCTGTCTCAGAACAGAGGGATCGCGGACCGTTCTCCACTGATGTTCTGGCCACTTTAACTCTGTTTCAATTGGTGCTGCTAAAAACCCTGCAGCGACCCGGGATGTGCTCCCCACAGCCTGTGTGCCAGCCCTCACTTCCAGGGCCAGTAAGTCTCTGTCCTTTGTGCTTCTAACACTGCCCGCTGTCCCCGGTTCCCACGCGCGCTCCCGAGCTCCCGAGCTCCCTGTTTCAGTATGGTTCGCCTGTGCTCTGGAGCGCCAGTTTTCAGTCTGGTCGCGCTTGCACTCCTGAGCTCTCGGTTTCACTCTAGTTCGAGTGTGCGGTCGGGAGCTCCTGTTTTCAGACTTTTGGACACGGGCGTTCCCAGGCTCACTGTCTCAGTCCGCTCTCTTGTGGGTGCTGGTCTGAGAGTCCAGCCCGCTCCCCAGCACAAGGGGCTATTGCTTCCCGGCGCCTGAGCGCAGAGGCTCCCTCCCCCTTCCCTTTATCTTCCTATATCTGTGCTCGGATTCACAGCTCCCCGCTTCGTACCTCAATACTCAGCACTGGAGATGTTCATTTGTAGAGATCCAGATGTATCTTCCTGCGTCTCAGGCTGATTCTGTGGGTGTTCAGAATGGTCTGGTAGATATCCAGCTCGACTCGGACCAGCTGAGAAAGGGTCGCCTACTCCTCCTCCATCTTTTCTCCTCCTTGCAGAAAGTGGTTGCCTTTCTGTTCATAGAGTTTCTGCTACTCTTTTCTTCATTCTCCAGTTGCATTCATAGGTATTCAGAATGGTTTGGTAGCTCTCTCGCTGAATTCCTGGGACCAGACAAACTTTAGGTCTCCTGCTCCTCCGCCATCTTGGAACGCCGAGCTGGAGCTCAACTCCTGTTTTAAACTAGGTTCCTTGCAGAAAGTGGTGGCTATTCTGTTCTTAGAGTTGCTGCTATTCTTTTCTTCATTCTCCAGGTGAGTTTGTAGGTGTTCAGAATGGTCTGATAGTTATCTAGCTGCATTCCTGCGACCAGACGAAATTTAAGCCTCCTGCTCCTTTGCCATCTTGGACTCCTCCTTCCTTTTGCCTTCTTGTTCTGGATGACGCCCGCTGTGACAGAGTATTTCAGTCAATAGCTGTTGAATTGAACTGAGCTCTGGGGCTCTACTTAGCAATGGCTGATGAAGAAATCCATCACCCATCCCACTTAATCCCAGGGCTATTTACAACTGACTCTAACAGGAGCTTTTTTTTTTTTTAAGATTTTATTTATTTGATCGTGAGTGAGAGAGAGAGAGAGAGAGCACAAGCAGAGGGGAGATGCAGAGACGGAGAGAAGTGGACTCCCCACTGAGCAGGGAGCCCGATGTGGGGCTCGATCCCAGGTCCCCGAGATCATGACCTGAGCTGAAAGCAGCCACTCAACCCACTGAGCCACCCAGGTGCCCCTGACAGGAGCTCTTTTTTACTCTCCCAAGCCTTTTTTTCCTCCTCTTAAAATTAACTAAATGACCCTTCTCTTTTGTTGGGTAAACGGAATACTGCCATTTCTCAAAGGACACAGACACATCAGAATCACATCATTTAGCATAATTCTCAGTAAAATGGGATCCACTCTGAGTGTGTAGATATGGGTACTCCATGACAAGTGGGCTTAATTGGTGTGAAAAGATCACATCCCCAGCCTTTTTCTTTTGCGACACACACACACACACACACACACACGGAACTCAATGGAGTGAAGTTGGCTGTCCCAGAAGAAGCAGGTGCAGCATATGTGTGGCTGATTTCCCCAGCTTTCTAGCTGTCTATCAATCACAGAACCCAGTCACTTTCTCCATGCAGTGAGATTCCTGTCAGAGTAGAGAGTAGGACCTGACAAAATAGCACGGTTCTTGGCATCCCACTAGCCTTGGTCCTCAGAGCTGACACTGAATTGCACTGACAATGCATGACTTCCTTAAGGGATTTACAAACCTTGCGTGTCCTGAGTTCTCAAACCAAATTCAACATTGGTTAGGCCAGAACATAAGTGGGGAGAAGGTGGAGACAACGTTTGGGCCCCTGAATTCACCTCCGCCTTTTCTTTCTTGTGTCCCAGGAGTCCTTTTCTGTCTCTCACAGAGAATATCCTAACTCTTATTAAAATCTCTCTTACCTGGGCAGCTCTGTAATGACCTTGGACTAAGAATCATGCGCACAAATTCATTTGACTACATTAAAACATGATCCCAAATGGATTAAAGACGTGATTGTAAACGTTGACACCATAAAACTTCTAGAAGAAAACAGGTGGTAACCTGCTTGACATCAGTCTTGGTGATGATATTTTGGATTTGACACCAGAAGCGAAGGCAACAAAAACAAAAACAAATAAGTGGGATATCAAAATAAAAATCTTCTGCACAGCAAAGGAAACCACCAACAAAATGAAAAGACAACTTACTGAATGGGAGAAAATATTTGCAAAACATCTATCTGATAAGGGGTTAAGATCCAAAATATAGAGAGAACCTATACAATTATATAGCAAAAAACACCTAAATGATGCAATGAAAAAAATAGGCAGAGGATCCAAATAGACATGTTCCCAAAGAAGACACATAGATGACCAACAGGTATATGAAAAGATGTTCAACGTCACTCATCACCAGGGGAATGCAAATCAAAACCACAATGAGATATCACCTCTCACCTGTTAGAATGACTATTGTCAGAAAGACAAGAAATAACAAGTGTTGGCAAAGACATGGAAAAAAAGGAACTTGTCTGCACTGATGGTGGGAATGTAAATTGGTGCAGCCACTACAGAAAACACAGTATGGGGATTCCTTTAAAAATTAAAAATAAAACTACCATATGATCCAGCAATTCCGTTTCTCGGTATTTATATGAAAGAAATGAAAATACTGACTCAAAAAGATATATGCAAACCATATATCTTGCACACCTAAGTGTCCATCAATATGTGGATGGATAAATGTAGTGTCCACACACACACACACACACACACACACACAGGAATACATTATTCAGTTATAGAAAAGAAGTAAATCTTGCCATTTGTGATAATGTGGATGGACGTTGAGGACATCATGCCAAGTGAAATAACAGACAGAGAAAGATAAATACCATATAATCTCACTTGTCTATATAAAATCTAAAACAAAAACATGAACTCAAACACACAGAGAATAGATTGTGGTTGCTAGAGGTAGGGGGTACGGGGTGGGCAAAATGGGGGCAGGTGGTCAAAAGGTACAAACTTCTAGTTATAAAATAAGTAAGTCCCGGGGATGTCATGTACAGCATGGTGACTATAATTAATAAGACTGTACTGTAATTTGAAAGTTGCAAAGAGAGTAAATCTTAAAAATTATCATCACAAGAAAGAAATTTGTAATTATGTGTGCTGATGGATACTAACTAGACTTATTGTGGTGCTCATTTTGCAATATGTACAAATATCAATCCCTCCGTTTACACCTGAAAATAGTATAATGCTAAACACGAATTATATCTCAATAAAACAATATAAATTTAAAAAAAGACATAATCCCATCCAAGTTGCTTCAATGATCAAAAAGCTACTTCCCTGTAAGAGCCTTTCTCTTATACCTGAGCTGAGCATTAGGTAAATATCCCCGAGACAGGTCTGGTCTTGTAGCTCCCAAGAGGGAATCATGTTTGGGAATCTCCCAGAGTTGATTAAACAATCGAGCAGCCCCCTCTGTTTCTCTGAGCAGTAGAAGGTTGACTTTGGGGAGCAGGAACAGATCTCCTCTCTCCTGTCCTGAAAGCAGGGTCAAAGCTCTTGACTTCACTCCAGTGTGGGATGCAGCCTTTCAATTTAGGGGTATGACGTGCCAGAACTCCATCCAAGGCCATCCAGCTTAATTGCTAGCTGTGGGTTTGGAAAGCAAATCATGTTTCTGGACAGCACTGACCAGTTCTCTATCACTGATTTCTTGTTCTTCTTCTTCCTGGAAAAAAAAAAAAAAAGTTTAGCCATGAGAAAGTGACAAGCACTCAGGGGCAAGCAGCATATCCTTTGAGTTCCAGAAGTGCTACACAAATACATTCCGGTAAAGTCAATTTCCAGCAGATGCCCTGGGAAGGAAGAAAAGAGATGCTGATCACTTTGTTTAAAACTGTTCTTGGAGAGGGAGGACTTTCCAACTCATCACATGCAGGCACAGAGCATGGTGTCAGTTTTACCCTTGTTTCTTTTGGAGCTTCTCTTAAGATGAAAGTTGCCTTTGGGAAACAAAATTGAGGGTCAAAATGGAAGAAGACCAAACCCCCAAAACTCTGCTTCCAGCTAGGCACAGCTGGAGCCCTGGGGTATGGGTGATCCCTCTGTGGGGTGCACCACCCTTAATTAGTCCCATGAGGGTGGACAGGATATGGTCACTTAAATTATAAGGGATCCACTGGGGGAGAGGACAACAGGTCATTCCTTCCCCCACCACTGGACTGTTATGAGTAGATGGGTTTCCAAGAGCAGAGGACAAGGATTCTTGGGACCAGGCACGGAAGGTCAGGGCAGACCAGGTTTCTACTGCCTATACAGTTATCTGGATAATTAGACCAAAAATTAGATCATTCAGTAGCTTGCTGCTGGCCTAAAATTCCAGAATAAGTCCTTTAGTTCTCTGTCTTGCAGGCGAAAGCTGGTCCTTTTCCCTTTACTTTTAAAATCTCTTTCTATGCAGGGGTGCCTGGGTGGTTCTGTTGGTTAAGCATCTGACGCTTGATTTCGGCTCAGGTCATGATCTCAGGGTCGTGAAATCAAGCCCTGTATCGGGCTCTACGCTGTGTGTGGAGCCTGCTTAGGATTCTTTCTCTCCCTCTCTGCCCCTCCCCTGCTCTCTCTCTCTTCTGTCTCAAAAAAAAAAAAAAATTCTATGTATGGCAATGAATGGGTAAGTGTCCAGCTCCCTGCAGGGCCCTGAAACCTTCTCAACTGATCTTTCTCAAGGAGTCAAATAAACCGAAAATTATCAGGTGGATCTTGTTACAATGTAGACACATAAGAAAGAATTTGCTTCAACTGAACAATGAGGATGTAACTAAAAGTCTCCTTGTCAATTGCTGGGATCCTTCCTAAGTGCCCGCATCCTCTCAGTTCTAGTCAGGGAAACCTGCTCCATGCAAAATGTGTTCTTGAAACATCACATTCTCTTCCTGAGATAGTATCTCTTCCTTCCTGTTATCCTCAGGACATATGACCGCAAATTCATCATGTTTGTTGAATGAAGAATGCCCTCCTTCTCCCCATTCCTTCCTCCCTCTTTCCTTAACCAGGGCTTACTTAGTGCTTCGTAGTGCCAGGCACTGTGCTAAGCACTGTATGAATATCTGCTCACCTAAGGCCCAAACGCTTTTATCTTTATTATTCTCTTTACATTACAAATGGGGAAACCAAGGCACAAAAGCTTTAAGTCACTTTTCCAAGGTCACTTTTCCAAGCCAGTAAATAGGAGAGCGGGGATTTGGAAGCAAATCATGTAGCTCTAGGCCGTGTGTTCTTCGCCACCCCATGGTCCTGCTTCACAAAGAAGCCTTCTCAACATGCAGCTTTTCCAGAGACTTCTTAGCATTGTCTTCCTTAGTTTTGACTTTCAGAAAGCCATGAGTTTGCTCTGGAACTTCCAAGAAAGAGTTTAGTTTTTCCTTATTGAGAAAATCAGATTGTGGAATAACTGAGGTTAGTGGGAAACACTTTTCATTTCTTTGTTGTTGGGTTTTTTGTTGTTTTTTTCGGATTTTATTTATTTAATTGAGAGAGAGAGAGCACAGGAGCAGGTGCAGATGGAGAAGCAGACTCCCTGCTGAGCAGGGAGCCCGATGGGACCCTGGGATCATGACCTTAGCCGAAGGCAGATGCTTAAGGGACTGAGCCACCCAGGCGCCCAACACTTTGCATTTCAACAAGGATTGCAACCGCTGTCAATCAAGCACAGCCCCTTCGTGCCAGATAAGGCGCTGGGCGCCTCAAACTCAAAGATAAACACGGAAGTGCTCGTTCTGATGAGCTCCTCATCTGGTGGGAGGAGACAGGTTAACGTAAGTCCCAAGAGAAACCCTCTTGGAGAGTAAAAGGGAGTGAGATGCTCCTGGCTTGAACCCTAAAGGGCCAGAATGCATCATTCAGATGAAGGGCAGCGATGGGATGTAGAGCCGAGGTATGCCAGTGAAGGGGCATTTACAATGATGCAGGTTTGAAAGGAGAGTGTCAGGTTTTGTCTCCAAGGAACTGTAAGCAATTTGGGTAAGTGGAGCTGGACACGTAATCAGGGGTTAGAACCTGCAAGTCACCTACATTATGCTAAGGAATAAATGGACCAGAGAGGCTTTTTTTTTTTTTTTAACTAGACCCCAATTTAAGTCCCACCACCTCTGCCCCCTCCCTCTTATCCGTCCAACCCCCCCTCTATCATTCCCCCCACCCCACCCCATCCGGGATTTCCTTGGCTCCATCTGCATGGGTCTCAACCACTTACTTGCTCTGGCTACCATAACCTTGCTTGTTCCACTGGTCCCACGTCAGATCGGTCTTCTCGGGCAGATGCCCTTGAGTCAGCGCACGAGCAGATACCAGCTTCTCATCCAGTAGATGGATTATAGTCTTAGGAAGCTAGAAAGCTCAAACCTTTGCTGCGCGCTTTGAGCTCAGCTTTCCCAAACAGGGTTGAGCAGGGACGCATTGTCTCCTGTGAGGACCCGCAGCCCACCCTCCAGTTCTTGCCCGGTGCGCTCCAGCGTGGTAGGCGGGGCTTTCAAACGGAAGCCATCCATCTCCCAGCTCCCTGGCTCTGGCATGGGGGTGGGGGCGGGGGAAATACTAAGACGTTCGGCAGCTTCTCTACCGTCTTTGGCTGCAGCGGCATCAGTGGCTTCTGCAGGCTCAAGCCTTCCATGGTCTCAGCTTGTCTGGACCCAAGGAGGCTATGGCTCGTCTTCTCACCTCCAAGTCAGTATGAAGCCCTGCAGTGCTAAGTGTATGGCCTGCCTTTCCCACGGGTACTCTGTAAATACATCCTGAAGTAGAAGGCGTTAATGCCCAATGGGGCAAATGTGGACCAATAAAAGCTCAGAGATCGAAAGGACCCTCCAGGTAAATCCTTTTTTATTTCACCCAACTGGCATAGACTTTTCCAAAGCACGGTGATTCTACACACTTTCTGGACGATACCTCATGTGACCAAGCAACTGATTGTGTTTTCTTTGAAGCTATGGCTGTTGAGTAGTAACAAACGAACTCCCTTCCCTGTTGCCTTGCCTAGATTTTGAAACTTTTTTGAGATGTAATTCACATTTTCTACAAGTGACCCATTCCAAGTGTACAATTTGATGGTGTTTAGGATATATACAGACCTGTGGAACCATCACCGTGAATTCAGAAGATTTCATTAACCCACAGAAAACCTCATGACCGTGAGAAGTCCCTCTGGATTCCACCTGTGCCCATTTCCCTTTCACCGCAGCCCCGGGCGACAGCTAATCTACTTTGCATCTCACAGACGCGCTTATTTTGGACACATCCTATAAAGTCTTCTGATATGTGATCTTTTGTGGCTGGCTTCTTAAACTTCGCATAATTGTTTTGAGGTCATTCATATTGTAGCGCATGTCAGGACTTCATTCCATCGTATAGATATTCTACGTTTGATTTATCCATTCAACAGTTGATAGGCATTTGGGCTGTTCCCTCTCATTGGCTATGATGAGTAATGCTGCTAAAAATAGTCATGGACAAGTTTTTGAGTGGCTATGTGTTTTCCTTTCTCTTGGGGATATATCTAAGAGTGGAATTGCTGAGTCATGTGGTAACGCTGTGTTTAACATTTTGAGAAACAGCCAAACTGACCCAGTTTAGATTTCCATTAGCATTTTCATTCCCACCCACATCCTTGCCAGCTTTGGCAACATTGGTTAGAACAGATCATCATTGCCTCCTCCTCTTCCTTCCCATTATTATTATGATTCTCATTACTATTTAGCCATTCTACAATTCTAGTGAGTATAAAATGATATCTCATTGTGATTTTGATCCTATCTCCCTTTTGACAAATGGTATGGTGCCTATTTTCATGTGCTTATTGCCCATTTATGTATCTTTTCTGGAGAAATGTCTTTTCAGATTCTTTGTCCATTTTTTAATTGGGTTATTTATCTTTTTATTATTGAGTTATNCAATTTGGGTAAGTGGAGCTGGACACGTAATCAGGGGTTAGAACCTGCAAGTCACCTACATTATGCTAAGGAATAAATGGACCAGAGAGGCTTTTTTTTTTTTTTAACTAGACCCCAATTTAAGTCCCACCACCTCTGCCCCCTCCCTCTTATCCGTCCAACCCCCCCTCTATCATTCCCCCCACCCCACCCCATCCGGGATTTCCTTGGCTCCATCTGCATGGGTCTCAACCACTTACTTGCTCTGGCTACCATAACCTTGCTTGTTCCACTGGTCCCACGTCAGATCGGTCTTCTCGGGCAGATGCCCTTGAGTCAGCGCACGAGCAGATACCAGCTTCTCATCCAGTAGATGGATTATAGTCTTAGGAAGCTAGAAAGCTCAAACCTTTGCTGCGCGCTTTGAGCTCAGCTTTCCCAAACAGGGTTGAGCAGGGACGCATTGTCTCCTGTGAGGACCCGCAGCCCACCCTCCAGTTCTTGCCCGGTGCGCTCCAGCGTGGTAGGCGGGGCTTTCAAACGGAAGCCATCCATCTCCCAGCTCCCTGGCTCTGGCATGGGGGTGGGGGCGGGGGAAATACTAAGACGTTCGGCAGCTTCTCTACCGTCTTTGGCTGCAGCGGCATCAGTGGCTTCTGCAGGCTCAAGCCTTCCATGGTCTCAGCTTGTCTGGACCCAAGGAGGCTATGGCTCGTCTTCTCACCTCCAAGTCAGTATGAAGCCCTGCAGTGCTAAGTGTATGGCCTGCCTTTCCCACGGGTACTCTGTAAATACATCCTGAAGTAGAAGGCGTTAATGCCCAATGGGGCAAATGTGGACCAATAAAAGCTCAGAGATCGAAAGGACCCTCCAGGTAAATCCTTTTTTATTTCACCCAACTGGCATAGACTTTTCCAAAGCACGGTGATTCTACACACTTTCTGGACGATACCTCATGTGACCAAGCAACTGATTGTGTTTTCTTTGAAGCTATGGCTGTTGAGTAGTAACAAACGAACTCCCTTACCTGTCGCCTTGCCTAGATTTTGAAACTTTTTTGAGATGTAATTCACATTTTCTACAAGTGACCCATTCCAAGTGTACAATTTGATGGTGTTTAGGATATATACAGACCTGTGGAACCATCACCGTGAATTCAGAAGATTTCATTAACCCACAGAAAACCTCATGACCGTGAGAAGTCCCTCTGGATTCCACCTGTGCCCATTTCCCTTTCACCGCAGCCCCGGGCGACAGCTAATCTACTTTGCATCTCACAGACGCGCTTATTTTGGACACATCCTATAAAGTCTTCTGATATGTGATCTTTTGTGGCTGGCTTCTTAAACTTCGCATAATTGTTTTGAGGTCATTCATATTGTAGCGCATGTCAGGACTTCATTCCATCGTATAGATATTCTACGTTTGATTTATCCATTCAACAGTTGATAGGCATTTGGGCTGTTCCCTCTCATTGGCTATGATGAGTAATGCTGCTAAAAATAGTCATGGACAAGTTTTTGAGTGGCTATGTGTTTTCCTTTCTCTTGGGGATATATCTAAGAGTGGAATTGCTGAGTCATGTGGTAACGCTGTGTTTAACATTTTGAGAAACAGCCAAACTGACCCAGTTTAGATTTCCATTAGCATTTTCATTCCCACCCACATCCTTGCCAGCTTTGGCAACATTGGTTAGAACAGATCATCATTGCCTCCTCCTCTTCCTTCCCATTATTATTATGATTCTCATTACTATTTAGCCATTCTACAATTCTAGTGAGTATAAAATGATATCTCATTGTGATTTTGATCCTATCTCCCTTTTGACAAATGGTATGGTGCCTATTTTCATGTGCTTATTGCCCATTTATGTATCTTTTCTGGAGAAATGTCTTTTCAGATTCTTTGTCCATTTTTTAATTGGGTTATTTATCTTTTTATTATTGAGTTATTTATCTTTTTATTATTGAGTTGTAAGAGCTCTTTATATATTCAGGATGCAAGTCCTTTATCAGACATGTGAGTTACAAGTATTTTTTTCCCATTCTGTGAATTGTCTTTCTCACTTCCTTAATAGTATAGTCTGGAGCACAGGTTTTTATTTTGATGAAATCCAGTTTATCTGTTTTTTTCTTTTGTTTGTTATGGCTTCGGGGTGTGTATATAGGAAAGTTTTGCCTACCTCAGGATCATCAAAAGTTATTCCTGTTTTTTTGGTAAGTTTTCAGGTTAGGTCTTACATTTAGTCCATACTCTATTTTGAATTAACTTTTATATATGGTATAAGCATGGGTACACCTTCATTCTTCTGCATGTGGGTATCCAGGTTTTTTAGCACCAGGTGTTGAAAAGTTATTTTTTACCCATTGAATTAATTGTGTTGGAATGCTTGTCAGGAATCAATTGACAATAAATGGAAAGACTGATTTCTGTGTTCTCAGTTCTCCTCTACTTATCTGTATGTCCATTCTGATGCCAATATCACATTATTTTGATTACTGTAGCTTTGTAGTAAGCTTGTTTTAGGATTTATTTACTTATTTGAGAGAGAGAGAGGGAAAAGGAGCAGGAGGAGGGGTAGAGGGAGAGAATCCTTAAGCAAACTCCCTGCTGAACTGGGAGCCCAACCAGGGCTCTATCTCATGACCCTGAGATCATGACCTAAGCTGAGATCAAGAGTCTGACACAACCATCTGAGCCATTCACGCACCCAAGCTTTGCAGAAAGTTTTGAAATTGGAAGTGTAAGTTTTCAGTTTTTCAGGTTTCTTTTTCTTGTTATAAGATTTTTTTTTTTTTTTGAGAGGGGTTTTTTCTGGGCACATTCCATATAAATCTCAGGACCAACTTGTCAATTTCTGAAAGAAAAATAAAAGATACTTAGGATTTTGATAGAGATTGTGTTGAATCTGTAGATCATTTGTGGGGAATATTGCCATCTTAACAATATTAAATCTTTTGAGCCAAGAACAGGGATATCTTTCCATTTATTTAAGTCTTCTTTAACTACCTTCAACGTTGTGTTTTTTTGGAATACAAGCTTTACACTGTTTTTGTTAAATTAATTCCTAAAAATTTAGTTTTTGATGCTATTAATTTCATTTTGGTTTATTCATTGTTCCTGTAAAATACAATTTGTTATTGCATTTTGATGTCATATCCTGCAAATTTGCTGAAGTTTTTTATTAGATCTAGGAGTATTTTATTCAATTATTTAGGATTTTCTCTATATAAAAGGACCTGTCATGTGTAAATAGAGATGGTTTCACTTTTCCCCTTCCAATCTGTTTATCTTTTATCTATTTTTCTTGCCCATTGCCCTTGTTAGAACCTCCAGTAGAATGTTGAATGTGAGTGGCAAGAGCGAAAATCCTTTTCTTGTTTCTGATCTTATGGGAATGCATTTTATCTTCACCATTACGGATGACGGTGGCTGTGGATTTTTTATAGTTGGCCTTTATCATGTTGAGGAAGTTCCTTTCAATTCCTACTCTGTTGAGTGTTCTTAAAATGAAAGGGTATTACATTTTGTTGAATGCTTCTACTTAGTGTACTGAAATGGTCATGTGGTTTTGTCCTTTGTTCTTTTGATGTGATGTTATACTAACCGACATTTGGATGGTTAGCTGGCCTTATATTCCTGGAACAAATCCCATTTGGTATACAGAAGTTTATAATTGCTATGTCTTCTTGATAAATTGGCCCTTTGATTTCTGTAAAATGCCCCTCTGAATCTCTAGTAAAATTGTCTTGACATCTGTGCTGTCGGTTATTTGTATAGCCACTCCAGCTTTCTTACCTTACCGTGTTATGGTATATTTTTTCCATCCTTTTATTGTCAATCTACTTGTATCTTTGAATCTAAAAGTATATCTTTGGAATGCCTGGGTGGCACAGTTGTTTGAGCGACCGACTCTTGGTTTCAGTTCAGGTCGTGATCTCAGGGTTGTGAGATCGAGCCGCACGTTGGGCTCCATGTTCAGCAGGGGAGTTAGCTTGAGATTATCTCTCTCCTTCTTCACATCCCCCCCTCCCACTTGCCCTCCCTCTCTCTAAAATAAATAAATAAATCTTTTTTAAAAACTCTGTCTTCTGGAAATAGCATATAGTCTTACATTTTGGTTGTTGTTATAAACTAGACATTGTAATATCTTGCAGCGATTCTTATTACTGATTCTTCCCCCTCCCCCAGCTCCAGCTGTCACTGTGGTTTGGTTGTCTATTTATTTGTATAGTGACTTGGATGGACTATTTCAGTAAAGTCCGTTTCTCTGTGCAGACTTTAATATTGCCCTGCAGCCCATGTGGTTTGGGGCATACTCATAATCCCCCTGACCTCCTCATCTCTCACCCAGGATGACAGTACTTTGAATAGCGTTCTCTTTGACTCTTTCCCTGATCTCCCTGTTAAGCTTTTAGCTGGTCTGTTATCTCTATGAACATTACACCTACCTCTTACCTCCAGTAATTGCTAGCTGCTGAATGATCTATTGTGTTCAACAGGCCTTAAATTGCTCCAAGTCTGATCCAAATCAAGTCAGGCCCTTTCCAGGGAAATCTTGAGAACAGCCTTTGACACTTCTCTGACCCCATGATGACTCTTCTTATCTGTTTCTTTCCCCAGTTCTTCTGTTATACTTTTAAGTAGTCTGCCTTTCCCATGTTGATGTCATGGAGCTACTGGCTTTTCTTACCTGTGCTCTGCCTAAATCTCCATTGCTTTTGACGGTGCCCTTAGGCTTGAACTTCCCTACTTTTCCTCCAAGTAAACTCAGTCCCCTTAGAGATAGAGAGTTCTCTGTTCTATGGCCTGCCTTCCCCTTTAGCAGAACCTCTGCTCCAACACTCTGGAAAAGGATACAGGGACAGCAACCTGCTTCTCTTGGAGTAACACTCCTGCTTTATGAATGAGGAGCTGGACAGGGGCAGTAGCTCACCGTCTTCTTGGCTTGTCTTCCCTGGTGTGGAAACAGCCCTACAAGTAAGTGGAGATGAGAGTGACTAGGGCCCGGTATTCTTGGCCTGCCGTGCTTGGGGTAGAATTTCAAGCCTATAAGTGAGTGGGGCTGTATAGAAGAAGGGACCTCTCGGTCACACTTGCCTGCAATACTGCTTGTATGACATATTGCTTGGGGGTGACAGATGGGGTGGTACTGATGACAAATACTGACAGTCTGACTCTCTGAGTAGAAGCTGTAACCCTAGACCGGGACCTGGGGTTAGAGGAAGCCCCCTCCTCTTGGCTGTGCCTGCCCCAAGTAGAGTTTTCCTCACAGCAAGCGGGAAGGTGGGGGCAGAAACAAGTGATGCCACACACTCTTGCAGGTTTTACCAATATTTAGAAGATTGTCTTTAATTGCTGTATGCCCATGGGATAATTTCCAGAGACTGAATGGCTGTTCCCTTTATGTTCAATAGCTCTTCCCAATCACGGTTGTCTCCCAAACACCAGGGAGAGTAGTATAGAGCTGCCCACACCACCATTCGAGAAGCGTTTCTCCCTTGCTTCCTTTTTTCTCTCACTTTGCTACCTTAGGTTTGCACCGCTCATGTGACTGTTTTCTAGAGAACCAGGATTAGGAAGGCCATTTTAGAAAGAATATTTCAGGTGGCTGTGTGAAAGCACTAATGCATGGGTAGAAGGGGTGCCAAGGGCTGACCCTGTGGGCCTGGGGGAGGGAAGCAAACTTCAGCCTGGAAGACAAGGTGGTCGGCTGCTGTAGAATTCAAGTTTTCTTCTCATTATCCCCTGACCTTGGCACCACTTTTCTCATAGTGATTGTACTCTCAGGTACCAGTTCATTGTAAGGCAAAACATGTTGTAATATAGTCACAAAGATTTGAAATTTTAGAGCAGGAAAATATACTTTGTATGGACAGTATCTTCATTTTATAGATGACAAAATTGAGGCTCAAAACAGGTAAAGTGTCTTTCGT
Source organism: Ailuropoda melanoleuca (assembly GCF_002007445.2). NCBI lineage: Eukaryota > Metazoa > Chordata > Mammalia > Carnivora > Ursidae > Ailuropoda > Ailuropoda melanoleuca. Next base: position 64,519,520 of record NC_048221.1, on the reverse strand, counting down.
GGAGTGAAGCAGGTAATTAATGCCGGGGAACAGAGGTTTTCTGATTCTTAGTTTCAGTCTTGGCATGGAGCACCATGAGACATTCTCTCTCATTTCTTTTTAGAAAACAAAAGTAAGGGGCGCCTGGGTGGCGCAGTTGTTAAGCATCTCCCCTTGGCTCAGGGTGTGATCCTGGCATTCTGGGATCGAGCCCCACATCAGGCTCCTCCACTGGAAGCCTGCTTCTTCCTCTCCCACTCCCCCTGCTTGTGCTCCCTCTCTCGCTGGCTGTCTCTCTCTCTCTCTGTCAAATAAATAAATAAAATCTTAAAAAAAAAAACCAAAGTAAAATAAAAGTGCAAATGAAAAGGTAAAATATCTATTCAAAAGAAGTTTTCCATTACAAGGCTATGCATGTCATCTTTTCTGAAAAAAATATTGACCCAATATGGTGACCTCCTTGCAGGGAACCTGATGGTCTCAATTTAGTGACTAAATCGGATATATTTTAGAGCCAAATTGCAAAGGAAAGAGGGAAAAAAACCCATATGTGAGCTGTTAGTCCTTGTCTTATTAAGAAGTTGCATTTAGATCCCAGCCTTCGTCAACAGAGGTAGCTCTGTTTCCCAGGGATCTTTGCTGAGCATGGGGCGGAGAATGGAAGTCATCTACACTCACTAGCATGAACCAAAAATATATATAAATTGCCCTGCAGTTGGATATGGAAAAGGCACTGAGACTGTTTATGAAGAATAATTCTCATTTTCTATTGAGCGCTCCTGCATTGCAACAGAGTTCTCATTTTCATATAGAATAAGAAATGTGAATAAAAATAATAAAAACCAGCAATTATTAAGCGCCACTTAAATGCCAGATACTTTACTTGCTTTATCTCATTTAATGCTTCTAGCCAGTCGATGAGGTAGCTATTATTATCCTCCCCCTTTTCAGAAAAGGATGCTTTGGAAAGTAATTTGGTTAAGGCCACCTGGCCAGCTGTAGGAGAAGCAGAAGTGGATGCATGGAATCCATTTCAAATTCTTCCATCCAAACACTCTTTTTTGAACAAATAGACCAAATTAACAAAAATTTTTTAAATGAAAAATTTGGATGTGCCATGGAAGTTTTTCTTAACTAGGTTTTAGATGTATTTCATGAAACTTGTTCTTCTGCTCTCTCTCTCTCTTTTTTCCTGTATAAAGTTCATGGAAACCTGGCACTTTCTTTGAATTACTGCTTGTGAGTTCGGTAATCTGTTATCCTGCCTCCTCTTCCTTCCTAATTTACAGAGACCACATGCTTCCAGGGCAATCCTGGCTGACACCTGTAGTCTGGCGTAATTATTAATCGCTCTTCTCTACTCTCAAAAATGCCCTTGTGTGGACGATAATGACAAGACCACCTTAATCACTCATCATTAAGCACGCCGAGGTGTCATATTGCGGATGCCCACTAGGTGTCAGCAGTGTAACCCCCGGAAAATACTAAAGGAGAGCATTTCATTACAAAAGTCCTGTCAGAGCAAATAATTAAGTGTAGTGCAGGAGCTACCTGCAGCCTTGCCCATTTAAAACAAGTGCGAGAGCAGGGGGAGGAGAGAAGGAGCAGGTGCACGTAGCACCTTACTGAGACCTGGTGGAGAGGGAAGGATTCCCTTCCTAGACAGAAGGACTCCAGTGATATCTGGAATGAACACCGTGGTATCCTTTTTAATTTTCACTCACAAGATGAAACCAGTGTGCACTGAAGTGAGGAAACAGCTTTGAATGAAGACATGTTTTTCCCCTTCCTAAGCTGTTCTTCAAATCATGATCGGATGAAGGTCACACAGGTGACTTGGGCTTTAAAGAGTCTACTGAATGACTGACGCCTTTGAGCCAGAAGCTGAGTTGTCTGAACACAAATCCTTTAAAGGTGATTTGAAAACATCGACACTCAGAATTCAGTGACACGCTCGGACTCTTCTTGGAATGACCCACAGACTGTACGTATATTACCTCCGACCCAGGTAGCCGCCTCTGCTCTCTAGAAACCCTCCTCCAGGCACATGTACCGCACACAGCCGCACACGGGGTAGGAGAAACCCACAGCATGGGTCTTCGGAGGCTTGTGCTTTTCAGTCCTGGGAACTGGTGGCTACTGCTGGTGGCCCTCAAGTGTTCTGAAGCATCTTCAGATTTGAAGGAATCCACAAATTCCTCTGCCCAGCAGGAAACTAATGCTCGGTTTGCTGCTGCCAGCTCAGAGGCAGATGAGAAAATACCTGTTTTTGCCCTGGATTATGACTACGTGCAAATTCCTTATGAGGTCACCCTCTGGATACTTCTGGCATCCCTTGCAAAAATAGGTAAGTCCCCAAGCCCCTGGGTGTGGGAGTCGTTCTCCATGTGAAATAATGTCTGTGCGAGTGCCTTATAGGTGGTGAGCTACACGGATTTTAACTGTTACTGCTATTGCATCAAAAAAATCTGTTCCTTCGAGTCAAGGGGAAGTCGTAACTGCTCTTTATAAAGCCCTGTAACATTTCAGGATTGCGCTTTGAAATTTGAGCATACTTGTGGGTTCTCGGTTGTTTTGATTTCTTCTTTTCAAGGTGACAACTACATGACATTATTTGGCAGGTAAAAATCTCGAGTTCTATGCATTAAAAACTAGAGAAAAGGCATTAGACCTCGGAATGATGCCCATTGGAAATTTCAGGAGCACATAATGATTCTTCTGTATAATATTCTTCCTTCATTCTTGGCCATGTCACTGTGGGCTTCATCAATGACTCCCTTTGTTTATTCTTTAAAAGTGACATGTGCTTCTTGCAGAATGGTAGAAAGCAAGGAACAAGACAATCACAGGCCACTCTTAGATCACTCAGTGGTGGGATATGGGGGCATAAGAGAGGATATGTCAGTAAGATACTGGTTTATGCCTGAGCCAAATGGTGCCAGTGGGGCACCTCTGGTTTCCTTTGTGAAATAAAGGGAATTCAAATTCATGGATTAAACCCTAATCAGGGTTATTTGTGCCAAAATCCAAAATAATGGTGGTACACCCTGTGATCACTTAATTCCTACCCTCTTGTCTCCCTAAAATCAGCTTATTCCAAAGGGAAAGACTGATACCGTTATCTCAGTTATTAAGCGTGACATCTCCTTTGCCTCTGTTATGAACTTTGTTACTGGAGGAGATAAATTGGGGTAGAATCTATGAGTCATTTTGGTGCTTATTTATAATTTTCCTGCAGCATGGGTGTGAAATAAGGACTGAGCCACAGGATCTGGCAGTTAACTCCCTGGGATCAGGACTGCGGGCTCCATCTACTCATCTGACTCCCTCCCCGGGGATGCCGGGGTTACTGGTGGATTCACCAGATGCTCCTTCACAATTGCTATTCATTTTGAGCTAGTAAAGTGTGAAGAGCGAATGGAAATTCTTAATTTGAAGAACTCCTGTGTGATTTGTCAAAGCATTAAATTACACAAAATGTCTGACGTTATTTCTAAAAAGTGCTCAAGTGAAAATGGCTTCCTAGCGGGGTAACATTCTTAGTTTAGAACTAGGGTTCTACCACCTTTCATGCAACCACATAGGCGCTGAGATCTTTCAAAACGGTCTTATGTGGATCTTGAGTTTTCCTTTGTGAACAATACTGTTCCCACCCACTCCTTCCCTCTTCACAGTAATGGGGGAAGTTGGTCTGGAAATCAAGGAACTAGAGCTGCCACTGACCAGTTAGTCACCTTTTCTTTCTAAGTCTCCATTGAGAGACTATGAAATTATTTCTAAGACCTCGTTTTGGTACAAATTAGGATTTTCTAGTGGCAAAGAGGTTTACATTCTATGTTAGTAAATGGCACAACTCAGAAAGGATATAGTTTATCTTGGTTTTATGTTAGCATTAAACACAGTTTTTTTTTTTGAGTATTGCATGTACCTAGACCCACCATGTCTAGAAGCTCAGAGGACAGTTAGGACACTGTTGTTCACAGGGCTATTGGCTTAAATGTTCTTGATTTTCATTTTGGTGAAATTCAACGTACTTTAGAAAAAGAAAATAACTTCAGTAGATTATTGGTTGGATCATACTTATTCAAATACAATCTCATATTTGCTGGTCTTTAAGAAAGGCTATTTCTATATTGCACATGAGAAGAGGGCTATGTTTAATGATTATTGTTTCTTATGTGTCAAGTACTGGGCTTGTAGTTTTATATATGGTGGTTCATTTGCCTGGGGCAAAAAAAATGATATAAAACCCACATAAGGAATGTATATAGATTTTTTAGATTCTATATTGTAAAACTTGAATCAAAATATAATTAATAGTCATTATATTTAACATTCATTCTTTCACTCAGTCGTTCTGTCAAGACACATTTATTGATGCCCTTACCATATGTGGGAATGACCATGGTTCCTGGCCTCGAAGGACTTAATGTAATGGGGAAAACAGATGAATCTCACACTGCCTAGCAGGCACTCTGACATAAGAACACCACAACTGTCCCCCAATTCCTTTTTAAAACAGCCAACCACGTGTGTTATAGAAAAAGAATATTATAGAACAATGATAATACGGAGTCACCTCAGATTTTGTTGTTTATCTTTTATTTTAGTTCTGCTTTTCAGCCCTTTACGGAAGGGTGTTCTTTGAGTCATTGGGCAGAATGGAATGGTGGGGCCATCTTTGACTTTCAGGCAGGACTTTGTTATCAGCGGCCAAATTTCAGGCACTGGAGCTGTAAACTCTCAAAGTGACTGACTCTGTTGTCCATCATGAAAAAGAAGGAGGGATGTAGAGTGTGAAATGCACATGGTGTTTCTCCTCACAATGCCCTACTTTACAGTGCATGGCGTCTCTTCCTGCTACCGCCACGTGGGTGTAACTTGGCTTAAGACAGGTGCGTGTTGGATCCATTTCAGGAAACTCGATTCCTGGAAGAAGGACCAAACTGCGGAGACACGGCCTGAGAAAATCACACTGTAGGCTCTTCCACCTCTTTGACATGTTAAAAAATCCAGTGTAGTTAGAATAAACACAGACTGAAGAAGAGGAAGAAGGAGGAGGTGGAGAAAGAGAAAGTTGTCATTAGGAAATGGAGAGAGCAGGACTTTCAAACTCCTGAAGGAGGTCTTAAACTGGTCTTGGAGCCAGGGGGTAGGCTTGTGGTTTTGGACAGTGTTCCTTGATACTAATTATATTCTATCATAATAAACTGCCTGCTGATAACAAATGAAATCCAAAGCTGTGATCTGGGAAACCTACATGCTCTTTGAATGGCTGTACTTAAAATTCCTTAATTTTTACTTTTAATTTTTTTATTTCAAATTTTATTTAAATTCTAGTTACTTAACATATGTGGTAAAATTGGTTTTTCATATAGAATTTAGTGATTTGTGACTTACATATAACACCCAGTGCTCATCACAGCAAGTGCCCTCCTTAATCTCCATCACCCATTTAACCCATCCCCCACCCACCTCCCTCCATCAACCCTCAGTTTGTTCTCTAGAGTTAAGAGTCTCTTATGGTTTGCTTCTCTCTCTCTTTTTTCTTCTCTTACATTCATCTGCTTTGTTTCTTAAATTCTACCGACGAGTGAAATCACGTGAGATTTATCTTTCTCTCTCTTACTTCGCTTAGCATAATACACTGTAGCTCCATCCACATTGTTGCAAATGGCAAGATTTCGTTCTTTTCGATGGTTGAGTAGTATTCCGTTGTATTTATATATACCACATCTTCTTTTTCCATTCATAAGTTGATGGACACTTGGGCTCTTTCCATAGTTTGGCTATTGTTGACAATGCTGCTATAAATACTGGGGAGCATGTGCCCCTTTGAATTTGTATTTTTGTATCCTTTGGGAAATACCTAGTAGTGCAATTGCTGGGCCATAAGGTAGTTCTATTTTTAACTTTTTGAGGAACCATCATACTGTTTTCCAGCATGGCAACACCAGTTTGCATTCCCAGCACCCCAAAAATACGTAATTCAGTTAAGAAATGAGCAGAAGACATGAACAGACATTTTTCCAACAGACACATGAAAAGATGCTCAGCACCACTCATCATCAGAGAAATACGAATCAAAACCACAATGAGATATCACCTCACACCTGTCGGAATGGCTAAAATGGAATTAAAATCAAAATTCCTAAGGAGACATTCAATGGCTTCCTGTGCCTTGTGGGAGAAATCTACACTCCTTAGCCTTGAACTCAAGACCCTCTCTTATTAGGCTCAATCATCTACTGACTCTACTTCCAATATTCTTCTCAATTCATAATTTGCTCGAGCCAGGTGGATCTCCTCAATGAATGTCAGACATATCTGACTGGGCCATTCCTGTCCCTCTTCTTTTTCTCTTGGAGTTCTCCCCACCTAAAATCTTTTCCATTCTTCTGTCCAACTATGTAAGTCCTAGTCATCCCCCAACAACTTGTTCAATTTCTACTTCCCATATAAAAGCTTCTCTGGGGGTGCCTGGGTGGCACAGCGGTTAAGCGTCTGCCTTCGGCTCAGGGCGTGATCCCGGCGTTATGGGATCAAGCCTCACATCAGGCTCCTCTGCTATGAGCCTGCTTCTTCCTCTCCCACTCCCCCTGATTGTGTTCCCTCTCTCACTGGCTGTCTCTATCTCTGTCGAATAAATAAATAAAATCTTAAAAAAAAAAAAAAGCATCTCTGGTGAACATTTAACCTGATCATTCATTTACACACTTACAGATTCTTCCAGCAAATAGACTAGCTGTTGCAGGCAAGATAACTTGCATAGCACTTTGAAGACATATAGTGTGATATTGCCATTCTGTCTGAGTTGGAAGAATTTGGAGGTTAGTAGGAGACATAATCCATACACAGAAAATGATAGAAAGAGAACATTGTTTTAGACAGATATTGATAAACTATTACAGAGGAAGACATATGATTTCCTTGGGAAGTGGTTCGGAAAAGTTTAATTTTGAAGATCGAGCAAGACCTAAATAGGTTGAAGAAAAAATAATCCAGGCAGCAATAAATGACAGGAAAGGAGAACCACAGGGAAAAGGTGTGTGGTTGGTTGTAACGTAGGATGCATAAGGATAGTGTTGGGGGGGAGGGATATTGACTTGGAGAGAACCCCAGAGTGGCCGGCTGTGCTCTGACTTCTCCTGTTTGTTCATACAGTCAGTATATACTTCACTGCATTCTTATGCATTGCCTTGTTTTTGTCTTATTTGTTAATGTCTTATTTCTGAAATTCCATCAATAACTGGAATTGTAAACAACATGTTTGGTTCTCCACGTCACACACAGTGCTCAGCAGTGGGTTGGTCTTGGCCCCAGGATGCTTCCCAAATACCCTCAGTTTAAAATCTGTGAGATGTTTTGTGTGCCTTCAGAGTCTTAGGTGGGGAATGAGACGAGTAGATACACGTGGTTTGGAAAAGTCATCTGGAAGCAGCTGGTGGAATGCGCTGGGAGGGTTGAGGGTGAGATAGGAGATCAGGAAGCCAGTGCAAAAGTCGGGATGGGAAATGGGGAGCCCCTACATAAAGGCGGTGTCTGTACAAATAGGGAGAAGGAGACGGTCTTAAGGGGGTGCTACTGAGAGACATTGATGATGAAATAGGGAGCTGGTCGCAGGAGGGGCAAAGTGATGGGGGTTCAGGGAATGTGACTTGATTTCCTTCCTTTTTTTAAAAAGATTTATTTATTTATTTTAGAAAGAGAGAGAGTGCATGAGTGGGGGAAGGGGCAGAGGGAGAGAATCCTCAAGTAGACTCCCCACTGAACGTGGAGCCCCATGCTCGGGGCTCCATCCCACGACCCATAAGATCATGACCTGAGCCAAAACCAAGAGTCAGACACTCAACCGACTGAGCCACCCAGACACCCTTTGATTCACTTCTTATGTGGCTGACCAGTTGGCAGTATCATTGGTTAAATAAGGACAATACAATAAAGGACTGAATTTCATTTATTGGTTTGGTGGAAGGGAAGTTTGGAAGAAGCTGATGTTTAGGTAACTGTGGTTGACTCTGAATGAGCCTCAGGTGGGTTTTGCAGGAATGCAGAGGAGCTCCATCCTCCTCGCTCCTCTTCCCCCACTGCTCTCTCAGACCCTGTAAGGTGGGGAAGCAGGGAGGGGGAGGGGGAGGGGACAGTTGGCTGAGGACTGCTCTGAGACCTGCACTGGACCTGGCATGCTAAGTACTTGACCTGAGGGAAGCCCTGTCAATGCTTCCAGTCCCTGCTACAGATGGGGTGCTGAGGCTCAGGGATGCACGCCAGCCTACCCAAAGTCCCCTGTACTTGGTTTTAGAAGGCGTTTTCTACACCATTCTCCTGGTTTCTTCGTGGCCAGAGCCATTTTATTGGCAAACATCTAAATGTGGTTCTCCGCTCTTCCCTAGGCTTCCATCTTTACCACAGACTGCCGGGCCTCATGCCGGAAAGCTGCCTCCTCATCATCGTTGGGGCTCTGGTGGGCGCCATTATCTTTGGCACCGACCATAAATCTCCTCCTGTCATGGATTCAAGCATCTACTTCCTGTACCTCCTTCCACCCATCGTCCTGGAGGGTGGTTACTTCATGCCCACCCGTCCCTTCTTTGAGAACATTGGGTCCATCCTGTGGTGGGCAGGCCTGGGGGCCCTGATCAATGCCTTTGGCATTGGCCTCTCCCTCTACCTCATCTGCCAGATCAAAGCCTTCGGCCTCAGTGATGTCAACCTGCTTCAGAACCTGCTGTTTGGCAGTCTGATCTCGGCCGTGGACCCCGTGGCCGTGCTGGCTGTGTTCGAGGAGGCGCGTGTGAATGAACCACTCTACATGATGATCTTCGGGGAGGCCCTTCTCAATGACGGCATTAGCGTGGTGAGACGGCCAAGCGTGCCCCCAGGGAGAGGAGGGGTCAGGGTGGAGCTGGAGACAGGAGTCTGTCCTCAGGGCAAATGCAGAAGGCTGAGCAGAACTGGGCCACAGCAGGGCAGGGATAGGCTTTGGTCAATGGAGTGTGACCCAAGTTCTGGTGACTTCCCTTGGGATTGGCATCAAGTACGTAATGGCTCACTAACGCTGCTTGTCATTCACTAGCCAAATAAATGGTTTCTTTAAAGAGAGGAAAAGGAGAGGACATATCTATCATTTTTTAGTTAAATTCAGGTTTTCACTTAGCAAGAAGAAACTGTTACCATGGACTCATCTGGTTTTCACACTAGGATAAACAGTACTTAACCATTTTTCTTTTCTCTCATTCCCTGGACCTCATCCTCCTTCTCTTTATATACTTCTTGTCATTTGTTTGTTTTGTTTTTAACATGTTGCATGAGATGATGAAGTTAAATAAAAGATGGGGTAGGAAAGGAATTGAAAAGGGTTTGCAAAAATGCGTTAGCTGGCATGTCAGTCTTGATGACCCGATTCATCCAGAATATGTGAATGAGGCGTTTTAGGACTCCTTCTGCAGAGAAGCTGAGAATAATTTAACAGGCTAAGTCAACACATAGCGTTAAGGCCCTGGCGATGTCTTGGGTGCTGGCACATTCAGACTATTGCTTAGTTAACAACCTCTTTGATCAGTTTGGCATTTTCCTTCCCTGTCTTTATTATATGCATCTATATACACACACACACACACACACACACACACACACACACGTAGGTGTCTATTATTTTGCATAAATTGGGTGTGGTTATATTATAATGCATTGCTTAAATATAACAAGTCTTGGAATTCATTCTATATCATTTCAATTGTTAGGTAGTATTTCACAGATTACATTGATAATTTATTTAACCATTTCCTAATGGATGGATATGCGGGTTGCTACCAGTTTGTCACTTTTAAAATGTACAAATATTCTTGTTTCTGCATGCATCTCTTTTTGTGTCTGTGAGTATTTTTATAGGATATATTGTCGGAAGTGAAATTTCCAAAGTGGATACCTTCAAAAGTGGATACCTGCTGTGTTAATCACCTCCTCTTCATCGGGTTGATGAGGGAAGGATTCCTGCCCCAGGAATAAGGAGTGACAGCTGACATAAAAAGTTGACACCGATTAGATACATATATTCACAGCCCAGGGGACGAGGACACCGCACACGACACAGGGCCACATGAGTGCTGCACTTGGGAACAGAGGGAACAATCAGGGGTATGGGAGTAAGGCTTTGTAGTAACAAGAAGAGAGGTGCCTCCTGGTTCCCACAGGATGACGTGATTGGCTTGTTTTGCATAATTCACAGGCTGTCAGGAGACTGACACCTAATACTCAGGGATGAGAAGGTCCCTCGCCCCATCCCATTGGTAAGGAGGGCTGTTTGGCCAGCAAGCAGTCAGACTGGGGAGGAGAGCTTGCAGGGACGTCCTTCAGGACCCTCCCAGCTTTACCAAATATCAAGGTAGCACATAGCATTGCACCTTAATTTGAGGTCTTATACCACAGCTGCTAGAATTTTCTGGAAACTCCTTATGGTCTTACATTTCCCAGAGACAGTGCATTAAATATTAATATATTAAATATTTTCTTTATCGAGGCCCACAAGGCACATTGCTTCTTAATGTTTTCCAATTGAATGAGCAAAAATGGGTTAGGCATGTTTGTTTTAATTTGTAAACATCTCTTCAATGATCTTGGATCATTAGTGTCTCTCATTCTGTAAATTGGAAATTCATATCCTCTTAGGGTTGCCAGACTTTAAAACACACACACACACACACACACACACACACACAACTCAGGACACTCAGTTAAGTTGAAGTTTCATATAAACAATGAATTTTTTATAACTATGTCCCAATTATTATATGCAAGTATCACATCCTGTCCATTTTTCTTTGCTGTTTTTTAATTGTTTTAATTGATTTGTAGAAACTTACTAAATTATCTAAATTTTAAACCTTTGGGTATTACATGCAAATCAAAAATACTTTATCTCATTCTGTCACTTAAAAGTTTTTAGACTATGGTACTTTTTATCCTGTGAAAGTTTTAAATTTTTATGAGCCCAGACCTAACGTACTCCTTTATTGCCTCTGGGTTTCCTATTTTGCTTGCAGAGATTTTATCTCACCAAAGGACATGTAAACATTATGTTTCTCTTTTTTTTTTATTTAAAGATTTTATTTATTTATTTTAGAGAAAGAGTGAGTGCGAGCCGAGCCAGGGAGAGGGGCAGAGGGAGAGACAGAATCCCAAGCGGACTCTGTGCTGAGTGCAGAGCCTGGCTCGGGACTCGATCTCCCGAGTGTCTCACCTGAGCTGAAATCAAGAATTGGCCACTTATCCGACTGAACCACGCAGGCGCCCCACAAGCATTGCGTTTTTTTCTTTTTCCCCTTTTACAATTAGCTATTTAATTCATCGGGCACACACTACTTTATAGTGAGGACTTCATTCAAAAATAGATAGTAAAAGGGGCAAAGTCTCCTAAAAAGTAATCCAGCACATCTAGGGTGGATCCAGCAAGTGAAGGAGACCCCTACACGAAGTTGGAAGTCGATTTATTGATTCACAATGCGAATCTTCAACTGTTTAGCAAGATGCTAGACTCCTCAGGGCGACACATTCTTTCCTTCTGGCCAAGTTCCACAGGAAGCCAAGTTGTCAGAAACGGGGAGAAGAGTCTGGGACTCCAGACTCCAGACTCCCGCCACAGGCCTCAGAATCACCTCAGCGGGACTGATGAATATTTGAATGTCCAAACCCCGTCCCAGAGTCTCTGGGACTGGAACCTGGCAGGCTGTATTTTAACAGGCACCTTGGATGATTGCCCACGTTTGAGAACTTATGGTTTCTTGCCTTTGAGTTGAGAGTAGCTGGTGCATCTTGACCTAAAACAATGGTACGTTTGGAACAAGGGCTGCTCTCTCCTCACACTGGGCCTGTTGACTCTGAGGTCCCCTTTCCTCACCCCATTCTGTCTTTAGATGTTTTCATCCTTTCAGTGTTGTTACAATGGAGGAAGTGGCCTCAGCTGGGAACCTAGCCCACTCCCAAGGTGGCCCCTCTAAGCCATGATGTGTTCATTTCACAGCTCATCTCCCAAAGATTTCACTTAAATCCAAGTTATTCGGTGTTACTTGCTTACCATAACCCCCACTCCCAGCAGCATCATCATCCAGGAGGCTTATCTGTGATCACATCAAAGCCACCTCTTGGCAGCCCATTCTGAGTAATTAATTCTTCAACCTTGCCTTCACCAGTGGCTTTCTAAATACCACCTCTTGTAATTTTCCCAGAACGTGCTATTTATAGCACTGGGCTCTGCTCCCTCTTTGGTGTTGCCTCTGAACTAGAGACTCTGACGTCCCCCCGAATTTTCTCTAGATTTGACATCTAGAGCCAATCACAGCTTGGTTTCTGGTCGGGGTTTCTTGGATAGGAGTATTTGTTTGACTTTCCCAAAGTTTAATTGTTTCCACTTGGACTTTTTTTTTTTTAAATGATCATTTCAAAATAAAATTATAATTTTCAGCCGACCAGAGTACCTGCTAAGGGCACTGCTGTGACCTCTAAGGGGCGAAGCTGTTGTTGTGTTGACTCCACGGGGGTCGCCCACACGTCACTCCCGGGTCACTCTGTGGTCACCCACAGCACAGTGAGTATTAAGTGTGTGCTGGGGCACTTCTGTGGCCCAATGTGAAACCAGAGAAGCTCCAGGGCCAGATTTAGAAAGCAGTTTGAAAGCAACTGGTATTTAATGCAGTCCAGTTGTATTTTGAGCGAAGGGCCTTGAACTCACCCTTTCATTGAGGAAGGGGCCTTCCCAGGGCCAGCAGTCACCAGCATGCTCTTTCAGCAGAAAGTCTGAGTCATCTGGAAAGTGATCTGTGATTTGTGGGTTACATGTGACAACTCCACAGATCTTTATCCACTGAAGAGTTGTTTTCTCAGTAGAGAGGAGCTGTTCCAGAACTATCGAAATACCACGGAATCGGATTCTCCAGGTCTCTTGTCCCACGCATTTCTCCCTCTTGCTGAACATTTCACCAGAACACACCTCTAATGGTGGGCAAAGGGAGCAGAGACAAAACTCAGATAGCTCGAATATGAGAACTAGTGTCCCCAGTTGAACCTCATGGCCAAAGTCACAGCAGGTGACTATATCCAATTAATATATCCAGCCCTGTGTGGGGTCACTTTAACCCCTATTACTTTATTAAATTCTTGCATTTTACTATCATGCATGACTTAATAACCACATTTCACAGATGAAGAAAACAAGGAAAAGGAAGCTAAAATAAATTGACCGAGGGCATGCTGCCTGACTAAGGACAGTCTGGACAAGACACACAGCTCTGTCCTATTCCAATCTCTTTCCTTGTATTCTTACCTCTTGCCCTTCTTCCTTCCTTCTTTCTTTCTTGCTTTCTTGCTTGTTCTTTCTCTCTTTCTTTTCTCTCTAAAGATTTTATTTTTAAATAATCCCTACACCCAACATGGGGGTTGAACCCACAACCCCGAGGTCAAGAGTTGCATGCTCTACCCACTTAGCCAGCGGACACCCCATCCTTTTGAGTTTTCAACTCATGGAGCCCGGAGTGATGCGAGGGAAGCCATGTGTTACCTCTGAGTGCACGGGGCTCACATCCACTTAGCAGTGAAGCCAGTGATCTTTCTCAGAACTGGTTCACTGGGCAGAGTCCAATGTATGGCTCCAGAAAAGATTCTGATTGTTTCTGTGCCTCATTTTTGTAAAACTGGGATGATGATACCCCTTAGCTCATAGGGTCACTGGGCAATTCTAAACTAAACTTTTAGTTTTGTGAGTACTCAGCATGCAGTGAGTGCTCGGTGAGTGTTGGCTGCCATTGTATCATAGCCCCTCGTGGACATGGCACGGCGGCTGACTTGCTCTTAGTGGGCAGTTGGTTTGAAATATGGCACCACTTCATTCACTGTAGGCAGATGGTTCTTCGTGCAAGTGGACTGTTTCTCCCTGGTTTTCCTGAGTCAGTTTGCTAAATGAGAAACATGGCAATGCTACCGCGGTCTCTTTTGCGTCCCATCTCTCCCCATCTTCCCCCTCCTCCAACCCATCTGCGAGGTCCAAGAGGCCAGCACGGGCCAAGACAGAGACTTGAGCAGAGGCAGAAGCCTCCAGAGCATGTCTGCTCCTGACTGGTGCTCCATGCCGTCCCTCCCCTCTCCCTCCCCCCCTGCGCTTTCTTTCCCTCTGATTTTCTTTCCTTTCCCCAGTGATATATTCACTTGGCACCTTGCTGTGCTGGAGTCCATCTTCAAGGACAACAGTGAATGAGAAATGAGAGAAGTAAAGGGAGGCAAATGAAAATGCCTGACTGAGCACAGACCTTGGGCCCCTCACATGGATGGTGCTTCCTGGAGATTTCCTTATTCAAGCTTCACAACAATCTAATGTGGCAGAGGTTGTTGTCCCCAGGGGGTGAAGGGACAGTATGTCATGATTAAGAACAGAGACACCCCCACCCCCACCCCCGATTCAAACATCTGGGTTCACGTCTCCTGCTGGCTCTTCTTGCTTCTTTGAGCCTTTGAGTTACCAGATGCCAGGTGCCTATGGTTCTTCATTGTTATTTTTATTATAAAGACACGGATTGTCAGAAAGTCGTTTGTTGGATAAAATTTATTCTATGGGGCTCAGGATCCAAAAGATATAGCAAAAAGTTACCCTCCCACTGCCTTTCCAGGCTGCTTTTCAGTTTCTTTACAGAGAGTTTTTAGTTTTCATTCAATTTACCCCTCTGTTAATTGTGCATGCTTGTTCCTGGCCTTAGATCCTTAATTGCCAGACCCCTTATGCTAGAATTCCCTGCCCTCTTCTCATCTCATCTTGCCATCCCTATGCCAGCCTAACTTGGCAAACTAGTTGGCAGGTGAACCCCGTGATTTCTCTCCTAGCGGCTCCTGCCATCATTCCCAGGACCAGCACATAGCCCTGAGCCTCGCAGGGCTGCTGAGTCAATGGCTGGAAGGCAGGAGTGAATGCCACTCAAAGAGTGAATAAATGAATGGGGGTGGGGGTGGGGACTAGGAGAGACCATGCAGAGGCTGTTCTCCCCCAGCTCCGGCCATGTCTAGGACCACAACTCTCCTTCCCCAACTCCCAAGTGACACTCAGTTTGAACTTGGATTTGTCAAAGAAGCTGCAAGCACACTGAGGGTGTTTCCCTTCTGACACACTGCCACCACTGAACGGCAGAATTGCTCCCTGAGCCTAAATGCTAGAGATGGGTTGATACTAGTGGGAGAGAAGTGTCCCAGTGTCCTTCCTTCCCGCACCTACAGGGAGCACTTGTCCACAGTGGGCATGGAGCTCGTGGACCTGAATGGTGGGCCTTTAACCCTTAGGCAATCAGTTGATGGAGGAGGGAAAAGATGTCCTTTTGAGGACAAGATGGCAAGTTTAAATCAAGCTAGGATGATAGTAAGTAGCTTGCCAGAGGCAGCTGCACTGGATCTGGGAAAGATTTTTTTAAAGATTTTATTTATTTATTTGTCAGAGAGAGAGAGAGAGGGAGTACCCGCTGAGCAAGGAGCCCGACTTGGGGCTCAATCCCAGGACTCTGGAATCATGACCTGAGCCAAAGGCAGACACTTAACCAACTGAGCCACCCAGGCATCCCAGGATCTGGGAAAGATTTTTAAAAACATTTGCTTGCGGGTGAATTATCTTTCATGATTTTCTCTGGTTTATGACTTTCCTCCCTTCAAGGGGTCCTAGCTCCAGTGATGTCATTTAAAAGGCAGTAAAGTGTGGCCAAGGGCATGGATGGCGAAGCCATATGCCTTAGTTCAATTCCAGGCTGCACGGCTCACAGCTGTGTGACTTTGCACTGGTTCCTTAACTCCTCTGGGCCTCAGTTTCTTTTCTGTAAAATGGAGATCAGGTTGTGTGGGAATTAAAGTGAGTTGATACACATAAGCATTAAAATGGTGTCTGGCATAGAATAAGTACAGAATATTTGGTGTTTGTAATATTGTGATTATTATATATACATATATATGTATTAGGTGTTCATCCCCTTTCAGGGCACAGAGTTTATAAAACCCTTGGAATTTCCAGGGATGACAGCTGTAAAGGTGTCTTTTTTATGTTAATGAGGTGACTTTGGGAAAGCCCCTAGGTGATCTAAGGTTGGGGGCCAGTTGCCATAGAAGCCAACCATGTGATTAGAGGGTTGGAACTTCCCATCGCACCACCAGACCTCCAGGGAGAAGAGAAGGGCTCTGCTTGGCCAATAGCCAATAATCTAATCAATCGTGCCTATGTGATGAAGCCTCCATAAAAATCCGAAAGGGGGGCAGCTGCGTGGCTCAGTCGATGAAGCGTCTGCCTTCAGCTCAGGTCATGATCCCAGGGTCCTTGAATCCAGCCGGAATCTGGCTCCCTACTCAGTGGGGAGCCTGCTTCTCCATCTTCCTCTGCCTGTTGCTCCCCCTGCTTGTGCTCTCTCTCTCTCTCAGTCAAATAAATAAATAAAATATTAAAAAACAAAAAACAAAAAACCCCAGAAAGGACCAGGCTCTGAGAGTTTCTGGGTCGGTGAACGTGGAGATTCAGGGACAGTGGTGTGTCTGGAGAGAGATTGCTAGCTCCACACACTGTCCCTATACCTTACCTTATGCCTCTCTTCCATCTGGCTGGTCCTGAGTTATATCCTTCTAGAACAAACTGGTAATCTGGGCAGTAAAATGCTTCTCTGAGTTCTGTGAGCCCTTCTGGCAAATTAATCAAATCAGAGGAGGGAGTCATTGAAACCTTCTTTCTTTTTTTTTTTTCTTACCAACAGCATTTTTTAAAATTATGATATGCTAGTCACCATACAGTACATCATTAGCTTTTGAGGTAGGGTTCCATGATTCATTGTTTGCATATAACACCCAGTGCTCATTGCAATTCGTGCCCTCCTTAGTAACCTTCACCCGGCTAGCCCATCCCCCCACCACCTCCCCTCTAAAACCCTCAGTTTGTTTCCCAGAGTCCATAGTCTCTCATGGTTCGTTTCCCCTCCATTTATCCCCCCCTTCATTTTTCCCTTCCTTCTCCTAATGATCTCCCTGCCATTTCTTTTGTTCCACAAATAAGTGAAACCATATGATAATTGTCTTTCTCTGCTTGACTTATCTCACTTAGCATAATCTCATTTTTATATCCAGTTGATCTGAGGCACAGATGACAACCTAGACTCGTGATTGGGTCTGGAGTGTGGGTGGGGAGGACCTTCCTGTGGGACTGAGTCCTTAACCTGTGGTGTCTGACGCTCTCTCGAATTGAGTTAATTGCTCGGAGTTGTGGGATAAATCACACACATTGATATTGGTGTCAGAGTTGGGTGTTAGTAATACAAGTCCACCTACCTGAGCGCTTCTGACCCACAGAGCTCTCCTCACGTCCTAAGTGGTACCACATCCTCTGGTCCATCAAGCTGTCTCAGCTTTTCCTAGAGAAGTGCTGTCCACACACGTGACTCTTTGGTGGGTGTGGTAGGCAATGTTTTCTTGTGCTTTTTTACCTCCTTATTTCCTTTCATTTTATTCAGGTGCCTAGGCTAGGAGGTGAGAGGTTCAACTATAAGTAGACAGTTTCCTCTGGCCAAGAATGTAGGGAGCTCAGGGTATACGGCAGAGGTGAACCTTGCAAATTGTATCATTTGAGCAGGTGACTCAATCTATTTGTGTCTCCATTTTCCCATGTGTACAATGGGATGATTAATCTGACCCCAGAGAGTGCTTTTGAGGAGGATGTGAAAAAAATACACACAGATGTCTGGCACATAGTAGGTGATGAAAAAAGTCCCTTTGCCCTTCCTGTATTTGAGAGGAGTTTCCACGCAAGAAAGGCTATCTGGTTGACCTCTGTTGGCATAGAAATGGGGATAAGGCCTAAACCTCAGACAGTCTTGGCCATGGAGCCTTGGCTGGTTGGCTTTAGTTGCCTGGGGAGTGAACTTACGCCCTTGCAAGGGCTCAGCAAGTGCACCTCCCCCAGGGCTGCTTCTGACCCACTGTGGGGGGAGGGCAGGTGTCTGGTGCTCACCCAGCACAGGACCCAAGCAAGTTCCTTCAGACATGCGCTCTCAACAAAACATTTGGAAGTTAGCCCACAGCCGCCATTGGCAGTGAAATGGCGCTGGCTGTGGGGGCCTGCAGGGCGCATGTGTGTGCACATGCACGTGCACACGCGTGCACACATATGATGCAACCACACGAATTGCTTGGGATAATGCTTGGAGCAGGCTGGAGAAATGGAAAGAGCTGGAAAAACAATGTTGGAAAGGTCAGAGACTCACTAACACGGAAGAGGCAAATCTGACTCCTAAATGTCCCCAACTGGATAATACCTTACCTTCCACCTGTACAGGGTCTCAGCTGCGGGCTCTGTTCACCAGCAGCCTGAAAGGTCTGTCCCCTACACGCATGTGGCGATTTCGGAGCTTAAGCAGTACAGGGCCACAGAGGGACACTGCCATCATTATTTCATTGGAATTCCTCAAATTTGGTTCACAAATACTTGTTTGGTCCATTTTCTTTGGGTTGAAGAAACAAAGATTGAAGTGGGAATTGTGTAAATCAATTTTCAACCAGCCTACGCTGTGAGCCCTTTATGTGTGGTTAGAAGCCCCTCCAGCTCCCAAGTGCTGGAAAAAAGAGCAAAGCCTCGCTAGTTATCAAGTTGTCCTTCCTTTGTCAGAAGGGAGGGTTGAGCAGCCATGGAAATGGATTTGGAAAAGAAACACTTAGGGAGAAAAACAAACTCTTTAAATCTTTAGAGAACAACCAGAATGATCACAGAAAAGCGGGTGGAAGCAGTTCTTTCAAAACCAAAACAGCCACGCACTGCACGCCAACTGCGCTAAATGCCCGGATGCTGCGGCAAAGGAGCGTTGTCCCTGCTTTTGAGGAGCCGCAAGCTATCAACATTTGCCCTGTTCCTTTTCATCTGTAAATTCTTTTCTTACCCTGCAACTGGGAACCTGCTTATTCTTCTGTATTTTATTTTTTATTTTTTAGATTTATTTATTTATTTTAGAGAGGAGAGAGAGAGTGAGCAAGTGGGGGAGGGGGGACAGAGGGAGAGACTCTTCAAGCAGACACCCTGCTCAGCGTGAGCCCCACGCGGGGCTCCATCGCACGACCCTGAGATCATGACCTGAGCTAACCCTGAGATCAGGAAACCAAGAAACGGGAGAGCCGAAACCAAGAGTTGTTCTCTCCACTGAGTGAGTCACCCAGGTGCCCCCTTCTGTATTTTCTTATTTCCATTTCAAGCTATAGAGGTTTCTTAGGAAATTGCATCATTCATTAATAAAAGTCTTGGGAGAAAATCCTAGAACTGCAAACAGACAGGAGAGTTTCCTAGCTCAGTGGTTTTCAATAGAGCCCACCCTCTTCAACAACATGTGTGCATGCATTCTCAACGGTGAGTTGGGTGTGTCGGGCTGCTGTAGGGAAAAAATATGCTCAGTGTCACGTGAAAAGCCCCAGGAGTTGGCTGGCAAATAGTTTCCCTATAGCTTCCTCAGTGGTTATGTAAAGTGAACAGTAGATCCAGCAAAACCTGTTGCACAAGGCTGCGCGGTGACATTATATCCAGGCCATGGGTTGGCGAGGCGAAGCCATGGATTCTATCTGGGCTGTGGTTCTCCAGATCTCACCCCTCACCACCCAGGACCAGCTGTGGTCCTTAGTGAGGATGAGGCTCACAGCCTGGGAGAAAACGGAGAGATCGTGAAATCCAGCACCTTTATTTTAAAGATAAAAGTTCAGTCCTGTGTGATTGGGCCAGCGGTCCCCTGAATCTGAATTGTCCATTTACTCATCATTCATTTATTCACAAAAAAAATAGTACCGAGCAACCCCTTTCAGTTTCTGAAAGTTCAGTTTCTCCAAAGAAGCAAATCACCAAGCTAGTCTTCAGTGAATTTAAATCTACTGGTCACAGCTGATGTTTGCTTTTGTAGTTAATAAAAGTTCTGAGGTTAATAGCTTTTAAATGACTTTTCCTGCCATGTTGGTGTACTAACGCCAGATGGTGAAAGATAGTCCTGTGGGCATTTGCTCTAAGCTGATGAGAGCGTGGGGGAGGCCAAGAGGACGTAGACTCGGGGGTGCTAGGCTGCGACCTTCCTTGGATGGTATTATGGGTGAAGAACAGGTGTTGGTGGGGGCCGCGTGATGACTATTGACCTGCTGAGTTTGAGATACCTCTAAGCCATTGAAAATAATTTTTCCCTAGTTTTAGAAAGAGGAGTCTGAAGGGTGGGGGCACACTTGGAAGCCATTGGCAGGCAGGTGGTAATTGTAGCTTTGAAAGCTGGCAGCCCTCCTTCCTACCATCCTTCAAGCTGAGAAGAATTTTCAAGCTTTTTACACCAAAAATGAATTTCTCAAAGAAGCTGCTTTGCTGTGCCCTACAGCAATAAAATCCTGCCACTCACCCTTCTCTTTGTGAGATTTTCTGACATCTCTTCAGGTCATCTTCCTGGCCTCTGTTCTCTGGGGTTCTAAGCCACACATATTCAGGGCTATCCAGCCTAGGAGAGGTGGTAAATCCCATGTTAAATGTCCTATCGGGGCTTGCAGATCTTCTCTTTCCTTTCTTTAGGAGTGAGGCTAAAGCTTCCTCCATTCTGTCTTTTATTTTATATCATTATGAGGTGCCTGCTAGGTCATTGCTGGGTTCCTTCGTTGATTTCCTTTACCGGTCAGAGCCAGTGGTTGTCAAGGAAATGTTCTATGACCGAGTGTAATGTGTCCACGACCCTTCAAACAAAAGAGAAAATTAGTTGGGCTTATTATTTAATTTCCTGTAAGGTCGATGGGTACAGCTCCCTCTGACATTCTCTGTACCTTTCCACTCTCTGACATACAGTAAGGATCATTTTTACTGTGATTCTGAAATTTCTTTTTTTACATGTGTGTGGAGTCAGGAACTAGTTACGCTTTTTGTTTTTAAGGAATTGAGTTTATGGCAAATTTAAATAATGAGGATTAATTAAAAAGACACACAAAGCAATCGGGAAGACAGAGATCCCATAGTGGTCTGTTAGGGCCACCGTAATAAAGAGCACAGACTGGGGGGCTTACACCACAGAAATGTATTTTCTCGCACTTCTGGAGAAGTCCAAGACCAAGGTGCCTGCAGGGTTGATTTCCGGCGAGACCTCTCCTCCAGGCTGGCATCTGGCTGCCTTCTTGCTGTGTCTTCACGTGGACTTTCCTCTGTGCACCCTCTCGGTACCCCTTCCTTTTCTTATAAGGACACCAGTCAATGGATTAGGACCCCACCCTTATGACCTCATTTTAACTTAATTACCTCTAACTAGACCCTGTCTCCTATCCAGTCACATTCTGCAGTACGGGGGGTTAAGATTTCACATAAATTTGAGGGGGAAACACTTCAGCTTAGAGAAGCCCCGTCAGGAATCCCTCAGGAGGTGCTTTACCATCAGGCCTCATAAAAGCTGTACCTGGAACCAAGCTGGTTTTAGGGATTTCAGAAGTACCTAAAGTTCAGGAAAAAACCCCGAAAAGTAAAACCAATGAATCACTGAAGTAGTTATTAGTATAAGTTTATTGCGTATGGACCCAAAAAGACGTTTGCAGACCGGGAGCACTCAAACCAAAATATGGAATGAGGATTGTTGATATATTGTGAGCAAGCAGCTTATCCAGTGTGAAGGCAGAGACTGTTCTTGATAGTGATTGGTTACAACATTAGAATTTTCATAAATGAAAGGGAATTGGTTAGTGGTTATTTCATATCAATTTTAGGGAACTATTCAAGTTTCGCTAGGGGCACCTGGGAGGCTCAGTAGGTTAAGCGACTGACTCTTGGTTTTGGCTCAGATCATGATCTAGGGGTCATGAGATCAAGCCCTGCATTGGGCTCCACGCTCAGCAGGGAATCTGCTTGAGATTCTCTCTCTCTCTCTCTCATCTGCTTGAGATTCTTTCTCTCCTTCTCCCTCTGACCCTCCCCTTCCTCGCTTACTCTCTCTCTCTAAAATAAATAAATAAAATCTTCAAGTTTTGCTAAGGACTTTTCAGAGGTATATGCAAAAAGAGACCCAGGTCAAGCTAGCCTGGCTTGTCTCACAAAACAAGGTAAATTAAGTGTTGCTGACTAAACTGGCTTTGTCTGCTCAGCAAATTTTCAAGTCTGGTTTCCATTTGTGTTTGGTTTTAACAGAAGCAAGAGTTCACAATCTTCTCTGATAGCCAGGGAGGGCCAGGTTATGCTGTGGTAATAAACATCCTTCGAAACCTCTGTTGGCCTAAAACAACAGAGGTGTATTTCTTGTTTACATGACTGGTTTCTCACTGGCCAGCGTTCAGAACGCTCTATTCATCATGATTACTCAGGACTCTGGGCTTATAGAGCGGGCCCCATATTGAGCATTGCTGGGCACTGTGCCAGAGGGCAAAAGATTTATGGAAACTCATCTCAGCAAGCAAGTACCCCATCTCTTAAATGATATATATTACTCCTTGAAACTCGTTCAAACTCAAAACTTGACCAGGCCTAGTCACATGGTGGAGCTGGAAATGCAATCCTACCAGGTGCCTAAAAGGAAAAGAAATATGTGCCAAATGGCGCTCATAACTATCACATCGCCATTCCAGAGCCCCGCCATGGATGCAACATGGGTCCGTTGCTAAGAATCTGCTGCTTTTTATAGATCTTTCCAGTTTCACTCCAACTAGGGTCGATATAATCTACTCAATTATCTTTTCCCCCACTCCTCAGTGTTTATTATATACTTTTCAGCCCTCATAACCCGTACTTCTTTGTGGCCTTTTATCATCTCTTAATCGGTCTCATGGTATTTATTCGTCTATACCTTGTCAGGTCTTCCTCTACTTCTCAGGAAATATGGTTGCTGTAGATCATAACTCGGCAGAGGGTTTCACTGGCAGTCCCCAGTCTATGGACAGGCTTCTCAAGAATCTGTCTACTCCTGTTCTTGAATGGGAAGTGTTGGTTGAAAGCCACATGAGGCTACCCCTTCCTTAGATTCAATGTCATAGAAATTACCCTTACGAGGAGCCATAGAATGGTGGGGAGTACGGCTATGATGTCCAGGAGGGTTCGTAGTCGCAAAATATCTGGTAACTTATCATTAAGTCCTCAGCCATGATTGTCAGAGGAATCCAGGAGATTTAAAATTATGGAAACAAATAGCTTTCTCACTCTTAAGGATGGTTAAAAGTCAGTACATTTAATGGACCTACATGGTTATAAGATTTCTTTATTTTATGTGAAGTGGTATAATGTTAGCACAAAGTGTCCTGTAGAAAGTTGAGAAGTTTATATTGTAGAGTACCGGTGAACATAATGCAAAGAGGTATGGACAATAATAAAATTAAAATAGAATTCTGAAAAGTATTCAAATAATCAAACTGAGTTCAGGAAAATTAAAGAAAAAAAACCAGGAAGAAAAGAGAAAATAAGTAATAAAGTGGTAGATTTAAATCTAGCCATAACAATGTCAATGCAAATTGAACAAACCTTTTAGAACCTCTAAAAGAAAGAAAAAGAGTTTTATTCAAGCGCAAGTTAGGACAGCTGCCCGGGAAACATGCTCTTCACAGGGAAGAAAGTGCTTCAGAGAATGAACCATTTTTACAGGCTTATGTACTTTTTTAAATATTGTAAAACCTCAAAAGATTATAGACCAGCATATAGTTAGGAAGCACAAGTTTTATCATAAAGGAATGCAGGGAGCAAGAACATTGATTGATCTCTAAAGGACAAGATGGTTTTCCTTTAAGCTACTCATTCACAAAGCAGATGTACAGTGCATGCATGGAGGGCCATAAATCAGGCTTTTGGTTGGAACAAAGTTTATTTACAGTTGTGCTAAGAAAAAAATCTAAAATAGCTTCCCTTGTATATCAGGCCTTTAGAGAGTTTTTCTCTCATCATGATAATTACATTAAATGTTAATGGACCAATGCTCTAGTTGAAAACTGAGATTACCAGAACTGATTATAAAATGAGATTCAAATATATTGTTTATAAGAAACACAGTATAATTATAAAGATGAAAATAAATTGAAAATAGGTGAATGCAAAAAGATACACCAGACAAATGGTAAGCATAAGAATGCTGGTGTGGCTATATTAATATCATTTAAAATATAAATGGCAAGGACTCATTGCTTTCCAACTCACATTGTGAGGCCAACTTTACCCTAACACCAAAACCAGGTGGACATAATGCAAAGAAAAAAAACTACAGACCAATATCCAGCAAGAATATAAACCAAAAATACTTAAGTAAAATATTAGCAAATCAAGCTCAGCAATATGTAACAAGAATAATAAATCATGACCGCAAAATGTACATCCCAGAAATGCAAGTTCAACATTGGAAAAAAATCTATCAATGTAATTCGCACTATAAATAGAATTAATGGCTGTATCAATAAATGCAGAAAATCATTTGACAAAATTCAGTGCCCATTTATGATAAGAAACTCCTAGCAAGGTAAGAAGTGTAAATAACTTCTTCAGCCTGACAAAGGATATTTATGAATAACCAGAGCTAACATCATACTTAAGGGTATCACTCTCAACACTTCTATTTATTAGGCAAGAAATAAGAAAGCATTAAGACAAAATCACTAAGGAAGTAGTGTGTTTGTCTCTGTTTATGGAAGACATGCTGGTTTTTGTAGAATATCTTGAAGACAAAAGAGCTACTAGAATTAAAAAGTAAATTTGGCAAGGTCACAGGACATATAGCTAATGTACAAAAATCAACAGCACTTTAATATAGTAGTGGCAAATTACTTTAAATACTAGTAGCAAAAGAAAATTTCAAAATTCCATTTATAAGTACTGTCAAAATGGAAATTCTTAGAAGTTCAACATAGATGTGCAAGGACTTTTCACTGAATATTATAGATAATTGCTGACATGAATTAGAAGACCTAAATAATATCATATTTGTTAATGAAAGATTCCATATTACTGGGGAAGACAGCTTTTTTTAATTGATCTGTAGATTCAGTAAAATCCCAACCAAATCCCAGAATTTTTTTCATAGAAATGGATGAGCTGATCTTAAAATCTGATTGGAAGTTTAAATAACATTAAATGCTTTAAGCAATTTTTCAAAAAAAAGTACAAAGATAGAAGACTTATTTGAAGACGTACTATAATGCCACAATAATAATAAAGCAATAATATCACAATATTGATCAAACAATAGAAATGACATCATGAAGGAAAAATAGAAAGTCTAGAAATAGGCTTGCACATATACAGCAATTGATTTTTAGCAAAGGAACCAATGAAAAGGAAGACATTGCACTGAAATAACTATGGGTATCCATGTGGAAAAATATGAGAATTACCCTGTACCTCACACCAAATGCAAAAATTAGCACAAGCGGTGTCATAGAATAAACGTAAAAGCTAAAATTACAAGTCTCCTGGAAGAAAAAAACAATTTTTCATGACCTTGGACTGGGCAAAGGCAAAGAACTCACAAAAAAACAAAAGGCAAAGCATAATAAGTTGGATTTTATCAAAAGAAAAAATTTTGTTCTTTGAAATACACAAGTTAACAAAAAAGTAAGCCACAGAATGGGAGAAAATATTTGTCATGCATATTATCTCAGAAAAGACTTACATCCAGAATAAAGAATTTTATAACTCAATAATAAGAATATAAATAACTCAAAAATGAGTAAAAGATTTGAAAAGATACATTATAAAACATGATATTCAAGTGGTCAATAAACAAATGAAAATTTGTTCAACATCTTTTATAATCAGGAAAATGAAAATTAAAATCACAATGAAATACCACTACACACTCATTAGAGTGGTTAGAATTTAAAAAACTGATAGTATCAAGTGTCAACAAGGATACAGAACTGGAAATCTCATACATTTCTGGTAGAAATGGAAAATGATTCAGTGACTTTGGAAAACAATTTGGCAGTAGCTGTAGACTGAATATTCATGTCCCTCCCAAATTCATATGTTGAAACCTAATCCCCAATTGGATAGTATTAGGAGATGGGGCCTTTGGAAAATGATAAGGTCATGAGATTGGAGTCCTCGTGAATGGGGTTTATGCCCTTACAAAAGAAACGCCAGAGAGCTAACTTGCCCTTTCAGGCGTATGAGGACACAGTGAGGAAATAGCTGTGTAAGCACTAGGAAATGGGCTCTTGCTAGACACCAGGGCCTTGATCTTGGACTCAACAACTTCTAGAACTGTGAGAAATAAATTTCAGTTTTTTATAAGCCACCCAGTCTACGATATTCTCTTATAGCAGCCCATGGGGACTAGACAGCAATTTCTTAACATGGTAACTTGTATGTACCACACTACCTAGTCATTCCTCTCTGAGGTATATATCCAAGAGAGAGATGAAAGCAGAGGCCTACACAAAAGACTTGTATATAAATGTTCACAGCAGCAATATCCCGATAGTAGAAACTGGGTGGTGGAGGAAACAGGAAACAAATGTCCTTCAACAGGTGAATGGATGAACAAAATGTCTTATAAGCATATAATGGAATACTTCTCAGTATTAAAAAGGAATGAGCCATTGATACCTGTACAACATGGGTAACTCCCCAAAACCTGATGCTGAGTTAAAGAAGCCAGACCCACAAGAGTCCATACTTTATTATTCAATTTATATCAAATACCAATTCATTTAGGGATGCCTGGGTGGCTTAGTCGGTTAAATGTCCGACTATTGATTTCATCTCGGGTCATGATCTCAGAGACATGAGATGGAGCCCTGTCAAGTTCTGCACTGGCCTTGGAGCCTGCTTAAGATTATCTTTCTCCTTTTCTCTCTGCCCCTCCTGCCCCCCCCAAATAAGCAAACAAACAAAAATTAATCAACAGTGGCAATAACAGATCAGTGGTTTCCTGGGGTCAGAATTAGAGGGAGGGGAGGATTTTAAAAGAGTAATAAAGAACCTTTCTAGATTCACGGAATTGTCGGGTCTTGACCGTGATGGTGATTTTATAGGTATATACAATGGTCAGAATTCATTCGTATCATATGCAAATTACTCCTCAATAAATTTGACAAAGAAAAAAAATACCAGCACATTTGAAATCAACCCTCCACCTCTGTCAAAGCCTTGGTGGGTGAGCTGGCGTCTTTAGCCATTATTTTGTGTATTGAAAGTGTTTTGCAAACTTTTGCAGTAGTTTCTGTTAAGGGGTTGCCATTATTATGATCTCGGGAGGTTTCATGAACTTCTTAAAGGTCACATAACGGGACCATTTCCTGAGCCCCCTTCTCTGACCTGTTTTGTTTTACATCATTTGTGACACATCCAATGTGTGGCTGTGTTTCCCTACACCAGCCAGTTCTCCAACTTTCCAGACACCAATGTAGTGTTCTACAGTTTAATTCAATTCTGACACCAATTCCGAATTAACACAGGCCCCACAGATGAAGGGCTCAGTCCCATAAAACTGCCCCTACTTCAGACATCCATTGCAAGTCTGGGTCCCCCATACTGACTGGCTGTTCCCACAACCCTCTCCTTAGGTTTGATAATTTGCTAGAATAGCTCATAGAACTCAGGAAAGCACTTGCCTTCAGTTACCAGTCAATGATAATGGATGCAACTCAGAAAGACCCAAATGAAAGAGAGGCTTAGGGCAAGGTACGGGAGGAGGGGTGCAGAGCTTCCGTGTCCTCTCCAGGCATGCCACCCTCCCGGCACTAACGTGGATGCTTTCTGACCCTGGTAGGGTTTTTCTGGAGGCTCCATTACATAGGCTTGATTGATTAAATCACTGGCCACTGGTTGTTGAACTCAATCTCTAGCCCCTCTCCTCCCCCCGCAGGTCACAGGGTGGGGATGAAACTTACAACCTTTTAATTACTTGGTGGGTTCTTCTGGCAACCAGCCCACCTCCAGAAGCTCTCTGCACTCAGGCAAGAGTTTCCTCATTGGCAGAAACTCAGCCCCGGTTGAAAATGGTCCATTATGAATAACAAAGAATGCTCCTCTCACTCAGGAAAGGCAAGGTTTTTAGGATCTCTGTGCAAGGAACTGGGGACAAAGACAATAAATACATCTTTCTTGTTATATCACAATATTGCACCTCTGCCCTGAGCGAAAAGGGTCAATCTAATTTTGTTTCCATGAATGCATGTTGGAGATTTAGCATTGGCTGAGATTTCCCCTCCAATATGTGAAAAAAAAAAAAAAAACCCACATGATTGTGATTGAAATGAGTCCAAAGAAAATCTTTTACAACTCTAATGACATCCAGAGCCATGTAATTTGAAAGAAAAGAATTGTTTTTCATGTAGTCATATGGACTGTGTCTTTAAACGTAGTCTTCTTCAATTATATGTAGTACTCTAGCTTCTCAAACTAGCATGGCCTCTTGCTGAGGTGCGTACTGGTGTCCAGGGACAGGCTGGCTCAGCTGATTTTCCCAGGCCCTGGGAACAGACCGGGCAGCTCCCTATACCCTGGAGAGCTTTGCAGAGGAGTTTTCGTTTGTGGCAACAACATGCAAATCTTTGAGTCTCAATCATATTCCCTGTGCTTCCTCTGGATTTGAGAGTCAAATAAACTCCCAGGTCCCACTAACGCTCATTCAAATATGCCTTTTTGGGGCCTTGGGGAATGTCTGGGTCCTCATCTTGGCTTCACTCCTTGGAATATGAGCACATCTGCAAAGGGGCAACATGCAAGGCTTCTGGGATCTGTATGTAGGTTGCTCCAAGTTCAGGCAGAAGGTAAAATGGGACTAAATAAACTCACCGAGTTGGGGTACAACCACGAAGCTTCTTTTACGTTCATTTTGAAACGTTATGTCACCATTTCCTTTCAAACACTCAGCCAAGATTTTTCTTGGAACCTGGCTTCACTTTGCTTAAACAAAAGAGACCAATAGTATAACAGTTTTGTAAAATATGCTTGGTACACAAACAAACAGGTCGATAGATATTGGCCAGGTCAGGCATGTGCCAGACATTCAAAGGGCATTTAGATGCACAAAAGATGGATAGGGGAAACTCCTGTGAGAGAAAATGGGGAGGGAGCGTGGAGAAACGGGGAGCCTCAGACCACCGTGCAGAGTGATCCCAGGTGAGGGAGCTGGGCCGAGGGGAAACTGGATGGGACTGTCTGACCGCGTTTCTGAGAGAGCTTATCCAGCCCAGCGGGAGTCTTCAGGCTAAGAACACCCATCAGAGGAGTCCTGCACCGTCCAAGATTGGGCCTGACTTAGGGACCTGCCACACCAGGTCCCTGGCTGAGGACAGCGATGGGAATCAAGGTGAAGCAGCCAGCTGCTCAGTTTCATTCCCTGTGGTTGGAGACCTGAGGGGTCCTGACTGCCACAGGTGGGGAGGCAGATGAGAGATGCCAGGCAGACAGATAGATGACAGATGGGTGATGGATGGATGGATAGATAGATAGATAGACAGACAAGCAGGATTAGGAAGGATATACATATGTGCGTGTGTTTATACTATTTACATATGTATTTATAAATATATATACATGTATAGCATCTATATGTAATATTTAGAGTGGCTTTCTCTGGGAGGGACTGGGAGACAATCGTGGGGATTTTCCTTTGTGCTTTTATATTTTCTAAAATTTCTGTGCATCAGTATGTGTATTCTTAAGCAAATCTGGTGTGAAATTTCAGCAAGTCTCTCCCTGTCTCTTTTTAAACAATCCCTTTCCTAATTGCACAATTGTACAGTGCTCATGATGGAAGAGTGTGTGTGTTTTGACTTGAGCTAATTTGCATGAAGCTTTTAGCTGCTGCTTCTTTTTTTTAAGAGAGAGAGAGAGAGCACGAGCAGGGTGGGGGGTGTTATAGGGAGGGGAGAAGCAGATGCCCCACCGAGTGGGGAGCTTGACATAGGGCCCAATCCCCGGACCCTGAGATCATGATCTGAGTTGAAATCAAGTGTTGGCTGCTTAACCAACTGAGCCACCCAGGCGTCCCTTTTTGCTTCTTCTTATTTACCTTCTCCAGCTTCTTCTCCTTCTCCCAGAAGATGTACTAGAAATATCTCTTTAGGGGAGGAAGCAAGCCTGTTTATTATATTCTGTCCATATCCCCTTATCTAACCAAGCTTGTTGGTTACTGGCCACTAATCACATTAAAAAGCAGGAACTAATCCAGACACTGAAAACATGTGTCCTAGGCTCTCTGAAGAAATAAAATGGATCCATTTGGAGGAAAGCCACAGATTAGGACTTTATGAAATTCAAAATTAAGTTGTGACCTGAGCAATGTACAACAAAAATCTGCTAGTCTATAATACAAGTTAATTCCATTGTAAGGTCATTTTGGTTACAGAAGCTGTACTGAATTGAATAGTGCCCCCCCCCAAAAAAAAACTCATGCCCACCCAGAACCTCAGGATGTGATCTTATTTGGAAATAGTTCTTTGCAGATACAATTAATGTTTGGAAGAGCTCACACTGGATTGAGGTCGATCCTAGTCCAATGGCTAATATCCTTGTAAGAAGGCAATGTGAAGACACAGAGGAGGGGACACACAGGGACGGCCATATGTGGACAATGGCAGAGACAGCAGTGATATGTCCACAAGTCAATGAACACCTAGGTTTGCCAACAAACACCAGAAACCAAGAGGCAGCAAAGAGCGGTCCTCTCCTGGAGACTTCAAAAGAGTGTGGCCCTCTCGGCACCTTGATTACTACTTCTAGCCTCCAGGACAGTGAGAGAGAATAAATTTCTGTTGATTTAAGCCATCCAAGTTTGGGATATTTTGTTATAGCAGATGTAGGAAACTCATACAGAGGGCAATGTGACAAAACTGCACTGGGGAGGGGAGGCTCATTGGACCTGTGAGCAGAGGGGCTACTGGACGGCCTCCTCATGTCTCCTCTCTCCATTCAACAAAGTTTGTTAGTGATATAAGCATCCTACAAGAGGAGTGGTGATAACCAAGCTACTTTGAGGACTGACCATTCTGCCGACTCATATTTCAAAGCCAAAAGCCATTCTGTACTGGATAAGATTTTTTTTTTTCCTTGAAATTCTCTTTACTAAAGGTATTATCATTCCCAAGGCTAGAGGATGGAGAGACTGAAGTTTCCATTTAAAGGTAAGTGCTCACAGCTGTGAGGGCCATGCAGGAACAGGAAACCACACAACACATTGTCATTTCCGTAACATCATGGCAATATAAAAGAGTCAAAAAAAAAAGGTCCAAAAGGACCTTTAAGGGAAAATTAAATGGAACAAAATTGGAGGCTGTAAAATGGCCTACTGTGAATGCATGAGAATTCCTTGTACACAGAGGTAGCATCATATTTTAAGACCCATTATTAGGGAAACCCAAAAACAACAAATGACTTTCAGCTTTTCACTAACAAATTCCCAGGAAAACAGAAACATTTGTGGGGTTTTTGTCCCATTTATTGTTATCTTTTGAGTTGAATTTTTTGTTTAACTTTCCTTCTTCATAAGTTAGTATATGAAGACTAATTTGTGAAAGTCACCACTCTTGCAATATCTTGTAGCAAAACCCTAATATATTTCTTCCGAGAAAGAGAGAGAGAACACGTGTGTACAGTGGGAGGGAGGGGAAGGGGAGGGAGAGAGAGAGAGAGAGAATTTTAAGCAGGCTCTACACCCAGCGCCGAGCGGGACTAAGAGCCTGACTTGGGGCTGGATCTTTAGACCCTGAGATCAAGACCTGAGCCCAAATCAAGAGTTGGATGCTTAACTGACAGAGCCAGGTGCCCCTGAACAGAACTACTGGCTGCTTTGTGTACACACTGTCCCCTTGGCTGTGATCTTCAATCTGCCATTCCTTCCCCAGCCTTTTCCCAGTCCTGGCCCCTCCAGGTCTGCTCGGTGCAGGGCCTCTGCTGACCCTCCTCCCGCCATGACATCACCTTTATGATAAAAGTGTGTTGCTTTCTGACAGAGATGGTCAACGAAGAAGCCTAGGCTGGCTTCTTGTTACATTCACAATCATAAACCATCAAGGTACATTTAAAACAAAGCCCCACTTCATCTCATTTGCATTTTTTTCCTAAGGAGTGCCTCACATTTGTTTGAGAGGGGTTGTTCTCCAGAAACAGAACAAGCAGCTGGTCTATGGCAATGAGTATCTCTGTTCATGGATGCCCTAGGGTCACCAGGCAAACTGTTAACACACTTTGCTATCCATTTCTTTGTGGAGATCAAAAATCTCATCCAGGGACTCTTGGTGGCTCAGTTGGTTAAGCATGTGCCTTTGGCTCAGGTCATGATCCCAGGGTCCTTGGATCAAGTCCCACATCGGCTCCTTGCTCAGCAGAGAGCCTGCTTTCTTCCTCTGCCTGCCGCTCCCCCTGCTTGTGCTCTTTCTCTCACACTCTCATGCTCTGACAAATAAAATCTGAAAAAAAAAGAAAAGAAAGTACATGTTTCAAAAAAAAATCTTTTTTTTTTAGCTAAAAAGAAAATCTTATCCAGCTTTACACAAGGGTATATGTCAATTATATCTCAATAAAGCTGGAAGGACAAAGAAAAAAATTTAGGTGATATGGGATTTGCAACAGGTTTTAAATTTCAGTTGGTATATCTGAAAACATTTTCAGCAGAATTTTTTAAAAGTTTGTGGCGTGTAGACAGAATTCTTCTTGAGTCCAACAGTTAACATGTAATTTCTCCTACTTTTATATTTAAGTCTAGTTCTGGAGATGAGAGGTAGGGGCTGGGGCAGAAGCCAGTGACACCTGGGGCAGGATGGTCCTTAGGCCCATATCATGTCCTTCCCTGGGAGTCTATAAAATGCACCTTTGTATTATATCTCTGAAGAATTAGTTGGTGTTCTTTTTTCCTGAGAATTTAAATATTCCATTCTTTCAAGTTTTACATATTGAGCTGGTTACCATTATAACTATGGGCAATCCACAGAACAGCAAACAACTTGCTTATACTGCAACCAATACTTAAATACTGTACTCTGGGTGCTGGCCCCCCTTCCGCAGCCCTCCCACACCAAGCAGAGTGCACCTAACCTGGCCACGTGTAGAGAACGTCTTTCTTACAATGATCCTCCGATCTTCTATGTAAGGGCACCCTGAAGAACACAGGTGACACTGTCTCTGTAGGGAAAGATAAATTGGGGCTGGAAAAGTCAGAGTCACACAGGAGGCTCAGGCCTGGGCAAGTCTTGCAGGTGGCAGAGTGGGAGATCATTCCAGAAGTAAGGCAAGAGCAGAGTGTGAACCGGGGAAATGAATGGGATAGAGACCTAACTATTCCGGAGGGTCCGTCCACTCCTGTGGCTCCACACGCAGCAGGTAATCATTGACCTTATTTCCTTGAGTTTTAGCTTCTGCTCCTGCTCTGATTTTTCTCCCCCATTTTTCTTAGTACAGCCAAAGGCCAACAGGTATATGCTGTGGTTTATCAGGACTCTTCAGGGCCTGATATTCTCAAAGGTCTTCAATTTCTGCAGAGATCTTACTTTACCTGTTTTGTGTGTCTCATTAACTGTGTGGCAGCTGCCACTTTTGAGAAGTTCAGTCTAAATTCTGGGCTGTCGAGCACATGAAGTAGTGATCCCTAGATCACTGTAATTTTTTTTTTTAAGATTTTATTTATTTATTTGCAGGGGGGAGAGCACCAGTGGGGGAAGGAGCAGAGGGAGATGGACAAGCAAACTCCATGATGAGTGAGGCTTGACCGAGGACCCTGAGATCATGACTTGAGCCAAAATCAAGAGTCTGAGGCTTAACTGAAAGAGCCATGCAGGTTGAACTGAGTAGAGAAATAGCAGGAAAATTGGGAATGTGTGTCGCCTGGGCTTGAGTGGTTTGGAGGATTCAATGAGATGACATACATGCAAACTGTAGCAGGTGGGGTCCAACTGAGGAGAGAAACCACACAGTAGGTTAAACAGAGAAATTTTAATATCAAAATGATGAACTATAACAAGGACTAGCTGTAAGAAATGAGAACTCTTCCTGGTACCCCTAGGCTGAAGGATGCCCCCCCAAAGGACAAACTTGAAAGG
This sequence comes from Ailuropoda melanoleuca, assembly GCF_002007445.2. Lineage (NCBI taxonomy): Eukaryota > Metazoa > Chordata > Mammalia > Carnivora > Ursidae > Ailuropoda > Ailuropoda melanoleuca. The sequence goes on along the minus strand of NC_048221.1, from coordinate 64,485,557 downwards.
GGTTCAGATCTCCCTGGAGGTGTGGATGGACCACTGAGCAGCAGAGAAGCTGTGTGGTTTAGCCGGAGGAGCTGGTCTGGAGCTGCTCGGCAAACAACAGGCCACCCTCAGGAAGGCAGGCGGGGAGAGGGCATCAGTAGTTGGGGGCACCCGGTGTGCAGTGGGAGCCTGGGCTCAAGAGAGGGCACAGGGCCGTCCGAGGAGCAGGCTGCCTGGACAGGGGAGAGAGGGTTTACACACGGTGGGCTGCTCAGGGAGACCCCTGACGACAGGCGTGCTGCATGAGGGTACGCCAGGGCTTCTTTATTCCATGTCATGTGGTCCACGCACAAGTTATCTGCTGCTGAAGCTGTAAGGTTACAGACCGACCGCTTCCAGGACCTGCAGCGCCGTCCTAGGACCTACCAGAAGTCCTCCCAGTCACCTGACTGAATCTTCCCCTCCCACCGGAAGTTGCTGTAAAGCTCCTTCCTCCTGCAGTGTCCGTTCAGCGCCCTCTGCTGAGAGAGCTGTAACATGCGGCTCCCTTGAAAGAAAAATTCAATTCGGCTGAGGGAATTCCGTTGTTTATTACAGGGCCTATGCTGAAAGGTACACTCGGAGCTGGGAGGAAATAAGTTGATCACTGACACAGAGAGCTTTGCGAAGAGACTGGCACAGAGTGAGTGCTCAGTGATTGAAAGCTGTATTAGACTCTTAACCCAGCGTAATCGAATAAAAGTAGATTATTTAGAATACATTAAAAAGTTAGGTATTAGCTGTGTTAATATTTATGGTGGTGTAACTGACTTTTGTGTATTATTCAGCTAGACACAAAGTAAGGAATCTGTGTGTCAAATTTTTTCATTTCTAATTCATGTTTTCTTTTCTTTCATTTTCTTTTTGTCTAGGTCTTATACAATATATTAATTGCCTTCACAAAGATGCATAAATTTGAAGACATAGAACCTGTCGACATTTTGGCTGGATGTGCCCGATTCATTATTGTGGGGGTTGGGGGAGTATTTTTCGGCGTCATTTTTGGGTTCATTTCTGCGTTTATCACACGTTTCACTCAGAATATCTCTGCGATCGAACCACTCATCGTCTTCATGTTCAGCTATCTGTCTTACTTAGCTGCGGAGACACTCTACCTCTCTGGCATCCTGGCGTGAGTACAAACCAGGGACCAATAAAAGAGACCATAAAAGGACCATAGCAATAAAAGAGAATGCAGGACCACATGGTGTGGACTGGCATCTGCAAAAGGCAGAACTTCTGACACTAATCCACAAAGGTGTTGCTGGATTCAGGTTTTTTAAACTTTTGTAAAATCCCATTTGGGTCCTTTGCCAAACAAATGTTCTCCCCAGCCTTTGTATTTGCTCTTCTCCTGAAAGGCCTTAGCAGAGCAGAGCAATTATAAGGTCAATTTAAAAGGCTCAGAAGAGTTGATGCAGAGAAGAGCTAGAAGTTCAAGGTTAAAGTCTCATTTCAATAGCTTTTTTTTTTTTCCTTGAGAAATTCATTGTTTTAAAGGTAAAGGGCAGCATGCCATGAAGGACTGCCATTCCTGAGCTCTGGCTTCTGCTATTTCCCTTAAATCACATCACGGCTCCGGGACTTAGAAGTGTGGAATGAAACTAGGTAGTTGGGATAAGACCAGAAGTCCAGATTTCTTTTTCGTAAAGAAAATATTTGTAAATGTTTATCCTTCTATAGATCTTGGAATGAGGCTTCTTAACTTGGCTTGCTACATCTGGTCATGTTGTTTTCTCTATGGCATTATCCTCATACCCAGCTACTCAGGCAGAAATATTTAATTTTATTATATAGAAATACCCATTTTAATTAAATATAATAGTATAAAATCTAGATACTTATTATTATCCTCCCCTTAAAAGGAATCTAAATTACCTAGACAAGACAAAGTTTTTTCTCTTCCCCTGCTCCCCCACTGCCCCTCCCCCCACCCCCAGACTTGCTAGTGGCTCTAGAGCAAAAACATTTTAAATGAAAAATTTCCTCATTAAATTGTTGTAAGAAACATTGCTCAGGTGGAGGAAATGAGAGCCTCACTGGATTATTCTTTCCAGAAACAGTTCTGCTTTGCGTTTGTGCATGGTTGATACCGTTTTCTTGTGAGAAAGCCATGCCATGCCCACCTTCCCCAGCACACTTAATTTGAGCAAACCCTTTGGGGAGGGAGAACGGAAAGAAAGAAAACCTGTGGGGAAAAGGAAAGGGGAATGGAGAAGATGTTCTGTCTGGATAAAAACAGGATGTGTGTATCTGTGGCCTCACCAGTAGGGAGTTTGTCATGGAGGGGCAAAATCTTGTGCTTCTCCTGAGACTGTTCTTTCTGCAGAATCACGGCCTGTGCAGTAACAATGAAAAAGTATGTGGAGGAAAATGTGTCCCAGACATCCTACACGACCATCAAGTATTTCATGAAGATGCTGAGCAGCGTCAGTGAGACCTTGATCTTCATCTTCATGGGCGTGTCCACCATTGGGAAGAACCACGAGTGGAACTGGGCCTTCATCTGTTTCACCGTGGTCTTCTGCCAGATCTGGAGAGCCATTAGTAAGAGACAGCAGGACCCAAGGAGGCTCCCGCCTGCTGCTTTAAAAGATTTTTCTTATCCCTTTCTGCAACATCATAGCCTAAATAGTGAGGTGACGCTAACTGGTTTTACTGGTTGGGGGAGTATAGGCACCTTGTAGTGACTAGGAATGTGGTCTGTGTGCTCCCTCACTCAGCTCAGAGCAATTAGAGGCTGATAAGGTTGTGCACTGAAGCAAGGCTGGGGCAAGGAGGTTGTTTTTCTTTTTTATTTGAAGGGAGAACTTTCACATCTACACATTTAAATATAACACAATAAATTTATCCCTTGCTCTTCACTTCTTTGTGAATTTTTACCCTCTTGCACCTTAAATCAGATATAGATTATACACTGTGAGCATTTACACTTTTATTACAGGAAAAGTGAGATCTCACTAAGTATATTCTATGCAAGGCAGGTACTGTTAGAGAACATTCCCCTGAAACATACAGGTGGTTTTAGTTGAGAGTTGAGTTTGATATATAGACAACCAAGGACCAGAAAGTAAATCTTTATTTTTAAAAGTGCTTATTATTAATTAGTAAAGGCCATTCTATATTGTAACTGACTCCACCCCTATAAAATATGCCTCATTTTAAAAAATGAGATTTCTTGACTAATGGCTGCTTGTTTTTCTTGTACATTTATGTTTCTGGGGCTAGCGAGAACATTAGTACTGATTAGAAGCTGTTTTACTTTAAAATGACTTTGACCAGGATTTGAAGCATTTGCTTAATTGACTTTGGTCAATATTTTCAAGCCAATTACAATTAAATAGAAATTAGGGGAAATGACCAAGAACTTACCTTGAACATATCAATTCTAAATTAATTTAGGACGGGTTTTAGAATCAAGGAAAGAATAACAAGAATGCAGAAATATTAAAATATTCATAAAACTAACTCTGAATATATGTGCCTGTTAGGTTTCTTGGGGAGAAAAGAATTAAGAAAACTATGTTATTTAATTATATAAATGTATAATTTCAAATCAAATCTTAGCACTGCTATTAACTAGCTATACTCAAAATCTTCTTCCTTAACCACAAAACGGGAGGCATGAACAAATTTCCTAGGTTCCCTTCAGTTCTAATGTTCTCTAATGTCGAGAGAAGTAACACTGCTGAACTTCAGCCCAGTCAACAGGAGTATAAACCATCTAAGGGAGGATTAATATTGTGGATACCTCAACATTGTTGGCCCTTGGTGACAATCCAACTCAAATCCTTCATATTCTAGCTGAGGGAGGAGTCACCGAGAGAATGGCTGATGTGACCATGTCACAGTGAGGGACAGAACCAGCTGTCAGAATCCAGTTCTCCCAGCCTCTTCTCATCCCCAGCCTGACTCGTTGTGGCTAATAGTAGTTCACGCTCATGAAGGCTTACAATGTAAAGTCCCTGCTTTCTGTTATATATAGATACTGAATTTATGTAAACCTTCCATCTATCTTCTGAGGTAAATACTACCATTACGTCCTCCAGAGAGACTGAGTACATGCAAAGATCAGAACCTTAGCCAACGTCACGTGACTAGTATGTGGAGGAGCCAGGACAAACAAAACAAAATGAAAAATTTTAGATTTTACCGTCTCTCGCACTATCCACGTGCCCGTCATCAAAGGTTGGTTGCTGTGAAGTCTGTGTGATTAGAAGTCACATGTGGATACTGAGAGCTTTAACCCACAGTAAACCCTCCCCTTTAGTCAGAGCTTTAGTGAAGCACCTTTCCCACCAGGGAGTAGAGCATTGGTGGTAAGCTAGGTCCTGCGGGCCACTCAGGGATGGAAAATCAGTGTGGTAGAAAATACGTCTGTGTTTTAAACAATCTCTGCCACCCTCCACCTTCCACTTACTGACAGTAAGAACCCCCCCCCTTTAACCCTTGCCAACTTTCTCGTTTGCATTGAACCTCAAGAAGAACCATACCAACCATAAAAGTTTTGCTTACCCAGCAGAGACCACAATCACTAAAAGAGTCCTCTTAGGTTTAAAATTATACACCTCCTTTGGTTGCTCACTGAGAACATGAGATGACAAAAATGTTTCTATCCCCCAAGTAATACCCTTGCTTTACCTAGTTTTGAAAGGCAGAGCAAAAATTATGAGTATAGATTAGAATATATATGCCATGTCTTATACCAAAAAGTATCAAGATATTATTGCTTTAAACACACAGGCTCACACACACACACACACACACACGCACACGAGCTAGGAAGCTAACAACCTGAAACACTACTATTCACAACTACTCAAGAAATGAAGTTTTGTAAGATATTCTGTTTGGGATGCACAATCATGGGTGTGATGAAATTAGGTTGCATTGTTTTGTGGTCACATGACTCGGGTTCACTAGCACTGTATATCTACTCATTCATGACTCTCTGCTCTAATACATATTTCCCCCTTTCTAGGTGTATTTGCTCTCTTCTATATCAGTAATCAGTTTCGGACTTTCCCCTTCTCCATCAAGGACCAGTGCATAATTTTCTACAGTGGTGTCCGAGGAGCTGGAAGTTTTTCACTTGCATTTTTGCTTCCTCTGTCTCTTTTTCCTAGGAAGAAAATGTTTGTCACTGCTACTCTAGTAGTTATATATTTTACTGTATTTATTCAGGTTAGTAGATTTCTTTCATATCTGAAATAAGTAGATGATGTATTAAATGATGATGTATTAAATTGGGATGATGTATTAAATTAGTATAGTACCAAAAAGGATGCTTTATCTAAGTTTTCATAATATGCTCAATACTCAAACTAAATTCCCAAATACTTCTAGATCATGTCTGTGTTCATCCTTTAACCTCTAAAAGATGTTGCCTTTTAATCTATAAAACATATTAATCAAAATATTCCTGGGTAGGAGGTGAATGATAGTTACTCTACTGTGTTTTACTGAAAACAAGATTCCAATTAGTACTGGATAGCACAACTTTTTATTTTAGCTGGAGTTTTTTCTCAGCAAACTAATGAGAGGTTATTTTAAGGCATGACACTAAATTCCTGCTTTAAAATAATGCCTATTTTCATTGCAGAATTTAAAAGACTTAAATAAGAACTAAAGTAAACACTAGAGCATTTATCCAATAGAAGCTAGTACAAAACAAAGATATGAAAACTGGAAGCTCTAATAGTTTTGCTAATAGATTTGCTCTCTATAATGACAATCTTCACTACAACAGAACTCTTTATTTTGTCATTTGTGGTCTAGGGAGTCACAATTGGCCCACTGGTCAGGTACCTGGATGTTAAAAAGACCAATAAAAAAGAATCCATCAATGAAGAGCTTCATATTCGTGTAAGTTATCTCTTTGTCATAATTAATAAATTAATAAGATGTTCTCCATTTGTCACTCAATAGGAGTAATCTAGAGCTTTGATGAGATGTTGTGGACACATCACTAAACATAGCCTCTTTCCTTGCCGGCTAGATCAAGAGTGACTGTACTAGTTTCTGATTGCTGCTGTAGGAAATTAGCACAAATTTAGTGGCTTAAAAAACCAAGTTATTATCTTACAGTTCTGGTGGTCAGATGTTCAAAATGGGTCTCACTGGGCTAAAATCAAGTTGTTGCTGGGCTGCATTTCTTTCTGGAGTTTCTAAGGAAGAATCTGTTTTCTTGCCTCTTGCAGCTTCTAGAAGCTTCTAGCATTCCTTGGCTCATGGACCCCTCCCATCTTCAAAGCCATCAGTGGCTGCTCAGATCTTTCTCATGCTGCATCACTCTTTGATAACTGACTTCTCTGCCTTCCTCTTCCACATTAAAGACCTTTATGGTTATATTAGGCCCATGTGGCTAATTTAGGATATTCTATCTTAAGTTTGGCAATCCTAAGTCCAACTACTATCTTAATTTTCCTTTGCATATAAACTAACATATTCATAGGTTCTGGGAATTAGAATGTGGACATCTTCAGGAGCCATTATTCTGCCTATCAGTCTGCTCTCTGCCCCTCCAAGATTCACATCTATTCCACATGCAAAATACGTTAACTCTATCCTGACCACCCCAAAGTCTCATTCTGTTGTAGTGTCAACTCAAAGACCAAAATCTGACCTAAATTTTATCAGCTCAGCAGTCCCAAGTCTCATCATCTCAATCACCTGAATCAGGAATGGTTGAGCCTCTGAGTATTATCCATCCTGAGGCACAGCTCCTCTCCAACACTGAACCTGTACAACTCAAGAAACAAATTATCTGGTCCCCAAATGCACTGGTTGGGTAGTCATAGGATAACGGCTATAGATATTCCCTTTCAGAAAGGGGGAAATGGAAGGAAAAAAAGGAGCCGTTTCCAAGTCCACCTGGGAAAACTACTTGGTTTCAAGGCCTGGGAACAGCCTCTCTCCCACCAGATTGGAACTCCAATCTGGGTTCCACCCTCTGGCTTCTCAACTCCACCCTCTGCGTCATCCTTCCTTTTTCATGAAAGATGGCCTGTGTTTTCAGCTCATTCCTTTGCTCAGCCTGTTTCTTGCCTATAGAACTTTGGGGTCCAACTCCCCCTCCCCACTTTCATTTTATCTTTTCTCCTTGCCTTTTGGTCCAAGCTGGTAGTGTTTCTGTCGGCTCAACAGGGACGCAGAACCAGTAGGAGATACATATTAAGAGCTTTGTTGTAAGGAACTGGTTTACCTACCGTGGGGGCTGACTAGGCAAGCCCAGAATTGGTATGATAGCCCTTCAAGAAGGTTAGACCAGAATTCTCAGGCATGGGCCACAGCTGCTGTGCACAACTGGAATTTTCGTCTTCCTCAGGGAAGCTTCAGTTCTCCTCTTCAGCCCTTTGAACTGATCAAATTAGGCCCACCCAGATTATCTGACATAATCTCCCTCACTTCAAGACAACTGATTATGGACTTTAATCGTATCTACTAAATACCTTCACAGCAACATCTAGATTAGTGTTAATAATACCTGGCGACTAGCTTTGCCTAGATAACACCTCAAAAAATGATCACAGTAACTAGCACTCATAATTGCCCTGCTTGCTTCTGAAATCATTGTTCCAGTGGAATATGGGACCCTCTGCTCTTTCTGAACTTTTCATAAGGAAGAGGGTAAAGACTTCTAGTACTTCTGCGGATACAGTCTAGTAGCAGTTTTCAGTGAAAACCTTCAATTCTAACAAAGATGAAAATGAGCTTAAGTATGGTTTCTACCTGTTTAGGTTCAATACAATATTAGAGGGATGCCATTTTGTATGGCTCCAGGGAATAAAAATGAGAGGGGATACATGGAAGACAGAGGGAAAGGGACTCTAGCTCTGTTAATGAAGGGCATTCTGGCAATTGCTTCTCCTGTGGCACACCCAAAGGTGACATGGCTGTGGACAGTGACTGGGAACACTTGGCATAGGGGCTGTTCAGGAGATTCAGGCTCTGAGGGGGTGATTGTCCCAGATAATTTTTAGGTTTCTTTTATCCCTGTAAGTCCATGATTCTAATGCTGGAGAAGTGAATGAAGTCTTTGGAAATCAGCCCTGAATTTTATGGCCAAAGTGCTCTAAATCCAAACTGAAAATTTTCAGGGCCATTTGAAAATTTTCAACAGATAGGGATAAGGAGCAAGTGTTTTAAAATAAGGAATGCTTTGGGGACCCTGGGTGGCTCAGTTGGTTAAGCATCTGCCTTTGGCTCAGGTCACAATCCCAGGATCCTGGGATCGAGCCCCAGGTCAGGCTCCCAGCTCAGCAGGGAGTCTGCTTCTCCTTCCCTCTTTGCCCCTCCCCCTGCTCATTCTCTCTCTTGCTCTCTCTCATATACATAAATAAAATCTTAAAAAGATAAGAAATGCTTTAACCTGATTGAAGATTTTTATTTCTATATTTTTACCCTCTGTTCACTATTTTTAGAAATTAAATAACATACCTAAGACGATTGAACTTAGATACATCACTCCTCTATTATTTATATTTTTCTCAAATAAAATTATAATTATTGGTAGAAAGTACATCAATTAAATATTTCAAAATTAATTTAGTATTTTAATCTATTTTGCAGAAATATTTTAGAAGTCAGCATAAACTTCAATGAGTACGAGTTTAAATTACAAAGACTAATTCCTTAATTTTGAAGAAATTATGCTTTTTTCTGAAATTCCTATAAATAATTTGGGCGAAGCAAATTTAGTATAATTGGCTTGGACGGTGACATGTAATACCGAGACAAAATAATCAGATAAAGAATGAGGCAAATAGGCAAATTTTGTTATTAGTTATGATTATTACCATAGGATATCTGTGGAATTATATTTTCAGAAACTCTACAAATTGGATACTGGCAATGTTTTTCTTTTGCGCTGAAATTAAAAGTAACAATTAGCTATTACGTTCATGTGATTTCAGTAATGAGACATTTTCTAAATCATTCTAGAAAAATATTATTCAAAATAAATGGGAGGTACCCTGTTTTCATTGAAAGCTATGTGCATTATTAAGGAGCTTATCAACAGAGTCTGAATCATGAAACTAAGTCGAATTACTATGGAAGGCATTATAAGTTTCAGTTACATGTACAGAGTGATAGAAAAGAGGACATGTTCCAGGAAATTCAAACCTCCTTTGTTTTCCAAAGTGTATTAGCTTTCCTTGTGTTTCTTTAGAGTTAACGTTTCACCAGAAATCATTTTCCTGTATTTGGTTTGGCAGCTGATGGATCACTTGAAAGCTGGAATTGAAGATGTGTGTGGGCAATGGAGCCACTACCAAGTGAGAGACAAGTAAGGAGGCAGAAGGTTTCACTGCCTAGGAAAGATATTTGTGGCATGAGGAACCTCAAAATGTTACATTGAAAACTGAGCGTAAGACTAGAAAGAATCCAGAGGAAGGGGACCAGGAATATAAAGGGCCTGGGAGTCACGGCATAGAAGAGGCAGGTGGAAGCCACGGGAATGCCCAGCCTGCGAATGGAGAGCTGTCAGGTGGAGGGGCTGTAGACTTGGGCTAGCTTGTGTCAGAGAGAACTTGTCCAACTCTCAGATTGAAATGAGAGAAGTCAGATCTAAGTTTAAAACAAGGACAAGTTTCCCAATGAAAAGAGAAGCTCAACTAGGAATGACTGGCTTTGTAAGGCTACAAAGGGAGTTTGGTGAATCATCGGGGATCCTGGGGAAGAGAGTCTTCCACTGGGGAGGGAGGCTGCAATGCAAGACCTTCAGGGGTCCTTTCTACATAATGATTCTATAAAAATGCCAAAGTCTCTCTTGTCCACCACCTCTCACATCTCAGAATACATTCTCTCCCTGCATTTTAGTCTACAGCATATTTCTATGTGGCCCTTTGGAGGGTTTCATACAGGAAGGAAGAGGAGAATTTGGAAGTTAAACACAGCTCTTTAGCAAATGTAGGAGTTAGCAGTAGTTGAGTTAACCAAATGGTAGAAGTTTTCTCTCTAGGGCTTGACAACATGTTGATGTTGGTGATGCCGAGAGAAACTAGATCTTAAAAAATCTAGCTGTCAAGAGGGGTAGTGGCACCTAAACGAGAAACTGAGAGCTTTTGGGTGGGCTTTTTAAATTTTATTTTTTGTTTATTCTGTGAGTCTGTGGGTAATCTATTTTTTAAATTTTAATTCCAGTTAGTTAACATGCAGTGGTTGTATTAGTTTTAGGTGTACAATATAGTGAGTGATTCAACATGGCCGTACAACACCTGGTGCTCATCTCAACAGCTGCCGGCCTTGATCCCCATCACCTATTTCACCCATCCTCCCACCCACTTCCCCTCTGGTAACCACCAGTTTGTTCTCTTAGTTCTGTTCTCTTAGAGTCTGTTTCTTAGTTTGTCTCTCTCTCTTTCTCTTTTTTTCCTTTTTTCCTTTGTTTTGTTTCTTAAATTCCACATGCGAGTGAAATCATATGGTATTTGTCTTTCTCTGACTGACTTATTTCACTTAGTATTACACTCTGTAGCTCCATGTTTTTGCAAATGGCAAGATTCCCTTCTTTTTGATGGCTGAGTAATATTCCATTTTATATACCACATCTTCTTTATCCATTCATCAATTGATGGACACTTGGGCTGCTTCCATAGTTTGGCTATTGTAAATAATGCTGCTTTAAACATAGGCCTGCACGTATCCCTTTAAATTAGCATTTTTGTATTTTGGGGTAAATACCCAGTAGTACAATTCCTGCATTGTAAGATAGTCTTTTAACTTTTTAAGGAATATCTGTACTGTTTTCCACGGTGGCTGCACCAATTTGCATTTTGAGTGGGCTCTTTTTTCATGAAGTAAAAAGAAGGACAGTCCTCATAGTGTTAAAATAGAACTTAAATTATGTAAACGTCCACCAATCTAGAACTTAGGTCATGAATTTTTTAAGTCTAAATCCTATAGTTCTCCCAGTGAAAAATAATTTAGTATTATTCCATTTAGCCAAACTTCCTAGACACTAAGGCAGATATCAAGAGCAGTAAGACACATTCAATGCATTCCAGGTCCTCACAATACAGTAGACAAGGTCCTGGAGGAAAGATGAGAGAAAGAACCTGAATGAATAATGATGATCCATGTAAGAAACGCTGTAACAGAGGTAAATGCATAGAACTATAATAGTACGGAAATGGGAGTACATTTTGAAAATAAATGAGAGTAGTTCTCCGGGCAAAGAAGAATGGAAAACATGCCAAGAAGCAGCAGTAGCAGCAGGATATTTCAAAATGCAAAGACAAGAAAGAGCAGAGCATGGTTTGGACACAGTCAGAGAGAGGGACATGGTGAGACAAGAGGTTAGAAAGACAGAGGTACGCTTCTATGGCATAGTGCTAAGGAACTCTATACAACCATTAACGCTATAAGATTCGATATTTGCAAATGTATTAACAGATAAGGGCTAGTATCTAAGATCTATAAAGAACTTATCAAACTCAACACCCAGAAAACAAATAACCCAGTCAAGAAATGGGCAGAAGACATGAACAGACATTTTCCCAAAGAAGACATAGAAATGGCCAACAGACACATGAAAAAAATGCTCAACATCACAGGGCATCAGGGAACTGCAATCAAAACCACAGTGAGATACCACCTCACACGAGTCAGAATGGCTAAAATTAGTAAGTCAGAAAACAACATGTTGGTGAGGTTGCAGAGAATGGGGAACCCTCTTACACTGTTGGTGGGAATGCACGCTGGTACAGCCACTCTGGAAAACAGTACATTTCAACTTTAAAAAGTTGAAAATAGAGCTACCCTATGACCCAGCAATTGCACTACTAGGTATTTACCCAAAGGACACAAACATTGTGATCCAAAGGGGCACCTGCACCCCAATGTTTATAGCAGCAATGTCCACAATAGCCAAACTATGGAAAGAGCCCAGATGTCTATCAGTAGATGAATGGGTATAGGAGATGTGGTATAGACACACAGTGGAATACTACTCAGCCATCAAAAAGGATGAAATCTTACCATTTGCAGCAACATGGGTGGAACTAGATCTGCAGGAGATCAACTAACCTACTCGATAGCAGAACCTGGATTGAATTCAGGTCTGGCTTTAGAGCCTCTTCCCTTTTCAATGAACCACAGAGCTTTCGGAATCATCGGGATGAGGAACTAGCAGAAGGGGCACTGCCATATTTCTGAGGCGGACATGGGGACTGTGCAGGGGCATAGGGAGAGGAGGGTGAGGAAAGAGACAATAAGAGTGACTCTCAGATTTCCAGACAGCAAGTCTAGGGAGATAACAATGCTGTTGTGAAATGTATAGACTCTAGAAGAATGTTCAGTTAAATAATACCAGGGTGTGGAGAGGGGAAGTGAGGATAGGACTCTGAGAAGCTTCCATTCCTGTGGGGCAGGTAAGGAGGAGGAAGAGATATGGAAGAAGCCTTTAGGGAGGCTGGAAGGGGCTCAGGTGTGGATCAAGAGGCGGAGAGCACAAAGGAAGTGACCCGTAGGGCAGGGGCAGCAGCACCCACCGGCGGGGAACAGTAAAGGTCAAGGTGAGCTCGGTGTGAAGAGTGTCAGAGAAGTCCTGATGGGTGGGGAGCCATGCAGTGGATTGAGGAATAAGCAGGAACAACAGCCTCTCGTGCAGAAAGGCAGAAAACAAGAAGGCTGAGCGGTGGACCCATTTGGAGCGAGAGCGGCCCTGGCATGAGCCAAACATGGGTCCTGAGCAATCACAGGCGGCTCACCCAGGAGGAGACTTGACCAAGGACGGGTCCTTCTGTCTCACAGACCAGGAGACCAATCACCAGATAATAAGGCAGCAGCCCAGGGAGTTCTGTTCCCCTCCAGAAAATAAAGCAGGCACACAAATTATTCTTTGAATGTAAAATGAATGGAAGTGTTGAAAATTCCTACTCCAAACAAATGGCCGACTCTGAAGGCACCATATGCATACGTGCAGCTTGGTCTAATGGGTGAGCCGGAGGTTTGCTACAATAGTCAGCGGCCATCAGCGCCTGGCCTATTCAGCTTCTCCATCATTCAGACTGTCAGGATCTATGGCTTCTCCCCCCGCCCCCTCCTTCATTGTCAGGAATCAAAATGATCTGCAGCATAATGGGCAAAACTACTGTAACTACTGGGCCATTTAAATTTATTGGGTTCTGGTTGAATAGGCCAGTATTACTCTAAGTGCAGCTGCCACTGTTCGGAGCTATTAGAATGGAACATTTGTTCAAAAGCCTCAACCCCTCATTTCTTCTCTTACAATTGGAGCTGAGCTGGGCTGGTCCTCCCCCGCTCCCCACTTATGCATACTTTCTGCCCTGATTGCAGCTTGTCCCTCCCTTTTGTCTGGTTGATTTTCAATGTATTCAGGCCAGTAGGCTATTCTTTCTTTATTTAAAAATATATATATATATATATGTATTTCTATGATTTTTTAAAAATGTGTCCAAAGACTGAATTCTCAGCACCATCCTGGTGTCCAGAACAAAGTGATGTAGTAGGTTTACTTTAAGAAAAATACAGACTTCCATAACACAGAGATTAAGGATTTCTAAACCATTGGTTTTCGTTTTTAGGTTTAAGAAGTTTGATCACAGATATTTACGGAAAATCTTAATACGAAAGAACCAGCCCAAATCCAGCATCGTCTCCTTGTACAAGAAGCTGGAAATGAAACAAGCTATCGAGATGGTAGAAACCGGAATCCTCAGTTCCACAGCCTTTTCTGTGCCCCAACAGTAAGTCCCATATGCGCTTTGATCTGGACTTTCCCTGTCAGAATTCCTAGGGGCACTAACTCATCGTTCCATTTAGAGATAATACTAGGAGTGAAGAGGCAGAAATTTGAAGGAGGAATCATGAGAAAAGGGTGACCTAAGTCTTGGCCGTTTGTACTTTGGCCCGTGCTCAGCCCCTCTCACCTAGTTTCTGAACATTACTTTCTTGCAAAAGTTGCGTGCTATCGTTGTATGACAACTTTCCTTGGGAAGGAGGGGCAAATGAACTTACAGAATGAAGGCATAATTTACAAGACTTTTTCTTTCTCTTTTTGATTAATTTCTACCCTTTAACCCCTGTTCATTTGATTTCACTAATCGTACACTGATAATAATATGCATTTCTCCCATAAGTCCTTTCCCTTCCTCTCTTGTATGAGGAAGAGAGACCCGGTCAGCATCTTGTGGCGCTAGCTAGGTTTAGAGGTTGAGTGGTGGTAACAGGAGGTGTGGTGGTTGGTGGGCTAGTTAAATATACCTGCCCCGCCACTGAAGGATGTCCAGGTTTCTTTCATGAAGCAGCTTATGAGGGACCCCTAGGAGTGGCTCAGTTGGTGAAGTGTCTACCGTCGGCTCAGGTCATGATTCCAGGGTCCTGGAATCGAGTCCCAAATTGGGCTACTTACTGGGCAGGAAGGCTGCTTCTCCCTCTGCCTCTGACCCTCCCCCCTGCTTGTGTGCATTCTCTCTCTCTCTCTCTGACAAATAAAAAACAAAAAAACAAAAAAAAGCAGCAGTTTATGAATTGAGAAAATTACTCACAATATATTTAGAAGAAGGAACACCCCCTCCAGTCATCTTTTATAGGTGAACACTTGATGGGGAAATTCAGTTGTGTCTACACCTTTGAAAAGCAGGTTGAGATAAGAGCTAAGAACAGATCGCAATAAAATTGTCTCTAATGCCCGGAGTGTTATCGCACATCCCTTACTTGCTAATGAATGAGAAACACCTTTGCCTTTCTTCCGAAGGCCTGAGAAAAATCACAGGTCGGGTCCCTGAGGGCAGCTCAGTAGAAACTGAGAGCTTTCGTCCCTATTTCTCGGTGAGACTGTTTCTGTGGTTTGCTTGTTTGTTGTGGTGCCGCCCATTGCATGGCTTTGCTGTAAGGAAACTTCTGGTACGAAAACGGCAACATGCTACCAAATATTTATTGGCAGTGCCACGCAGAGCCATAGTAGAGCCTAAGGCAGAAGAAAAAATCAGTCGTATCCATCCTGTCTTTATTTAAAATGTTGATATTTTATTCATTGTGGATTGTTTTCTTTTTTGCATTGACCTTTGTTTTCTGAAATATTGCATTTGCATCCTAATTAACTTGACTGAGGGTTTTTGGCATCATCTTAGGCCCAACCCTGTTCCTTGGGCACCTGTTACGTGCCAGGGACTCTCAAGCAGACACGGTCCCTGGCCTCCTGGAGCTCAAAGCCTAGCAGGGTCATGGTATTAATAAAAAAAGTTCTCAGAAACAGACAATCGTAAAGTCTAGGGAGCTAGGAGAGTATAAGAGGCACCCCTCTGGTCCCCAGGCATTGACCTGCTCACTGAAGGGTGCAGGGGAGTTAATGCCCTGCAGGAGGGCTGGATGGGTTCAGGCACTTGAGACCATTAGGAACTTCCTCAATCCATTTGCTTACTAGTTCTGTGAGCTCTTGGTCTAAGAATGCAGGGGCGCTTATCTGAGATGAGAATCAGTTTGTCACGTGCTAAAACATACTTGCAATCTCTGTATTACGTTGCATTGGTCCTAAGCAGCAGCCCCAGTCTTTAACCTCAAGGCAGTATTCAAGCCAGCTTTATTTGGAGGGAGCGTTTCTGTTGAGTTCATTAGTTTTTAGACAGCGATTCAAGGTTAGTAAGAGAGCCTTAGAGGTTAGAAATTCTTTTTTTCCTCCCACAGCCCAAACCAGTTAGCTAACTGGCCTAGGAGAGGAGGCTCTTTTACCTGATACTTAATACAAGTTTAACGGTATTTAAATTGCATTTATTTGATCTCGTCAGAAATCTGTAAGACATCAAGCAAAAAGGAATTCCTCTCCCAAGATCAAAGCAGCTAACTTCTTCAAAACAAACCTTCATACAATAATAGGAAAAAGAAGTGTGTACTCAGCTCGCTTTTTATTATTCTCTATGAGATGGTAACAACAAAATGCACATATCTTTTTTTCTTTAGAAGTTTAAGCAATTGTTCTACAAGAGGGCTAGCTTTCTAAACTCTGTGAACTTCAGGAGAACATTACCACCAGAAGTTGCCGATAGCAAGTGCAGATGGCCTTGATTCTACGGAATGCCCTAATTTTTGCATTCATTATGTTATTTGACCGTCAACACAGCCCTAGGGAATACATAGAGTATGTACTTGGATTATTATTTTAATTAAGAGGCACCTCGTTTTACCAATGAGTAGTAAGCTTTTAGAAATACCAGATGATAAAGGCTCAAACCATTGAAAGTTGTCAAACGCTTAAATATTTGGTTAATATTAAAGAGATATTAAAGTGTGCATAAAGTTAGAGGCATAACAAGCTCCCACTATACAATTTCAAAGCGTCATCCTTAAAAACTCCCAAATAATTTTAACCTGTCATTTATTTAAAAAAACCATAAATTACTTTATTATAGTTTAAGCATTTTTTAATTGATCACACACTGACGAGCAGAGGCTTACATTTATGCATTCTTACATCGAAGATTCTGGAATGAAGATTCTGGTGCCATTTTCCCTGCCATAATGGAATATTGGCCCTCTCCTGAGCCACTCTTCACTCATCCTAAATATTGGTCATCATGGTGACCTTTTTTAAAAAGACACAAGGAGCCCACACACAGAGAAAAGCAGTTGGGTCCCATTGGTTAATCAGTGGGAGCGTTCTTCATTCATCTTAGCATACATTTCTCATGGATTTCGTGCGTAAAGGTATCACAAGCGAATGGGTTCTTTCAAACGAATCAGGGTATAAGAGTCGATCTTTGAGGAATTCATATCATGGCATGAATAGAACGTCTACTGGATCTCATACTTATATTGTTGTGTTTAGAACTGAAGCATCTTTTTGCATCTGACTAAAAAAAAAGTTAAGAGGAATGTGAACCTTTTACTTAAATACATTTGGATTCAGATTTTCCCAGTTTGATTTTAATACTCATGAAATTACCACAGGGCTTTTATTTAAGGTGATGGAAATTTCCTTGATGGATATGGAGTGAATGTTCCAGTGACAAGCGTCTCTCAGCTTATAATTTTATTTTTTTGACCTAGAGATTATTTAACATTCAGTTTTCCTAAGGATTATGTCTTTCCTGTGCTCTTTCTGATGAAGTGGCATGTGGAAAACTCCAGGTTTCACCTTGCCTAAATTAATAAATTCCTCTGTATAATTTCATAGCTGTTGCTTCTCAGTGTGGATCAGGGCGAGATGGTGCCTTTGGGATCCCTGTATTACACATCCAGCCAACAGCCTGAATGGACCTTCATTAAGTCTAGTCTTTCCCAAAGTGGCCAATTACAAACTGGGAAGAGTGCCAAGTTAGACCTACTGCTGTCGTGGGTTTAACTTTACCATTATCTTACGGTTTTTCGTACTTGGTTGTGAATATCATTAGGAACATAGGAAATGTAACTTTTTGATTAGCTGTTGTTTCTGCTCAGCAAGAGACTGCTTCCACCACAATAAAGGAATGTGTTCAGATTGTGGGAATGTGTAGGTGTATCTCAATCAGAATAAATTTTATTCCAAGGACTTTTAAATAGTGAAGTTGAAATGCCCTGATAATAATGTTTAGATCACCAAGGGTGGTAACTGAATATCAGTAGTGTTGACATTTGCAGCTCTGAGATATGGAAACTCTGATTTCAAGGATTTTGGAGAAAGGGCATTAGTCTACAGATAGGATTGCTAAATAAATTCTGGCATACTGTGATATCTGGTACCCAAGGCCTTAAAAATATTTTACAATTGTACTTACAAATGTACGGAAAGTACTCACAAAATGTTCTTGCTATGTACGGCTATGTTGCTACTAATGTTTGGGAAAAAATACTTAAGAAGTGTCCTGTATTGAAACCAATTAACTACTGATCTCTATGATCAATTATCCTAAGACTTTTGTAAGCAGATAGTGGCATCTCGGTGCCTTTATGCACTGAGAAGAGTTCCAGCGAGGAAAGGAAAAACCAACACTCTGTAAGGTTTTATACCAAAATATAAAGGGAGGTGAGAGTATTAAAAGATAGATTTAATTTTCTTTAGTTCTCTCTTTTTTGTTCTTACTTTCTACAGTGAACATATATTATTCATACAACGAAACGTTTGCTAGAAATTCCTGCCACTAGATTGAAATGATTGAAATCAAATGTATTTGTCACATGAGAATTCTGCACATAGCAATGTCATGACTTTGAAATCCTCAGAAGACAATTGTGCATTGACTGATAACCTGGACATGACTTAATTTTTAAACCCTTTCGGGGGTGCAGCGGGGCGGGGGGGAGTAGGGGGAGGGCTTATGGTGAAGGAAGCCTTGGGGAGCTAGTCATGCGGAGGCAGGGAGCGGTCAACTGTTTCTAGAATCTCACAGAGCGCCCAGTGTCTCAGAGCTGGGCTGGCTTTCAGAATAGAAATAGTCTAAATATCCTTGTAAAATATGATTCTAGTTTCTTACAATTATTCTTTAACCAATGATAAAATCCCTAAAGGAACCATTCCAAGGTAAATGTACTCACGAAATTTTAATACTCCCTTAGATCAGAGCTATTCTGAATGTAGTTTGCGGGTGGTGTTGTCCGTGAGCTGTTTGTCACCTGTCTGCAATGAGATCAGTGCAGACCTAACCACGAGTCAGTCTTGCTGAGTAATCTTATTTCCATTGAATCTAACAGTAAAACATTCGGTTCTAATTTTATAGTACTTTTTTAAAAATTTATTTTCTAGCAGTTGATTTTTATTATATTTTATCAACGTGTCTGCTCATAACAGATATGGAGGAAAAAATAGTTTACCGGTTTGTATCCATCTTAAAACCCTTTTTTAAAAATGAGTTAGAGTAATTCCCACATAAAAGCTATAGGCAAGGAAATCTTATTTTCAAAATGTGAAGTCAAGCACGTGTACTGACATTTCACAGGAACTTACTGAAACAATAGAAAAAATTATGCTAAAACATGGGTTCCAGAACTTAGAACTCCCACACGTATATTGGTACTTTTGTGGCACTCTTGCCAGGATGTAAAAATAATGCTTGGCTTCCCTCCAATGATGTTTCCAGGGCCCAGAGGATACATGGAACCAAAAGGCTTTCCCCAGAAGACGTGGAGTCCATGAGGGACATTCTGACACACAACATGTACCAAGTTAGACAAAGGGTATGTATAAGCCATCTCTCTGTCCCATTGCCTGGCCTTGGAACCAGTCATTCAGGAATCCATTCTTGTTCACATTATCTCTTCTAAAGCAGGCTTCTGGCTAAACCATTTCTTTCTGCTTGGTTTGGAGAACAGAAAGTTAATTGTTACCTTTCTGCTAAAAAAAATATTGGCACATGTGGTGTAAAAAGGAATGCAGATCCAATTGCTGGCCCTAGGGGTCAGGCTGCCCTAGCCCTGCAGCCTGGTACTTTCCAGAACCAACAGGTCTCCCTCTCCCTCCAGAGATGAACAACTGGTGGAGCTCACTCACCGCACCACAGAAAAAGATGGCACCAGGACGCCAATGATAGGCTCCATCTGACTGACTGTAATAGAGCTTAGAAAGTTGAGATGGTTATTGAAATGCTGGAAGCCTGCATTAGAGGACTCGTATTGGGCTTATTATTTTTAATTTCGGAAGAAAGTATGGAGTGTATACTACCACTTGGGAACTGATGCAAAGTGTATAGTAAGAACATTCCTGGGGGCAGTGGGTGAGTCTTTCTGAAATTTTAATGCAGTCAAATGACATTTAAGCTTGTGAAATCTAAATAGGAGTTTTCTTTTTTCAGTTTGAGGATTCAATTGACTATGCCAATGCTTGAGTATGATATGGCTATAAGTAAATTCATTGTGAGAGCCTTGGTTTTCGTGACTATGTTATAGATCATAGTCTTGATGGGGCCAAAAATCCATCAGGTTAAAGCCCCTCGCTTTCAAGTAGAAGATGCTGAGGTTAGGAGAGTTGTTTCTCTGACCTGTTGAAGGTCACACACAAAAAATCCAAGTTAAGAACCCAGGTCTTCCAACTGTCTACCCAGTGCTCTTTCCATGACTCCAGCCCTACGTGATCCAGTTAAAGTGAATGCTCTCTGGCTTCCTGTTTTGGAAAGGTCGGTGATTAAGGGGAATGTGCCAGCAAAAGGCTCTGCACCTGCTGAAGGAATATAGGTCAGCATCAATCATAGCAAGCTTAGAGTAAATTCAAGAGCTTTCAAATCATTCCAAGTGGAACTGTTTCAGTAAGACTATCACATTCTGATAAATAGTTAGATAAATTGTTAAGAACTTCCTGGTTTGAAGAATGTCTGCTGGCTTCGTGGGGGCCAGAGCTCAAAGGCAGCCTGAAACTTAGCCTTTTCCCCATGTGGGCGAAGGTTGAATTTAAGGAAAGGTCCAGAAATGGAGATGGAGATCCTGGGACTCCAACCCAGTCTAAATGAGTCTTAGCTACCCATTCTGTCTTTCTTTCCTTTCCTGCAGGTTCCCAGAGAGCCAAATCTCTTCTTTCATAAGGGCACCTATTCAGTCTGTCCTCCAGGTTTCTCTCTTCTAAGCTGGTGACATCTTCCTTCATTACTGCCCCCAGATAAGCAGATGGGTCATGGTAGGTCACACGGGAAGGGAGTTTCAAGCCCCTGAGATGGCTGTTGCCTTCACTTTTGTTACTTTGACAGAGTGAGCCTCACCAGTCCCTCGCTTCCTATCTCCTTTCTCACACCATCTTTTACATAGGTCATGTGACTCCCCTTTTCCCATGGTCCTCTTGCCCTCTTGAAAG
Organism: Ailuropoda melanoleuca; assembly: GCF_002007445.2. NCBI lineage: Eukaryota > Metazoa > Chordata > Mammalia > Carnivora > Ursidae > Ailuropoda > Ailuropoda melanoleuca. The sequence continues at coordinate 64,464,823 of NC_048221.1, read as the reverse complement.
AAAAACTGCTCTAGAGATGCAATGCAGGACACCTGTCTCCTTGGTTTCTAGTGGGTGATCTACAGTTTTGAGGATTGTCACAAAGGGTGACATCTGTAGTCTCTAGCCTGGGTGATCGTCACTGGACCTCACAAGGTGTGGGGCTGATGGCTGGGGCATTTCTCACAGTCTGCGTCTCAGAAGAGGCCATCTTGGGAGTCAGGAGTCATCTCAGGGCAAGGCTGGAATGAATGCAGGGTTTGACTCTGGGGGACCCTCATTCATAGTTGATCTGAAATGGAGCTGGTCCTGCCCGGTCTGTGGCACCTGGGAGGACTCCGGCCACTCCTGTTTAAAGCCACTCCCCTCAGCACGTCCAGTACCAGATTGTCACTGCTGTGCAAGTTGAAGAACTAGCCTCCCGAGGTTCCCAGTGGGGCAACACTCAGGATGGAGATGGAGAGGGAGACACACTCTCTTTAAACATACAAGGGAAGAAACTGACCTCAGCTCAGACTCTAAGGAAAAGTCAGAGATTGACGGACAGCCCCCTGGGGTGGCCTAAATGGTCAGGTCACACTCAGAATTCCCACACTCTTTCAAAGAAGGAAAACCATTTATTCAACTTCAGTTCTCTTCAGTAAATATTTAATGCACATCTAGAGCTTTGTCGAATAGAGCTCATGTTCTAGGGGGAAATACAGTCGTTCGGCCATCACCAGCTCCTTCGTTACAGGGCTGGACTGAAAGAAACAAAAGGAAGAAAATTGCATATACGTTATATGCATAGGACTTACTGTGCTCCCTGCAGATAGGCAAGGATAAGCACATGGGGGATGTGATATGAAGTGAAATAGAACAAAAAATGTCCAAATGTTCCTTAAAGTACAGCCCTCAAGTCAAGGCGTAGGAAATTCCTACCAGTACGTACAAATATGTGTGTGTATATATATATATGTACAGACACACATATATACATGTGTGTATATAAACATACACACACACTGACTTCACTTTTGCATGAATTTAACATTGATGAAAAATTGTAAAATTTGTCTTGGTATTCTAATACTTAATTTTAAAATGTTTTTTGTCATAGTGTCATATGTCATTCTTTAATATCTCCATGTATACAACGCACTGAAGTCGAGGTCCATCATTAGTGATGGTGGCTAAGAGTCCATATTTCAAATACATTTCAAAAATTTAATTTTTTGGGGCGCCTGGGTGGCACAGTGGTTAAGCGTCTGCCTTCAGCTCAGTGCGTGATCCTAGGCGTTACGGGATCGAGCCCCACATCAGGCTCCTCCGTTATGAGCCTGCTTCTTCCTCTCCCACTCCCCCTGCTTGTGTTCCCTCTCTCGCTGGCTGTCTCTATCTCTGTCAAATAAATAAATAAAACCTTTAAAAAAAATTTAATTTTTTGCCAGATGTTTTTATCAGATTGGTTAATTTGTCAAGAGTGGCTTGTAAAGATTTCCCATCAGGAGACGGTGAAAGTTGGCTTTGCAAATTCCCCCTTGTTCCCTTGGCCGCCAACCTGTGCCTTCTTTATGGTCTCCTTTTAGACAATTGTCTATTTTATGAGGATTAGTTAGCTAACAGATAGTGAAAGCCACAAATCTACTTAACTGGCTGTATAGACACTAAAACACAGCCAATAAACTAAAACCGGTGGACCAGTGAGGACACTGCTGTCAACCCCTCCTTGTTATAAACACCCTCTTCTGTTCTGGTAGGAAATTGGACCATCTCCTATATCAACCAAGCAAAGGTTTATTATAAATCTGCATACTAAGTACAAAGAAAGCTTAATTTCTTTTGTCACATTTTTATAGAAATGAATGGAAACATAAGTATTAGTATTTTTTTCCTCGCCCTGGAGATTGTCTTGTGACATCTCTCGAAGTGTGAGCACCCCACTTAAGGGACCCTTGGCCTGGAGGTTGGAGTCTCCTCTCTTAGTAGGTTGTCCCTAGGGTGCTCCCTGCCCCCAACCCCACCCCGTACCATACCTCTGGTCTCATTTCTCACCATACTTTGACTAAAGTACTAAACGTCCTGTGGTAAACAAATTCCCAGCTCTGCTTCAGTAGGTCCTCCTGTCTTTTTTCACAGCTATGTCTTATCTCAAGTGTTCCCTCTTCCTGAAGGGGAACATCTTTCAAGACTCAGCCCAGTGCAATGTGCCTTTCCCACCTAGGACTGGATCGGTGCCCTTTTCCTACACTCTGTAAGTCCCAGAAGACCCCAATAGCTTTTCACTTCCTGAACATGTAGCGTTAAATGCTTGTTTGACTCCCCAAGTAGACCATGAGCCTTTTGAAGACCATTCTTCAAATTTCTTTTTAAAGATTTTATTTATTAGACAGAGATTGAGACAGCCAGCAAGAGAGGGAACACAAGCAGGGGGAGTGGGAGAGGAAGAAGCAAGCTCCCAGTAGAGGAGCCTGATGTGGGGCTCGATCCCATAACACTGGGATCACGCCCTGAGCCAAAGGCAGACACTTAACCGCTGTGCCACCCAGGCGCCCCCATTCTTCAAATTTATCCATTTTTTTTAATCCTGTGCTTACCATGGCACCTGACACGTAGAACTTTTGCTGTTTTGCTATTGAATTGGAAATCCTTATTACAATATCCATTAACCAGGAGCGGTAGCACTGTAGTCCTGAATCTGGTATCCAGTGGGACCAGTATATTCACTGCTGCACAGTGGAAAGTAGGGAGAGAAGGCGTTCCAGTTAAGCACTTGATAAACATTTGAGGACCGAGGCTGCTCTGTGGTTCAAGACAGGTTATCACTGGCTTGGTGAGAATAAGGAAGAAATGTTTTGTAAAGATAACTGATTCAGTTTGAAGGACTGCTCTGTAGTGATTATGTCCTTCCTACATTTTGGTTGGAAAAAACCTCTTCCTTTTTGAACTGATAATGGTGATAGTAATTGGTTGATTTTTTGAATGTAGCTCTAATTGGCAAAATGTAAAAATAGCAACCTTAGTGAAATTCCCAAAGCAGTTTCGACATTTCCTTCGTCCACTGGATCCAAACACTCAGTAACCACTGTCCAAGCATAAAAAACACGACCTGGGAAAGAGTGTGGGTATGGGGCAGCCGAAGTCCGTGGGCATCTCAGGGCAGGACCACTGCAAGGACACGAAGGAGACAGTGCAGGTGGAGAGCAGGGCTGTGCGAGCCGGAAGGCACAGGCTCCAAACCACGGCGCTGTCCTGGTAGGGGTGGCCTCAGTCACAGGCCTTTCTTCTCTGGGGCCACTGCTTGCTCCCCTGTAATTGAGGCAAATGCTTATGTAGGTGTTTTCTTTCTCAAGTAGTCTTAGTTTGTGATATTTCCACGGCCTCCGAAAGCCATGGTTGTATAGAGCATATTACGTATTTGATGTTCTCTTCTTTCCACAGACCCTGTCCTACAACAAATACAACCTCAAACCCCAAACAAGTGAGAAGCAAGCTAAAGAGATTCTGATCCGCCGCCAGAATACCTTAAGGGAGAGCATGAGGAAAGGCCACAGCCTGCCGTGGGGAAAGCCGGTAAGGTGGGGTTCCCAGTAAGGGGAACCTCCATGGACTGGGACGCTGGGCTCTAAGAAGCTTCCTTCTCTCCCAGGAAGATCTAGGGAAGGATCTGCTCTTGGCCAGACCCTGGGGCCCCATCTTCATATTACCCAGGGTGCATCTGAGCTATTCTATTTGAGGTCATATCGAACCAATCTCACTGGAACTTCTGGACGAAGCTGACGTCTGGAATAGATTCTAATTTCTACCCTAGTCTCAGTGGCTAAAATGTAATGATAATAAGGAGGATCGTAATAATAGCCACTAACCGCCTGAGCTGAGGGTTAAGTGACCTTGTTCAAACATTTTTGTTTCACAATTTATCATTTCCAAACTAAAATCAAACAAAGTATTCAACCTGTGACCTTGTAGGAATGCTTACCGTAAGCACACATCTGGCTGGCTAATGTGAAGAGCTGCTTGTCAACTCACTAGTGATATCATGACGTAGCAATCATAGTGTCTTAGCAAAGAATACAGGTGCTTTCGAGTGTTTTACTTTATCCTCAGGCTCTTTCTGTGAACAATGTAACACACGCATTTTCTCCCTTTCTCCAGACAGTGAAACTCAGGCACAAAAAGGCTAATTGGCTTATCCCGCTTAATCATAACTATTCCAATGAATAGAATACAGATCTCCTGACCGTGTACTAAATACTCTTTATTTTTTCGTATAGAAAACTATCTCAATAATCCATAATTCTGTTTTGCTTACTAAAAAACAAGTGCTTTCCAAAATAAAGTCATTTGAGGGGTTCATGATGGTCTATTTTATCATGAAAGATAAAGGAAACACATATCGAAGGTTGAAGCATTCTGCTGGCTTTAAACCAGAGTGACGGGAGTACAGGCGAGTCTGTAATTTACACAAGGTGCCCAGCATGGGCCTGCGTCCCCACTGTTTACCATGGGACTCTCTGAATCGCACACTCATCTCTGCTTTTCCTCTCTGCTTGTTACCCACAGGCCGGTACCAAAAATATCCGCTACCTCTCCTTTCCCTACGGCCACCCTCAGCCCGCAAGAAGAGACCCGAGGGCTGCTGATTTCACAGGTAACCTGCCTGCCTGGCTATTCTTCTTTTCCTGTAAAGGGTCAGATGGCAAATATTTGGGAGCTCGTGGGCCAAGATGCAAAATCAAGAATCTTATGTAGGTACTTACATGACAAGAAAAAGAGAAAACATTTTTATTACTCTAATTCAGTACTTGATGTATGGACACTGAAATTTGAATTTCATCTCATTTTTGCCTGTCATAAAATATTCTTCTTTTTTCAACCCCTTAAAAAGGTAGCAACTATCCTTAGCTCGCAAGCCATTCGAAAAGAGGCAACAGGCTGGATATGGCCCAGAGGTGATAATTTGCTGATGTAAAATGGGCACTTTTTCGAAATATTTGAATATTTTAACTCAAATTAAATATTTGAAATATTTAAAAATTAGGATTCTCCAAAGTTGGTTAAATTTCACTAAAATAATTTAATCAAATTTACTGATTAACTGTTTCCCGTTTAATATCTAACTCTTAAGTAGAATTCTTGAATTATTGAAACTGCCTATTGTTCTAATAAAAGCCGTTATTATTTTTTAAATGTATATATAAAATGATTTTCTATTAGCAAAAGGTGATATATAATATGTAATATGCCATATTATCTACTTTAATTTTCCCAAATATTGAAGACTTAAAAACACATTGGAAATTCAAATAAGCTAAATGTATAGGATTTTAGAATTAAATCTTTGAAGAGTGAATATAATTATTCTTTAAAATGGAAGTTTATTTTCTTCTGATTTGAAAACATGCTTGTTATAAAATCAAAATCAATCAGTAGAAAAAAGCATAAAATAAGAAAGTTAAAAGTACTTGAAACCCCAACACCTAGATATAATCACTATAGAACATTTTGGTAAACATTCTTCTATAATTCTCTCTGCACCATCCTGATCTCTAACCTGTCTGTACCTGATACAAGAAAGAAAGAAAAAAGGGGCACCTGGGTGGCTCAGTTGTTGAGTGTCTGCCTTTGGCTCAGGTCTGATCCCAGGGTCCTGGGACCGAGCCCCGCATTGAGCCCTGCATCAGGGCTCCCTGCTCAGTGGGAAGCCTGCTTCTCCCTCTCCCACTCCCCCTGCTTGTGTTTCCTCTCTAAAAAAAAAAAAAAAAAAGAGAGAGAGAGAAAGAAAGAAAGAAAATGAAAGAAGAAAGAAAGAAAGAAAGAAAGAAAGAAAGAAAGAAAGAAAAAGAAAGAAAGAAACACACAGCATCATATTATCCACAAAATCATAGTATCATTATTGTTTTGGAATTTTTATAAATTGTCTAGTTCACCCAACCATCTACTGTGGACAAATTTCCATTCAATTGATATAAACTAAATTATCACTTTTATGAGGAAATAATCATCAATTATAAAAAATAATCCTAGCTTAGTTAGCTAAATCCTTATTAACAAATATTAAGGTGTTTTGCCTTTTTATCTAATATGAGCAATGAATATAATAAGTACCTCGGATCACTTATGATTGATTTTTGCACAAATAATCAATTATTCCCTTAGTATGTTTTCTAGGAAGCAAAATTTGGGGGTCAAAAATTATACATATTTAAATTTACTCCTCACACCAACAGTCTGTGAGAAAGGGAGTTGCCAAACATTTTACCATCATTCAGACTTTCAAGTAACCTGTGATGTGATAGGATAAAATTTATATACCATATTAATTTTCATCTGAGTCTGTTTGATTTTCAGTAAGGTTGAACATCTTTTCATATATTTGGAAGCAACCATATTTCTTCTTGAGAAGTTTCTGTTTCTGCCTTTGGCCATTTTTTTCTATTCCGTTGTTTGTTTTCTTAAAACGAATTGGAAGAACACCGTATAACAAGGATATCATCCATTGTCTCATGTTTGTTGCCAATGGTTTCTCTTCCAGTTTCACATTTGTCTTTTAGTTTTTAGATATACTCGCCATTCAGAAATTTTTATTCCATTTAATCAAATCTGCTCCATCTTCCACAGAAAAATTAGAAAACGATTTACTCAATGTTTTTAAACTTTACTAGTTTAATGATTCCATTAAAATTTCACACCATTTGAGATATATGTTTGTGTAGATTGAGACAGAGACTCGCATCAGTTTGTTTTCCAATGGCCCTGCCCCTGTCCCAACCCCATCTTTTCCTCCAAGATGAGATGCCACCTTTGCCGTGCTAAAGTCATTTAGCCCAAGAGAGTTCTGGGCTCTCAGTTCTGTTTCATGGATCTGGCCATCTCTTCCCAGAGCACCCTCTTGAAAGCAGTGTCATGTTATGTCATAAAAGAGTTAATCCGCAAACAAAAGCAAACAAAACAAAAGAGTGCCATTGTAGGGTGTATAAGAAATTAATTTCTAGGGGCTCCTGGGTGGCTCAGTCGTTAAGCGTCTGCCTTCCGCTCAGGGTGTGATCCCGGCATTCTGGGTTCGAGCCCCACATCAGGCTTCTCCGCTGGGAGCCTGCTTCTTCCTCTCCCACTCCCCCTGCTTGTGCTCCCTCTCTCGCTGGCTGTCTCTATCTCTGTCAAATGAATAAATAAAAATCTTTAAAAAAAAAAAAGAAATTAATTTCTAAAAATCTTCCTGGCACAAATAACCTGGTGCTATTTACATTGGATGAATAGAAAACGTGAGATTCACACAGTCATTTCTTATGATGGACATCAATGTTACACGCTCCTGTGGCAGGAGATCGGCACATAGCAATCTCCCTTGAGCACAAATGTGCAAATCTTAAATAAAGCATTATTAACAAAATATAATAGAACACTAAAGAAATACTCTACCTTACACAGTGGGATTTATTCCAGAAGTGGGGGTTGTTTAACATTTGGAGACATGTTTACATTATTCAGCAGATGAATAGGTCAAAGGATCCTATTCTTTGAATAGATGCCCTAAAAGGCAACTCTCTCACATTTTCTGTAAAAATAATAAAATCCTAGGACAATATATTTAGGACTTATGTGAAGAAAACATAAAAGCCTACTTCTCATGTTGTCATTTTCTCTCTGTAAAGAGGAGAATATTGGTAACTCCCATTACAACAGTGTTGCCCAGAGGCGAAGCCAGGCAATGCATACAAAATTAAGTGGGACGTAATTTAGCAGTTATCCTTAATAAGTTTTTTTTAAAAGATTTTATTTATTTATTTGACAGAGATAGAGACAGCCAGCAAGAGAGGGAACACAAGCAGGGGGAGTGGGAGAGGAAGAAGCAGGCTCCTAGCGGAGGAGCCTGATGTGGGGCTCGATCCCAGAACACCGGGATCACGCCCTGAGCCGAAGGCAGATGCTTAACCGCTGTGCCACCCAGGCGCCCCCTTAATAAGTTTTAAAGCATTATAATTATCAGGGTTAGACTGAGATCATTCTCAGTGTGTCTCTGGACACAATTATTTGAACCCACATTCTCTCCAAACTTGAAGGCTTTCTGCACCAGGACAAGTCAAGGAGTGGCCAGAGGGCCTCTAGGGGAGAATATGGGGGGAGAGATGGCATCCAGCAGACAGTCTCTGGTTAACCAGGCTGTGACTTGGAGAGCATTCTCCTTTCTCACTGTCCCCTTGCTCTCCGGTGTTAGAGCAGCCCCTACTCTAGATGTGGGGGGGCTCCACATACTCTTCCAGGCTCTTTTGCAAGAAGCCAAGGTTCACTTGGTGTTATGAGGAGAGCACTCCTTCCTGGACACTGACCTCCTCTGCTCTGAGATGGCTTACAATCCATGCGGATTGGGGAAGATGAAAGAGTTCTGGAAATGGACACATGACAATGCGAATGAATGTACTTAATACCACAGAACTATACAATAAAATGGTGATGATGAAAAAAAAGGTTAAAATGATAAATATTATCAGAATTAAAACAAAACCATGAAGAAAGGGAGGAGGAGGGGTTGCACCCAAGGTCTAGGTCTCTAAACAGCATATATAGTATGAGGCAGCCCATTGTCACTCCCTGGGTGTCACGCTCTGCCTTGCACTGTGCAGAAGCACTTCCTGTTTCTCCTTGACCCTGCCCCTGGGTGTCTAAGTGCAGATGTTAAAGCAGGAGATAGAAGAATAGATGTTCAGATTTTGCTGCAAGGTCTCCACTGATCTCTCCCTGGAACTGCCTGCCTGGGTACTGACCTGCAGAAGGTTGTGCAATTGGGACAGAGCCCAGCCCCCACCCTTCCTCCTTCCTCTTCCGCTTTCCCCTGGCTTCTTCCTCCCCTTTTGGACACATCTACTGACTTAAGTTGCACGAAATCTTGCAAGTTGCCTGCTCAAGCCTCTTCCTAGTGTTTGGAAGCTACTTTTCAAGAAGCAGAGATGGTCAGGAAACATCAGCTATTTATTATCCATGTGCTGATGGGGGAGCATATGCTCAGAGGAGGGGTTGGCAACTAGGAGGGGACAGGGGGAGTGGGCCAAAGGACCACTCTTGGGGGAGAAACATTCAGGCCATTGTTTTCTTAGATAATATTCCAAGCACCAAAGGGTCAAGAGGAACTCTTGTTCAGGCCAGATCATGGAGCACAGATTAGAGGGAGGTAATGGAAAAATGGACAAATATTCTTAACTAAATTTTTTTTTTAATTCAAAGCAGTTGATTCCTGTCCCCCACCTCCCTCAACTTCCAGGCTACCTTCTGAGGATAATTCGATCACATTTAGAAAAACATTATTGAACAGGTTATTTTAAATTTTTCTGATGGCTAAACATGTTTTGCTTTCTGTATACCTGTGTGGCTATTAGTTTTGGCTGTGGGGTTTTTATTTTGTTTTGTGTTTGGTTTTTTAAGAGGGAATAAAGAGTGGGAGAAAGAATGCTGCTTTCAGATTTAAATATAAAGTTCTTAAAATACTTAAATTGTCAGAAGAATATTTAAAGGGAAAATAAATCTGTAAGGTTAAAACTTGAGGAAATGAAAATAGATGAGATTTGTGAAAAGTACCCCCTTGAAGATGTGTGCACGGTGAAGTTGGGGAAAGGCAACGTCCTAGGCATCGATGGAGTCTTTGAAAGGTCATCTGAGAGGGGAGGTTGCGTAGATACCCAATGGCTTCCCTCTGCTCTTGGCATAGCCTCCTGACCTGCACGCGGCACGTGTCAGGGAGCCAGGCACCGTCTGGCAGAGAGCAGATGTGCAGCTGGACAGGCTCTGCTAACCTGCTGTCCCATCTTCACTGTGTGACACTGCAAGTCACTTAACCTCTTGAAACCTCAGCCTCTTTACCAATGAAACAGGGATGCTATCTTTACTCATCTCCAAGGCTTGTCGTAAGGCTCAAATGGCATAAGAGATGTAAAATAGTTCGCACGGTGACAGACGCATAGCAAGTTCTCCATACACGGACATTTCTACCACCATGGCTGTCATGTGCCAGCGACAATCTGTTCACCCTCTCACCTCCTTTGAAGGGAGGACATCTAGTCACAGTGGTTTTGCCATTCTCCGCTGTGGTTCTCTCCCACCTGTGTTTTTCCAAGTTTGGCTATTTCAGGGTCAAAGGGATAAAACTCAGATTTAATGCTTTCTGGTAACCACTGATTAAAAAGCAAACCAACCAGGGCACCTGGGTGGCTCAGTCAGTTAAGTCTCTGCTTTCTGCTCAGGTCATGATCCCAGGACCCTGGGATTGGGCTTCCTGCTCAGCAGGGAGTCTGCTTGTCCCTCTCCCTCTGCCTTGCCCAACCCCACCACTCATCTCTCAAATGAATAAGTAAAATCTTAAAAAACAAAAACAAAACAAACAACAAAACAACAAGAAACAAAAACAAACAACAACAAAAAAAATCTAAACCAACCATGTTCCCATGACAGGTACCATGGCACCTTCTGTTAAACATTGGTCTTTGACAAACAAAGCATCTTTGTGCCTTATGGCCTAATGCCTATGGCCAGCTGATCTGATTTGTAAAAAAACAAAAACAACAACAACAACAAAAAAACCCCACTCCCTTACTTACCTGAAAGAGTCTAGCCTGACACACAGGTTTCGGTGTGTTTCTATTTATAACACAGCACATATGCTTCTATTCTGTGCCCTCCTTGGGGCAGGGAAAGTCAGACAGGTGAGTGTAAGAGCTGGAACCTCAAGGACTCTGTTTCACTCTGAGTTCTTGCGATTTAGATATGGAGTCTTCTCTCTGATCTTAAGTCACGTTCTTTCCTCCTCTTGTCATATTTTCCCAGGCAATGACAGTAGTGATTCAGAACTCCCATCCATTGTGTTCAAAGCACACTCTCGAACAGGGACACTTCAAGAAAGAAGGCTGACACAAGAGAGAATCCCAATGAAGAGCTTACCCAGAGGAGGGATGCCATGCCATGTTGGGTATCCAAGAAACACAAGCCAAGAAGAGCATGTTGGCCCGGGCAGAAGGGAGGCGTCACGGCCCAGACCACTGTTCCACGCAGTAGATGAGGAGTTTGAATCTGGAGAGGAGAGTGAGGAGGAGGCCTCAGCAAGTGGGTCTCAATGGTCAGCAGAGCCCAGACCCAGCGGGCAACACCACAGGTCCCACAGTCCTTTGCTCCAAAAAAAATAGTTTCATCGTCCACACGATTGTCTCCATGTACCTCAAGAATCCATTTTCCTGTTATTGTGGAAGAAGGGTTCAGAGTTACGAAGGGAGACGCTGAGTTTATTTTTCAGAAGCTATTAAACATGCGTCTAGTAAAGGAAGGGAGATTTTTCGGAGAACGACTTGGAACAAATTTGCAGGTTCTGCTACTTTCTTAGCTGATGTGCTCTGTAGACAAGTTCCCCGTGAGTGATAAATGTTAATCATCGTAGGAGTCATTACAAAAATTCCTAAGAGTGTGTGATCCGTGAAATGTATTGAGATACAAGCATGATTGGTCAGTAATTCACCGTGACTATCTGCATGTGCAGCTTATAATCGAGTTAGAACTGGGAAGGGCCTGGGAAATCGTCTGGCCCAGGTCTCTGTGTTTACAAAAAAGGACGCCTTGCCCGAGGTCACATGGTGAGTTGCTGCTTTCACAAGCTGGCTGTCCTCTCTCCCAAGAGAATGTATTTGATTTTCATTTTGACATGTGCTATGTGGTAATTACGCTTCTGGGGAAAGGTAGAATTTGCCGTAACATGGCTATATTTAATCAGTAGCAATAATAAATGGATGTGATGTGTACTGGAGAATTAATCTGTGAACAATGGGTTTGTAGTCTATTTAATAACTGGAATATTTATTTTAAAAACAAAATGGCCTAACAGGCTTTAATAGCAATGACACGAACAACGGGTATTTATTAGATGTACAATTGTAGGCTGTGATACTGTGCCCTAGGGTTTGAAACTATTTCCCAATTTAATTTTCTATCCTCATCATCCCTAGCCTTGACGTTGAACCTCACCAACTTTGCTAAATGACTTTATCTTTCCTCCCTCCTTGCCCTCTCTTCCTCTGCTTTCTCTTCTCACTGCTTGTAAATAAACACATATTTATTAAGTGCCATTTATTGTGCCAAAGGGCCGATCTATAATAAATAATTATCTATACTATAATTGCTATTTTTGACGTCTCTAACCATCCCCAACTGATTTAATTCTATACGTCTTTAAAGGATGCTTTCCAATGCACCAGGCTCCCTAAGACCTGCCTTGATCCCCTTACTCAGAAGCAATGAAGTGGGGGCGCCTGGGTGGCGCAGGGGTTAAGCGTCTGCCTTCGGCTCAGGGCATGATCCCGGCGTTCTGGGATCGAGCCCCACATCAGGCTCCTCTGCTGGGAGCCTGCTTCTTCCTCTCCCACTCCCCCTGCCTGTGTTCCCTCTCTCGCTGGCTGTCTCTCTGTCTGTCAAATAAATAAATTAAAAAAACTAAAAAAAAAAAAAAGCAGTGAAGTGATCCCCTTCCTCCTGGGTGCCCCCACACCACACTGGGTGTGTTACAGAACTTATCTGGGAATTACACTTATACGTGTGTGCACATCTGCTATGGTCTAAAGGACAGGGAGGATAGTCTGTGCATTTTAAATTTTATCCATTCATCAATTGTGTTTTTTATCTCTTGGCTTTACCTTTTTTCTATTTTATTAACCTTTTATCCATTTTTTTGTCTTAGCTATTACAGTGCCTTGTACACGGTAGATTATCTATAAACGGTGGGGCAACAGTGACCTTTTGGTTATTTCTGAATCTGAAATATGAGACTGCTTCTAGATTGTCTAAATCTACTACCAAATAATAGTTATCAGCCCAAAGAGATAGAAGTATATATAAAACCCAGGCATCTCTGGGTTCTGGGGTTTTTTTTTCCCCCTTTATTATTGTTCAAACAAACGAGCAGTCAAAGCAACAGAAAAAACGTTATGCCCCATGAGAGGGGGTCAGTGAGTCATGATCCTTAACCTGTAGCTGAAGACACAGAGACAGAGTAGAGGCAGCAGAAATCACCTTTCCAAAGCCATATGCAAAGCCGATTCTTGAGAGACAGGGAACACTTGTGGTCTTTGCTGGATTCTCCACATAACAGAAACCCAAACTGTGAAGGCCCCTTTCCAGATAGCCAGCAAAGTCTAAGATTAGTGGAATTTATCTAATTCTTCTGTTTTCTCTGAGATGCTGGTGCCATTTGAGAGAGGAATGGTGGGATTTACTGAATAGACGGGAGCCCGCCCCTTGAAGTGGTAGAAACCATAATGGAGTTGTTGGCCCTGAAGCCATTTGTTCATCTAGACACTGTCTGGCCCTGGCTGCCTAGGTCTGGAAAGTAGCCCTGGAGTTCCTTCCTGGAAAGAAGGACGGGTTGAGGGCCCTCGTGGTCCTGGTAGTTCTGGTAGACTTGGCGAGCTCATGGTGGAAATGGCCTCTTTCCTCTGCCACCCAGGACTGTTTCCAAATGCACTGTGATCTGATCTCCATTCCACAGGTGACAGCCCATTCTGGGGATTGGTTGAGGGTGTGATCCGTACCCCAAGAGTGTTCTTAGGTATGGGTTTCACATCATGAGTTTTTCCAAGAGGCACCACGTAGTGCAGCAGAGAAAGTTCCCTCTTTTTTTTTTTTTAAGATTTTATTTATTTATTTGACAGAGAGACAGCCAGCGAGAAAGGGAACACAAGCAGGGGGAGTGGGAGAGGAAGAAGCAGGCTATCAGCCGAGGAGCCTGATGCGGGACTCGAACCCAGAATGCTGGGATCACGCCCTGAGCCATAGGCAGATGCTTAACGACTGCGCCACCCAGGCGCCTCTAGTTCCCTCTTGAGTGTTGAGGAAGATCTCCTTCAGGTTCCCTGTGCGGCTCAGGGAGGGCTTGGAACCCCGTTGGGGTGCTCTCCGGGGCCAGCTGCTGGTCCACTGAGCGTCACACCTTCTCCGCCAGGGCCAGGATTTGCCCTTTTACCTTCAACCTCGAAAAAGCAAGCACACAACCCACAAAATCCTATTTTCCTTCCATAAGTTTTTTGTTTGTTTTCTTTACTTTTTTTTTTTTTAACTTTCCTAAACCTGTTCCTATTGCTAGCCTCCGTGAACTTAGGTTTCAGTAAATTCTGAAATTGGGTCAAGTAGCGTTTTCTTTTATTTATCCTATACAGCAGCTTTCTACCTTAAAGGTTTCCCACATGTTTGCTGGTGTTGGGTTGTGGTAAATATTTGTACTCACCCTGCCCAAACCTGACGTGATGCCATGGGACCTCCCTCGTCTTTCATCAACCTGCTAAAAGAGAAACATTGGCTAGAGAAGAGAGTCTGGTATGACAAAGTGGGGATGGCATTCTGGACACTCTATTGTGCTTCCCTCGTGGTTTTCTCTCTCATGAAGGCCAGATACTTTTGTGCTTTTCTTCTGAGAAAAAGTTAAAGGGTCATGGAAAGTAAGACTAGAACTGCCCCTTGAATTCAGTGATAGAATTACCGTGCCTAGTTATAAGAGGTGCCTACTCCTGCTCAGGTCTTTAGCCTACATCGTTGGCTTCAGCTTGCAAGGAAGCTTCTAGAACACTTCCTCACCTATTCAGATGCCTGTCACTCAGATGATTTAGAGTTTTAAATCAATATAGTTAGTTCAGAGCTCAGGCTCTGCGGTCAGGCCCCTTTTAGCTGTGGGACTTTGGGCAACCAAGTTATCTTACCCAAGCTGAAATGTACTACTGATGGATAAAATAAGGTAATTATTTTACCTACCTTATAGATAAGGATTAAATAAGGTAATATTTGTAAAATTCTCAGCTTAGTGCTTGTTTTATAGTAAGAGCTTACTCACTAACAGCTATAACTATTTAGGCAAAAATGGATGTACTCATGACAGAGGACATACATTACTTTAATGACATGAAGAGGTATAAGTAACAGACATCTGAGACTTTTCTGAGAGGCGGTTTGAATGACATGATAGAGGAGACTCGGGGCTATCCATCAATCCATAGCAAAACCAGAGATCAGTTCTGGATACAGATTCATGTTTTTCCAGCAAATCTTATTTAATTTTTTTGTCATTACCTCAAAATTATTGTATTTTCTTGTTTGGGGGGATGGTCACCATGGTGTCCAATCCTAATCATGGTTTATTCTCAAAGCACCAATTAATTTAGAAGACCTATCTCCATGTACCGTGACAGGCACCCAGTGAAGAAAGGGAAAATTTCTCTGTGTTGGGGAAACATTCCTTGGGGTTTGATTCCTCAGCTTGGAATCTTTTCTGTAAGAGACCTTCCCTCCAAGAGAGTGATTATTTTTAACTTATAAATATTAACTAGTGAAATAAGTGTTAAGGACTTTCAGCATTGGAAAAAAAGTAGTTTTTATTGTGTTTCATAACTTTCTAAAATTAGGGAAAGTAGTTGTTTTTTTTTTTTTAATAAATAAAGTCAGTGTATGTGTCAGTGTTGTCTAGGGTTTTTGCAAATACATTTTATCCACAGGTAATACAGGTGGTTTCTTGTAGTTAAAAAAAATTTTTTTTCCTGACTAAACTCTGTCAAGTATCTTATTTCTAACTCCTCCTGAGAAAACCCAGCAGTGCAGACAGAAAGCCTCCTTTTAGGACATTAGTCACTGCTAATTGTTAATTGGGCCATAAGCAGAGGGGAATAAAAGAGATGTTTGCATCAGTGCTAGTCACTCCTGTAATTAGCAAGTGATATGTTGTCTCATCTGTGCACAATATTTGATTTAATAAATTCTTTTTCTTTCTGAGACTCTAACAAGCTTCCAAGTCAAGGGCACACAAAGTGAGTATGTGACAGGTCCGAAACTGAAATTTCCATTGCCCAGCCTTCTTCAAGTTGGGGCTTATTCAACAGAGTAACTAGACCCATGTTGTAAACTGAACCAAGATGGTCACTACTCTGTTTCCAGGCTCAGCAGTCCAGATCTCGAATCAAAATGGCTAGGGTGCCTGCCTGGGTAGCTCAGTTGGTTAAGCGTCTTCCTTCGGCTCGGGTCACGATCCTGGGGTCGTGGGATTTAGTCCCGCGTCGGTCTCCCTGCTCACCGGGAAGCCTACTTCTCTCCCTCTCTCTCTCTGTAAAATAAATAAATAAAATCTTTAAAACAAAACAAAACAAAATGGGTGGTCCTAAAATCAAGGTATATACTCTGTGGCCTAAGAAATCAGTCTTGAATAAAATAGTAATAGTAGCCAACATTTATAGAATGCTTACTGGATGCCAGGAACTATATGCTTTGCCATACATAAATGTGGTGTCACCCCATCTTAAAAGAAAGGGTACAGGTTTAGAGAGATTGAGTAACAGGTCCACGGTCTCCCTGCTTTCAACAAAGATCTTGGAAACCGGGTCTGTTTAGTTCATAACCATTGACCTAAACTTTCTCCCCGAGGAGAATTGAGAATTTAATTTTTTCTCTTTTGGGAAAGATTCAGTGAGAAGAAATGGAGGACCCCCATCCTACAAAAAAGGAATGTGGCTTTAAAATGGACAAATAAATACAGTGGAAGTTGATGTGATTTTGAAAATCTGTTTTACAAATGGGGTGGAAAGGGGTCGGGAGAATGACTGACTACTGAAGCATTCATATAATAAAGAGGTACATATATTCTTGGTAAGCACTGTACCATTAACTGGAAACATATCACATGCCTGGCTTTTTCCTAAGAACTTTTCATACACATTATAAAAAATTTAATTCTCCTAACAATCTCATGAAGTTGGTTATTATGATTATTATCCCCGTTTTACAGATGAAGAAACTGGGTCTCAGAAAAGCTCTCACCAAGGACACACAGCTGGTCCAAGTGTTCATCAAGGGCCCGCAAATGGCGGTGTATTTACGTTTATAGCTGTCTGACTCCAGAGCCACTAATTCCAGCCACTGAGCTATGGCTGCTGTAAAGAATCCACTGAGTCACTTATAAAATGAATTTGCTGTCTACCACCATCATTTGAATTCTTGAGCTCACTTCACTACATCAAGTCATAGTTCTGGTCTTGTTTATCCACTGCTGCCACAACCATGGCTTTCCTTTCTGTTTGGCTTGATGTCCATGTGCTAATTGAAGCTAACAGTGCCTGTGGCAAATCACTGCTTCCGGAGTCTGTGTCTTGGAATAACTATAGTGAACCGAGAACATGAATTATCCTTTAACTGGTTTTTATAATTTGAATATTTGTATTCCTATCGGAGTTTATCTTTGGACTAATGAAAATACTAGAAATAAAGCCGGATAGAAAATTTCAAAATAAGGGGTCACCTGGCACCGTGGCCCTGGACCAGTGGAAAAGGAAGGAAGGCCCCACGGTGTGTTTCATTTATTTTGTTTCCTTACAGGAATTTTTCTGGGTAACTAAGAGCGAGTGAAACTAGGACTCCGGGTTTCGCTGGTGTACTGTTTCACTGGTGAAGCCTGCCCTTGTTTTGAGTTTGTGCTTGTCCTGGACCTGGCTCCGGAGGCAGCCCTATTATCTAACTATGCCATCTTTCAAAGGGGTTGTTTGTATGGGCAGGGGGGATGTTCCAGAGTTCTAAATGCAGAAGTTAAAAAACCAATCAGAAGGAGGAAAAGAGGATCAATGTCCTTTCCTGAGAAAAGGAGATACTCTTAAAAAGAGAGGACAAAGGACAGGTCCTTGCCCAGGGATACGCCCACGGGAAAGGCACACAGAGCTGGGCAGTCCAAACCAGCTGTCTCAAGAGCAGGGGGTTTAGCAAACAATGGTTGCTGTACTCCACCCACACCCCTGGAGCTGAATTTCAAGTTCTGAATTTAGACAATACAGCTGGAATTTCTGCAGTTTCATTCCCTGACACATGGAGCTTCGGGCAGCTCTCGTTAAAAATATCTGGACAAATATTGCGAGAATGAAAATGAATATTTGAAAAGTAAAGTACGTCGGTGGTGAGTTGGAGTGAAGTCTCCAGGCAGGATGAAAGAAAATAGCTTTTGAAGAGTACCTCCAAGCAGTTAGTAGTTTCATAATGGCTTGAGGAGGTAAGATGAGTTCGTTGGAGGAAAAAAGATCGGATTATGATCATATCACATTAGAGCCTTCCTTGCTTTTAGGGGAGACTCAGGAAACCTTCATACACAGAAGATAACTTTACATTTGATAAATTATTTGCAAGGCTTGGTGGACCACACTGTTCCCTTCTAGACGGTAAACTCTTTGAACACCGGCTGCAGAGAAAGCCTTGGGAAATGTTGCTGCATTAATGTGTCCCTAATAAATGGTAAGAACTAAATATCCTAGAGCAGTGGTCAAATGTTGGTTTAACACCACAGGGTCAGTTCTTCCAGACTTTCTGAACTCTCTCCAGGATTACACTGACAGGAGTCACCTGGCAGTAGACTCTTTCCTGCTGGGCTTTAGCACCTTGGGGGGGGGTTGGGG